>NW_027397089.1:18808254-19133566 GCF_003265705.2 Callorhinus ursinus | reverse complement strand
CACACACACACACACACACACACACACACACACACAATGGAATATTATGCAGCCATCAAAAAGAATGAGATCTTGCCATTTGCAACAATGTGGATGGAACTGGAGGGTATTATGCTGAGCGAAATAAGCCAATCAGAGAAAGAGATGTATCATATGACCTCACTGATATGAGGAATTCTTAATCTCAGGAAACAAACTGAGGGTTGCTGGA
Organism: Callorhinus ursinus; assembly: GCF_003265705.2. Lineage (NCBI taxonomy): Eukaryota > Metazoa > Chordata > Mammalia > Carnivora > Otariidae > Callorhinus > Callorhinus ursinus. Next base: position 19,133,355 of record NW_027397089.1, on the reverse strand, counting down.
GTGGTGGGGGTGGGGGAATGGGATGGCTGGGTGATAGACATTGGGGAGGTTATGTGCCATGGTGAGTGCTGTGAATTGTGTAAGACTGTTGAATCACAGACCTGTACCTCTGAAACAAATAATACATTATATGTTAAAAAAAAAAAAAGAAGATAGCAGGAAGGGAAAAATGAAGGGGGGAGGAATCAGAGGGGGAGACGAACCACGAGAGACTATGGACTCTGAGAAACAAACTGAGGGTTCTAGAGGGGAAGGGGTGGGGGGATGGGTTAGCCTGGTGATGGGTATTAAAGAGGGCACATACTGAATGGAGCACTGGGTGTTATATGCAACAGTGAATCATGGAACACTACATCAAAAACTAATGATGTAATGTATGGTGATTAACATAACATAAAATTTTAAAAAATTAAAAAAAAAAAGCAGGGGCTCCTGGGTGGCTTAGTCGTTAAGCGTCTCCCTTCAGCTCAGGTCATGATCCCAACATCCTGGGATCGAGTCCCGCATCGGGCTCCCTGCTCCGTGGGAAGCCTGCTTCTCCCTCTCCTACTCTCCCTGCTTCTGTTCCTTCTCTCTCTGTGTCTCTCTCTGTCACATAAATAAAACCTAAAAAAAAAAAAGCACAAGAAGTTCTAGGAACTGGAACAAATAAGGAATAACCTTCAGTATTGAGAGGAGAGGAGAATGTATAATGAGATGAGACTAAGAAGAATGGTAAGGATCACTGAATGGCAGAGCAATGGATGGGTCCACTGAAGAATTTAATCCGGGGAGGAGCTTGCTTCAGATCTGCTGACTGAAATGTGAAAAGTAAAACAGAAGAAATCAAATTTTATTTGGAAGAAACTCTCAGGAGGACTCTTGAAGATGATAGTTCAGTCTCAGGCCATAGAGGAGAAAGCAAAACACAGTCAAGAGATAGTTTGGGGATGGGATCAATGTAACTGACTACTGACAAATGTGGAAGGTAAGGGCGGGGGAGCGCGGGGTTGCTCCTAGATTGCTCGCTGCCGCAGTGCGTGGTAGCGCCCTGCGGAGTGGCGGCTGTAGTCTCTGACCCAAGAAACACCCCAAGGAAAGAGCAGGTGTCAGCTTTGGCTGCAACCATAAAGTGGCGTGCTGTGACCAGAGCGGCAGCCTGCCTGGGCCCGTTTACAATGTGGTACTTACGAGGTCCTCCACTCCAGCCACAGCCCTGGGCACGGGCATGGTGCTTATTTGCAACAATCATTTATCTTGATCACTTGCCCAGACCCCTTCTGGGCCACAAAAATAATCCTCAAATTAGACAACAGACTCCACGGAGACCATGTGGACCCCAGAATCATGACCATTTTCCGTCCGCCTGTCTTCCATTGGGGTTGCATTAGTTGTCTTTTTGTGTTTTCAAGCACAGGAGGGTGATTCATCCCCTTCTTGGAGAAAGGAACTATCTGCTGTAACAACCCTATCCTCACCCCTCAGCTACCTGAATTCTCCTGGGGAACCCCCCCACCCACCAACCCATCAGCTCTCCTGTTATGACTTGAACATCTCAAGCTGAAAATAGTCCTCCTTCCTGAACAGCAAAATGGAATCACCTCTACAGGACTTCAAATTTCCCAGATAAAAAAAGTCAAATGGGGGATGCCTGGGTGGCTCAGTTGGTCAAGCGTCTGCCTTCAGCTCGGGTTATGATCTCAGGGTCCTGGGATTGAGCCCTGCATCAGACTCTCTGCTCAGTGGTGAGTCGGCTGCTGCCTCTCCCTCTGTGATCTCTCTTGCTTGCACTCTCTCTCAAACAGATTTAAAAAATCTTTAACAAAAAAACAAAACAAAACAAAAGCCAAATGGAAGGGAAGCTGCAATTGCATCCATGCCTCAATAGGGATTCATCATCTAAGCATACACAAGGATCTCTCTAGTGCCTTTTTCCTTACTGAGCAGAGATTTTAATTTTTTTATTTCTCTTTAAGATTTTATTTATTTATTTGTTAGAGAGAGAGAGAGAGTACAAGCAGGGGGAGGTGCCGGCAGAGGGAGAAACAGGCCTCCCCACTGAGCAAGGAGCCCGATGGGGGACTCAATCGCAGGACCCTGGGATCATAACCCAAGTCGAAGGCAGACGCTTAACTGACTGAGCCACCCAAGCACCTGAGCAGAGATTTTTAAAACACCCACTATATGCCATCTTGTATGCCAGGCATTGGGGATATAATAATAAATGAAAGTATAAGGTTCCTGGCCTTGTGGATCTCACATTTCCATAGGGAAGACAATTAGTAAGTAAACAAACAAATAAATAAGATAATACCATATGATCCAGCAAACCCACCTGGGGAGTATATATCCAAAGGAAATGAAAACAGGATCTTAAAGAGATACCTGTACTCCCAGCTTCATTCCAGCAGTATTCACTATAGCCAAGATATCCAAGCAAAATAAGTGTCCCTCTATAGATAAATGGGTAAAGGTGGTATATGAAGTAGCTAACAGTGCTAAGAGAATAGATCTTTAATGTTCTCAGCACAAAAATGAAATGGTAATAATGTGACATGATGGAGATGTTACCTAACTCTATGGTGATAATCATTTTTGTAGCATATATATAATTGTATCAACTCAACACACTGTATACCTTAAACTTATACAATGTTATATGTCAATCATATCTCAAGGCTGGAAAAGAAGCATCTGGGTGGCTCAGTCAGCTGAGCGTCAGACTCTTGATTTTGGCTCAGGTCATGATCTCAGGGTTGTGGGATCAAGCCCCACATCCAGCTCCACACTCAGTGGGGAGTCTGCTTGAGATTCTCTCTCTCCCTCTGCCCTGCCCTCCACTTCTGCATGCACACTTGCTCTCTCTCTCTCCCAATAAATAAATAAATCTTTAAAAAAAAAAGACTAGAAAAAATGCTCAAGATAAAAATAAAATAAATAAATTAGAGTTTATCAAAAAAAGAAAACATAATATAATGTGATAAAAGTTATGAATATAAAATAAGCAGAATGATGAGGGGAAGGCACTCATCAAGAAAAGTGTTTCTCAGGAGATGGCATTTAGGCTGAGACTTGAAAGAAGAATGAGCCTGCCTTGTGTTCACTACAAGTGATGGGGAAAAAAAATAATAGATATTGAGAGCTCTTTTTGTTATTAGGCTGCAGTGGAGGTTGTGTGAGGGCAAGAGTGATGTTGTTGCCACAATTTCTTAACACTGTGTAAGAGGAGACAATATTTTGAAAAAATACTAATGTGATTTTCACCTTTTTGGAAACATAACTTTCTCCCTAGTAAACCCAAAGTATCCTGGGGGAGAAGAAGTTGCAGATTGGATCAAGACTGTCAAAGAAGGAATGAAAAGACCAGACATTATTATTCAACTTGTACATTCAAGTGAATTCGGCAGTGTGACAACAGACTAGAAAACAGGCACGTTGAGAAAGAATGGATCCTCCAAATGTTTAACTTGCGTTAAATATACCAAGGACTAGACGTGATGGACAATATTATATTTAGGTAGAATGGAAGTTAAAGAAACATCCTTTCCTGACCCAAGGGATTGTGGACCCAGAAGGGAGAGAGGAGGCTGAGGTGGATGGCAGTCCCCCTGATGTGTTTCCAGTTCTTGAGTGTGTTGGACAAACTGAGGGGGGTACACCAGGGACTGGAAGGTCCTTGCTCCTTTCCTTATCTGAGACTCTGGGAGGAGACCTCCGTGCGGGGCAGCCCTGCATCAACATGGGGAAGACGGGGGGGAGCCTGCATGACAGAACATTGCTCCTCAAAATGCCTGTGGGTGAGCTGTGGGGTTTTTTTGTTTTATTTTTCCTTTCAGCCTGGTACTTTTATAAAATAAACTAAAAATGAGTCAACAGCAAAAAGAAATGAAAAATAAAATAAGCTAAGACATGGGGAAAGCAAGACCAATTTTTTATTAGATTCAGCACACATAAAATGACTGTCAGTTGTTTTAAAAGTTTCTACATGCTTCAACCAAACCTCGCTGGGATGATGGAGCAGAAAATTGAGTTCAGCTTTTAAAAGGCAAGGGTGTCTGACATCCAGACGGTTTGCTTGGCTGAGCAGGAGACCTCCATGTGTCATCAACTAAAAGTGTTTCTGGGGACGTCTGGGTGGCTCAGTTGGTGAAGCGTCTGCCTTTAGCTCGGGTCATGATCCCAGGGTCTTGGGATTGAGTCCGCATCGGGCTCCTTGCTCAGCGAGGAGCCCGCTTCTCCCTCTGCCTACCGCTCCCCCTGCTTGTGTTCACTCTTTCTCAATCTCTCTCTCTCTGACAAATACATTTAAAAAAAAAATCTGGAAAAAATAAATAAAAGTGTTTCTGAAAACACTGGATGGGACCTCAGGACAGACAGGGGTAAGAGGAAAAAGGGAGAAGAAGGGCAGATAACAGCTCCCAAGGAAAGTGGAAGAGCTCCACACTGCTGCAGCCTCCCAAATTACCCTGTGCGATTATGTTATTAGCACATACCTTCATGATCCCCTATTAGCACCCTAACGGTGGTCCTGCAAAAATCAGTGGGCTGCATGCACAGAGCCAGCAGCAAAGACTGGCTTTTATTATTTTATTTCCTGGTAGTATATGGGCCTTCTGGCCTGAAGTAAGCAGGAATGAGAAAAATATGTATAATAGAATGTGGGAAGTTTCCAACTCTCCAGAGCCTACAACTAGAACTAGCTCAACGTGAGAGTATTTTATATTTAGCACTGTTACTTTGTGGGAAAGAAGAAAGGAGAGAGAACAAAGAAGAGGGTAGTGTGGCATCAGGAAACCGTGCACAAAGTGAACCACTGCTTACCCCCTTTTAGGCTGCCTGATTCTGCTTCCTTCCTTTCTTTCCCTGCCATAGACCCCAGGGTTCTGAATGCTGTCTGCAGTCGCAGCTGCCAACACTGGAATTTCCACAGCCACCAAGCATGGTTATAGAGGAGGATGCAGCTACCTCCCATAGCCCCTCTCTCTCTACCCACGAAGTCAAGCAGCAGACCCTCTGTGAATGGAGAAATAAAGAACAAACATAAGGCAGTCACAAAGACAACAGGTTCTAATGGACCTTCATCTCATTCAGCTGTTGCTGGTTAATGGGCTCTTGCTCTCAATTAGAATAGCACCCATTGAGATTTGTCCTGCCTCCAACTTTTCTAATAGAGCTTCCTTTCCACCTTGTAATAATGGAGTTCTCCAAAGAAACGGAACCAATAAGATATCCACCTATTTATCTATCTATCTCTGTCTCTCTGTCTCTGTTCCTCTCCCTTTCTCTCTCGGTAGAAGTGTAGGTGTGTGTAGATGTAGATGTTGATATAGAGATACAGATATATAGAATGATATTTATTATGAGAAATTGGCTCACATGACTATGGAAGCTGAGAAGTCCCACAATGTGCAGTCTGCAAACTGGAGACCAGAGAAGCCAGTTGTGTAGTCCCAGTCCAGACTCAAGGCCTGAAAACCAGGAGAATTTCAAGCCAAGTTCAAAGGCCCAAGAACCAGGAGCGCCAGTATCTGGCAGAAGATGGATGCCCCAGTTTTAACAAGAGAGCAAATTTTCCCTCCCTCCGCCTCTGTTTGTCAATCAAGAGCCAACCAAGAGCCACTCAAACAATGCAACAGTGTTCTTTCGTCCTAAATGTATTGCTTATGTACCTGAGGAAGTTTAGACTAGGTCATTACTAATCAAATAGGCCACTGACAAGTCCAGGACTTAGTGTCCCCAGCCTTACCAACACTACCTCAAACCCCAGCTGTTTCCCAGCAGTTCTGAGCAAGGATGACTTAAAAAAAAGTCTGGAAGAACTTCCCCTACTTTAGACGGCCCTCCAGAGGTCTTTGTAGAAACAAATTAGGCCCTGGAAGTTGGTGTACAGATAAGTGTTTTGGAGAGGGACATCATACCAAGTGAGTAGTTCAATCTTTTTTTTTTTTTTTTTTTAGATTTTATTTATTTATTTGAGAGAGAGTGAGAGAGAGCATGAGCAGGGGGAGAGGTAGATGGAGAGGGAGAAGCAGACTTCCAACCGCTGAGCAGGGAGCCCAATACAGGACTCGATCCCAGGACCCCAGGATCATGACCTGAGCCAAAGGCAGATGCCTAACCGACTGAGCCACCCAGATGCCCTGTGAGTAGTTCATTCTTTAAAAACCTGCCTTTTGTGACTTCCTACTATTAAACTATTCTGTCATGTTCATTTGCACAGAGCAGGCTGGACTGGTGATCACTGACTAAACCAGAGGTCATCAGTGTTTGAAAAAGGAAAGAAAGAAAGGAAAAGTTAGTACAAGGAAAGTAAATTAAAATTGTGTGTTGACCACTGAAACCATTCCTACTTCTTTTCATACTGCTTATATAATGGAGAATGAATTTTCAAGGCTTCCTATTAGTACTCCTGTTTGATCTCAGAAAGAATGTTACGCCTTCTTCAAGTTGGAAAAAAGTTGTGAACTAAGGATGATTGTGATTTATTTAAAGCCCTAACCTATGGCTTTTCATTCTTGGTATCCAAGGCAATAAACATGGGAGAAAGTTAAAATTATGAATATATCTCTTGGGGCACCTGGGTGGCTCAGTTGGTTAAGCATCTGCCTTCAGCTTAGGTCATAATCCCGGGGTCCTGGGATCCAGTCCCGCATCGGGCTCTCTGTTCAGCTTGGAGCCTGCTTCTCCATCTCTCTCTCTGCTGCCCACTCATGTTCTCTCTGTCTCTCTACCTCTATCTCAAATAAATAAAATCTTTTAAAAAAATTAAAAAATAATAAAACAAGATATTTGTTTAAAAATGGTATTAGTTGGAGGAGGAAAAAACCTTTTGCTATCAGGGTCATAAAGTTACTCCTCTAAAAATACATTCTGAATTAGGTAGTACTTTTTTTTTTTTTAAGTAGGCTCTAGGACCAGCATGGAGCCCAGTACGGGGCTTGAACTCACAACCCTGAAATCAAGACCTGGGCTGAGACCAAGAGTCAGATGCTTAAAGGACTCAGCCACCCAGGGACCCCGAGGTAGTACTTTCTACTGCACTTAGTAAAACTGTTCTCTGAGGAGTTCAAGGAAGGTCTAGCTTAGATATACAAATTAAAAAGAACCAGCGCTGCCAATTCTGAAAAGTACTATCCTAAGGAACATTTCTTTTTTATTTTTTTTAATTTTATTTTTCCATTTGAGAGAGAGAGAGAGCACAAGCAGAGGGAGGGACAGAGAGAGAGGGACAAGCAGACTCACCGCTGAGTGGGGAGCCCAATTTGGGGCTTAATCCCAGGACCTCGAGACCATGACCTGAGCCAGAGGCAGATGCCCAACCAACTGAGCTACCCAGGCGCCCCCCAAGGAACATCTCTGCTCAACTCTTTAAATCTAGGCAGGTAGACATCCACATCAAACACTAAAATAACATTGAATCATTTCGACAATTTCCATAACCTAAATGTGAGATGTGGGTTGGGTATTTTGCTTTTCTTCTTCCTCCTGCAAATTGAGGATTAAAATAGGAAGCAGAAAAACATAAAACAAAATAAATAAGATACAATAGAAGGATGAAAAAGGGAAGAAAGGAAAAGATAGAAACTTAAGTGCATTTGTTCAATGCAAAGCAACATAAAATACTTTGGGTTTTTTGAGGGGGGGCTGGGAAATACTTTGAAACACCTTCTCGTTCAATCAGAATAGTTATGGGAAACTTTAGACAATTTACATTATTTCTCTAATCTCAATTTCCTCATCAATAATATGAGGAAAATAGGGTTTTGCTAACATACAGATGAACTTGACCCAGTGTATGTGCTTGGCCCAACCCACCCCATTCCCTTGGCTTCTTGATCAAGTGAGAACGGCTGACCAGCCACTGCCCATTGCTTCCTCTCCTCCCTCGGGGTCTCAGCCTCCCTGAGGGATGAGGGCTGGGCCTCCACACAGCCTCCATCATGTCTGCCCCAGCAGGAACCATAGCACCCAAGCTCGACCCAACCTGTCCCACCACAGCTATGGCTTCCCCAACAGCTGTGCCAAGGGGCCCGTAACACAATCTGAAAGTCAAGGAAACTTTTAAATAATGGGGTGAATTGGGACCAGTGAGAAGCAGGAAATAAGAAGCCACTGACAAGGGACACCTAGGTGGCTCAGTCAGTTAAGCGTCTGCCTTCAGCTCAGGTCATGATCCCAGGGTCCTGGGATCGAGTCCTGTGTCAGGCTCCTAGCTCAGTGGGGAGCCTGCTTCTCCCTCTGCCTGCCGCTCCCCCTGCTTGTGTGTTCTCTCTCTCTCTCTGACAAATAAATAAAATCTTAAAAAAAAAAAGCCATTGATAAATAAATTCCTTAGTTTCCCTACTTCCCAAACCTAATGGAATTTTCTGAGGCATAGTGGATCTATCCTACCTGTTAGGAGATGTCCCACATAATGAGCCACTGGCTATGTCTCTTTGTGAAGCAGTCTCCAGCTTATACACCACCTTATATTTTCTCATCTTCTTTCCCTGCTCTACTTCCCTTCTTCCCTCACTCTTGCTATTCTGGGATTCTACTCTAAATAAAGCATTACTATATCAACTTTGTCTCAGGCTCTTTTTTTACACAATTCAAAGACAAAAGGAGTTCTGGGATGATCAAATTAAATAGAAAATGGGAAAGCCATTTGTTAGTGCTAAAGTAATCGTTATGCCTATTAAAAGTCCACAGGATCTTGAACAAAAACATAGAGAAATACAAAATTATGTGGCCAGGGCTTGTTGCTGAGGTATTTATAAGGGGTCACGGAAGGAGCACTTAGCTGGAGTGGGAATCAGGGTAGAAGAGGGAAAAGCCCCAAATAAAAGAGGTCCTTTAAAATAGAAATAGCGTCCAGGAAGACAAGAGAAAGGCACTCCAGGCAAAGGCAGAGATGTGACATTCCATGGGGGCTTGAGAAAGCAGGTAAAGTCTTAAGAACTTCGTGGAAAGAGCAGAATCAGGCAAAGAACCTTGCACACTAGACTTAAGAGCTCACTTTTTTTCAAGGCCATGAGAATCGAAGAGGAACAATGTAACCAAGGATGACATTATAAAAGATAGCTCAGACCCTGGTGTGAAAGATGTAAAGGAAGAGAGCGAGAAAGGAAGTAAGGAAAACAATGAGGAGGCTATTGTATCAGTACAGGGAAAGATGGTGAAGGGCTGACCCTAAGGCAGTGGTCGGGCAATGTAAAGAAAAGGCAGACTGAATACATGCTTAGGAAGTAAAATCAGTCTTCTAGAATGTGGAGGTCTAAACAAGAAGGCCACATCTAAGAGGGTCTCAGATGTCGGATGGGACCAGTGAGATAGAAGGCAGTTAGGTACCGTTAACCAGGATGGGAAATGAAAAGGAACAGAGATTTGTTTATTTCTGGTGGCCAGGGATAGAAGGTGATGCTGAATTTTTGCAGTTTCAGAGATTTCCAGGTGGAGATTAATAAGCAGATGGAAATGTGCATCTAAAATTCAGTTAAGAATCTCTGGACTGCTGTGAGAACTTTTGGAACTTAGACTGGAGGAGTGTGCAGAGTTACAGTGAAGGAGGAAATTCTGATCTACCAGCAACTAAGGCACACATGGAGACAAAACACACAGCTGTGCCAAGGGGCCCATAACACACACACACACACACACACACACACACACACACACACACACACACAAGCGAGAGACTGAAAAGGAAAAGGGGCCATCTAAAAGGTAGAAGGGAGGGGCACCTGGGTGGCTCTGTTGCTGGTTAAGCGTCTGCCTTCAGCTCAGGTCATGATCTCGGGGTCCTGGGATCCAGCCTCACGTCAGGCTCCCTGCTCAGCGGGGGATTCGCTTTTCCCTCTGCCTCTCCCTCGGTGCTCTCTCTCTCTCTCTTAAATAAATAAAATTAAGAAAGAATTTTTGTTATTAACCCAAGCAGCCAAGCTTAGTGGACTCTCTTTAAAAATGCAAATCAATTTCACATGAAAAACCTGAAATTGTTTCATTGACCAATCCATACCGACAAAAGATCAAAATCAACCATTGGAACCTGATGATAAAGCTTATTAAATCAATTAAATTTTGTTGTCTTCAAGTCACTAGATTTTTATACATTTCCAAAACCCGAAGCCCTCTTATTTTTGTATTTGTTGTAGCTGGTTCTCAAAATATACTGCTAAGTAAAGAAAAATAACCTTAAAAATGTCTTCCACTGAACTCAAAATGGTTTCCATGGTGAGAAATCTTATTTAAAAAGAAAAGCAAACCTGCTTATTAATGTCGTTATTTTAACAAAACAATATAATGACCAAATCCAGTACAAATCCACCAAGCAATGAAACAGAAATAAAACAAATAAGACAACTTCCAACTCTGCTCCCTATAAAAATTTATGAGACAAGCCAGTAGATACCCTTAAGAACACACAAATAGGCATTCCGTTTGAAAGTCATACCTAAGGAAATTTAAAAGTAAATGCTAATCTCATAGAAAGCACTCTGCAATCCTTGATGCCAAATACTGATAATTACTGGAGTTTTTCATCAAAAAGGCAGTCTGAGTAAGTAATTTTAGAGATGGAGATAACATTAACTCTACTTTGGGCTGACCGTATTACTCACATATTTTTCTCTCTCCTAATCCCTTCCCTTGATCCCCTGGGAAGAAAAACCTTTTTTTTCCTGCCTAATTTTCCTCTGATGAATTGTAGTGGCATTGAAAGCTGGAAAAAAGAAAAGAACTGCAGCCTAAATGTGGGATTTTTACTAGGCAGTACTTTGTAACATCAACTGCGTTATTTGTTTCACTTAGGCATTTACTATTTCTGTTGTTTGGAGAGAAAAACCAGATGTGAAAGGATTCACATTGAAGTACTGGACAATTTTTTAAGAATCAGCATCTAACAAAAATTCTGGTTTCTGGTACAATTTAGGTATAAGACAGAGGAACATTTTCTGTGTAACATCTAGACTGAATGAGGCGCTGGGGAAGGAGAGATTGACCCAGAGAATCTTCCTGGCTTCTCCTAGGAAGAATTCTATTTGATCTCTTCTGAAGAAATAAAAATTGAATCTTAACCACCCTGGCTCTCTAACTCTGAGAGTTTCGGGGGGAGATAAATCGTCTTAGCCCCTCCCCCCAAGTATAATCCTATTACAGCTAAATGTTTATGTTCCCTTTTTAAACTTTGATTAGCTACAGATTGCTCGTGCTAACAGCTATGTAGCCAGGCTGCCACAGGGAAAATATTTTTCTGTTGTTACTTCTACTTGGTTCAAGGAGTGTTACAGGATTTCTTTTCCTTCGGTGCCCATGGTTCTTGGTCACGCTGCTTCGAAAAATGAAGAGGTAGACCAGACTGGGGGGAAGGGGGGCACAGCAAAGCAAAGTTTATTGAGCGATAGTATAAAGCTCCCGAGGAGGGAGGGGACCCGAGAGGGTTGACACCAGGAGTTTCTAAGTCTAGGGGTTTTTATGGGCTTGTTGGTGGGCTGTTTTAATCTGATTAACCCTCCATGCCTGTCACCCAATCAGGTTTTTGTCATCTATCTATCACATGGGAAAGGGTGGAGGGCTCCTTCCAGGGTGGTACAAAATCCTTTTATGGGTGGTTTCCTCTTAGGGCGTGGGCCCCTTGTCCCCGCCTGCCTTTCTTCAACTATCCTTCATCAGGAGCAATGTAATGACCTAACACCTACCTCCTTGTTAGTAAATTATTTGAATATGGGTGTGAGACTTGTAAACAGGGTGTCATGCCTTTAATTCAAAGTTTCCAGCCAGGGGTGCCTGGGTAGCTCAGTCGGTTAAGTGTCTGCCTTTGGCTCAGGTCATGATCACAGGGTCCTGGGATCGAGTCCTGCATTCGGCTCCCTGCTCAGGGGGCAGCCTGCTTCTCCCTCTGCCTGCTACTCCCCCTGCTCATGTTCTCTCTCTCAAAGCAATAAGTAAAATCTTGAAAAAAACAAAGTTTCCAGCCAAATGTCACAAATCCTATGTATCAGACTGCAAACTCTACCGCAGAGATTTTGTTTACCATCGTATTTCCAGATCCAAGTTCAATGCCTAACAGAAACCATTCAGTACCTTTTTGATGAATGAATGAGTGAATGTATTTATAATGAATAGGAATCTTAGTCAACAAACTCTGGCAAACAAGAATATCTCATATTCTATTCATTATTTTAATTCTCACCCTCAATTATGATGGACTAGGGGAAACTTCAGGCTTAATTGTGTTTGTTGCTTTCACTCAACCCAGAGTTCTAGAGGCCTATACAGTCCCAAACTGCAAGAGAGGGATTTCAATGCCATAGTGGCTGAGGACTAAATTAGTCCACAAGTTTGTCCTACATAGGATACAGCTCAATGGTACATGGCTACAGTCACATTGGCCCCACAGGAAATTAATAGCCAACCCCACTATAGGGTCTCACTCCCTGGAAGCATGATGCATCCAAGATCCTGAGATCTTGAGGCGTCCTTCAGGAGGCTACCAGGGAGGCTGACACCCCACTGTTCCCAAGACCTAGAGATGTCTTTCTTCTCCCCAATCCTACCAGACGTTTGGGGGAACTACTCAACTAATCCTCGAACTGCATTTACCCCAGTCCACTTTTCTCTGTGGCTTTTTTCTCTTCCATTAACCTTCCTGGACATAACTGAAGAGAGCAATGGAGAATACGGTCTCCATGACTTTTGGTAGATGAGCACCCTTTTCAGCCTGCTTGAGGATAGAGCTGCCACCACACGTTAATACACTGTCAAAGATGTGTAAAATTCAGTATATAGGGGCATCGGGCTGGCTCAGTCAGAAGAGCATGCAACGCTTGATCTCAGGGTCATGAGTTCGAGCCCCACATTGGGTGTAGAGAGTACTAAAAAAAAAATTAAGTTTTTTAACAAAAAAATTCAATATATAACACATTTACATTTCTGTGTTCATGGTTTTTCAATAGTTATTGTTGGCTTTAGTGCTTTTAAAATGGTTAAAATAATCTTTTAAAAATGAAATTCAAATTAAATATTTGTAATGAAGCAGCCCCACAGACGGGCTCCTTGGAATACTGTTTGAAAGCCACTGCAGCTTTACGCCAAGAGTAAGAAGGCAATTACAGGCTTCCTGGGAACTAGACCAGGGTTTGGAAAGATGTACTCAGGTCGTCATAGACTGGGTTCCCTGTAAAGCAAACTCTAAGACAGAGACTGAGCACGGAGTGTGTATTAGGGAGTACTCTCAAGGACAAGTAAAAGTGAGCAGATAGAGAAGTTGTCGCACACTGCAGTCACTGCAAAGCCCTCAGCTAATCCTAAAGGAAACTCTGAAGACAGGATGACATTCCAGAGTCGTTCTAAATTAGAGCAAGAGGACTGGGCCCTGATACCCCCACAAAAACTAGACACTGGATGTGAACTGCTCCTGGAAAGGGGCAGACCTTGGCCAAAGCACATCTCTTCGGCCAAGGCCAAGTCCCGGAGAATGACTCAGCTGAGAACTGTTGGCTTACAACGCTCCCCGCAGCTGGGGGAATAAGGGCCTCAGTCCTGCAACCGGGGAGGGGGTGTTGCTAGGTGGTGCACTGCAGCCTCCATAGTCCATCCTCACGCCTCCTGGATCAATCTGCTTCTCTTAAGTTCTAAGAGCAGCCCCTCTAGGATTTTGTAGGATTTTATGGAGGTGGGGAGGTGAGGGATGGGGAAAGACTTGTCAGAGAAAAAGGTTAATGAAATGAACTGTAGCACCTTCGGTGCAGCCACTCTCAAGACCATAACTGAGCACCATATTCTCCTCTACCACCACTTTTAGATTCCCTTTACCTTTTCTGGTGACCCAGAACTTCATCCCTGAGGGGTCTAAGATGCTATTCATCATTCCCTTCTCAGAATGCCCATCATACTTGTCCATTTACCATCAAATTGGGCAAGGGAGTATTAAGAAGCCAAAGGCATCACAGGGGTGCCAAACATATTCTTTCCTGATGATCACAGTGAATTACTTCTCCCAGGATGGTGAATCCTTTTCTTGACTGCTGGTCTTTGGGCACTGTGAGTTCTAAGTAACTGAGTGACAGCCATTGCTTAGGGTTAAATGAAACACTTGCTATGTCCCATAGCGGAAGTGTCCCCACTTTGGGAACGAGGATCTCTAAATCTGCAGTTTCAGAAATGAAACACCACTTCCCCACTGAGTTACAGGGATGGTTCGAAGCCAATCCTGCCTTTATCCACTGGTTCCTGGATCCATATAATTTATTATTGCAAAGATTTCCCAAGTTCAGGTATTTGAAAGGACTTACCAGACTCACTTGAGGGTTTTATTTAAAGACAATACATTGAGGCAAGAGATTGAAAGTATAGACAAGTATTAGAGGTCTGAGAGATGTTTCATACATAACTTCCCATGGCCCTTATTCAAACACAATTACACTCTGAATCTGGGATGAACTGCCAATATCTGTGCAAGGAATCTTAGCTTTGGGAAAGCTAAATGTAAATGTTCCCAGTGGAGTTTTGATGCACTCTGGGCCAAGCTTGTCAGACTGGTTAGACCACCAGTCAAAGATCATCAGTAAAGAAATTAGCCTTGGTGGTCACCACAGGAGCTTTCGACTTTTAATAGCACATCATAAATCCCACTGCCCTCATCTTGGCTAAGATTCAAAAACTAGACATCCAGGAGTCTCCAGAGATAGAGAAGAGTTTTTCCAGTCTAGCTATAAATCAACTCTATTTATCATATCTACTTCTTGCAGACCCAACATTGTACAATGTTAGTTGATGTAAGATATATACTGCCCTGGAGAATGGTACCCACATCTTCTCAGAGTGCTCTCTCCAAGTTGGCACCTCAACAAGTTTCATTAGATCTGTTTTCATCAAAGCTGTTCCATCACTTCAGCAAACCAGAAACCTTTGTGTAGAATGGTATGTGATAAGACTAGTGGGCCTTGGGGCTCCTGGGTGGCTCAGTTGGTAAAGCATCTGCCTTTGGCTCAGGTCATGATCTCGGGGTCCTGGGATCGAGCCCCGCATTGGGCTCCCTGCTTAGTGGGGAGCCTGCTTGTCCTGTTCCTTCTCCCCCTCCCCCTGCTTGTACTCTCTCTCACTATCTCTGTCTCTCAAATAAATAAAATCTTTTAAATAAATAAAATCTTTAAAAAAAAAAAAAGACCAGTGGATCTTAAGATCATGTATGAACCACTAGATTTCCTATGCTAAGTGGGTCCCTCGGTCCAATGAGATGTCATCCAGAATCCCATGTCAGTAACTAAACACTTTGTATCCTCTCAGATAGTGATACTGGATAAGGCCCTGTAGGTAGGAAAGGTAAACTCATACCCAGAATATATGTCAAGTCCAGTCAAGATAAATTGCTAAGATGGATCCAGTGTAGTTAATTTGCCACCCAGTGACATATCAGAGGCTCGGGATTGGTCCCAGCAGCATTTGGCAGCAACAATTGCTAGATCAGTCTTGGTGCAAGGCAACCCATTCTGTTGAGCGAGCGTATGGGCTCTATCCTTATCATCATGACCATTTTTTCAAGCGCTCCATAAGCCAGCCCTGGGGTGAGTGATGATGGAGATGGCTGCCCTCAACTGGTCCAGTCAGTGTCTACTTGCTTATTTGGGGAGAGCATTGTCTACTGACCTGAATGGAAAGAATTCGTTTTCAACAGGGAGTAGGTCAAGTGCATCAACCCAGATGTCTCCATCCCCTGTTTCAGGATCCCATTCCTTCCCCCAACAGAGCCCTGACTTTGGCAAAGTACATTTGCTATAATTGAGAATTTAGCTTTCTCTGGAGTTCTGCTACTGTCGTTACCTTCAGCGTTGGGGGGGAGCGGGGAGGCTACCTTCTACTACAGGAGATAAGAGTCTCCTTTATGCCATCAAGGAGGTTCTCCAGCTTTCACATTTAGACTTGAACTGATAATTAATCCCCCTTTCCTTGTCTTTCTACAGAGCTCCAATGGCCCTTAGCAATAGCCATCCAATTCCATAGTCCTAATATTTACTATGTCCTTTTTGTTCTCAAATGAGTGACACATTGGACTTACCACTGGTAAATGCATTCCTTCCACTGATATACCATCCAAGTTCACTGCTGACGAAAGTTTTAAAAATTGTACTGCTACTCATGCCATGGACCATCTGTTATTTCTATTACCACTGATGGGGCTTTCATTGGTATCTGGCCTGTAAGTGATGCCTTTCCAAAGTCTTCTGTTAGAATCTACTTTCTCAGACACTCCTGGTACTAACTGTTGTAGGTTGGATTATAACCATGAACAAATTCTGAGATAAAGATTTGCAACCAGGAGCTTTATTGGCAATTGCTCTTCAAATCAACTTCTGTAGGGAAATAAACAAGATTGTGCAGAGAAAAGTTGAACTATGATTCAGTTGAAACAAAGGTCAGGTTTTGGATTAGTGACCCTCATTTCCTCTGGTTGTCAGTTAGTTCTATTTAACTACACTCCTTCTCATCATTGGTTGTATGTAGACCAGACCCCTGATTTTAGGAAAAGAGTCAGTCTAAACCCAGCTTTTCTTCTCCCTTAAAGAGGCAGTTGTTCAACAACTAACAGTATGTTTACACTGAAAATATTAACATATAAAATCAGGCTCCCCATCTGAGGTCACATATCATTTGATATAGAAATTTTTTTCTCTTTCTTTCTGGGTGAAAATTTCAATAATCCCTGAATTTGCGTATATGTGAGAACTTTCCCACATTGTTTCCAGGCATTGACTAAAGATTAACTTTTCAGATTACTTTTGAATCAAGGCAGACTAAAGGGCTTTGTCTTTTCCAAGCATTTGTGGCAATAAAATGTGTACCTGGTGTATTTTATAGGGTGTAAATGGAAGGTGAGCTCTACTGCAGGTATGAATTTGAAAGTATCTGAGATCACATTGCTGTGTGCTGGGAGTATGGGTGTGGGTTTGTGGGGAACCAAGATAAATATAAGTCTGGATGTAAATGGAAAAACTAGGGCAGGTGGCTTTAAACAGGGGCAGTACACATGTCTTCATTCTTAAGAAGGAGGAAAGTTGATTTTCAGTTTCCCAGTGACCTCGATACTGCCTGTTGAAAAGCTATTTGGCTTCTCATACAGCGGTCTCTGATTTCTAACCTAGGATCTCCTTTCTTTCAGCTTCCTTTGCCTGAGAATCCCCTGCTTATTCCTTTTACTTCCACCACAGTGAGGCCAAAACCCTGCTCTGCTTCTCACAAGGCCCCAGAGCAGGCTTTGCTCTTTAGACACTAGTGGGGACTATCGGAAAAGGGAGGAAGATGGGATGTGTGACCCTTTCTTCCCCACATCTACCACGAACCAAATCCCCATATTTCCTAACCACCATACACTGTGCAGAACCCACGCCCAGCTCTGAACTGCCCAGGGGGATCTCTAGGTCTGACTCACCTCTAAATGCAAATGGATGTTATTGCAGTCCTTTCTGTACCCAAAGATTCACTCTTAAAACTCTCCTATTCAAACTAAGTAAAAAAGAAGAAGTGAGAATATAGGGAAAATGTGTGTGTGTGTGTGTGCGTGTGTGTGTGTTGGGGGCAGGAGTCTTAACTTACCATTTGCTTTTCATTGTTACCAACCTTAAAATAAAATAAAATAATAAAAAATGAAAATGAAAAAACCCCCAAAGTACTTCAGGATCAGGTGAATAGGAAAATGTTTTTAAATTTTTGGTTTTGCCATGAGAGACGATGGACTCTGAGAAACAAACTGAGGGTTCTAGAGGGGAGGGGGGTGGGGGGATGGGTTAGCCTGGTGATGGGTATTAAGGAGGGCACGTTCTGCGTGGAGCACTGGGTGTTATATGCAAACAGTGAATCGTGGAACACTACATCAAAAACTAATGATGTAATGTATGGTGATTAACATAACATAATAAAAAAAATTTTTTGGTTTTGGGTCTGTACCGTTCTGTGCAGTAATGGGCAAATGAAAGATGTGGGTGTGTGTATAATTGGTTGGGTGAGCCACACAACAATCTCTCCTACTTATAGGCACCACTCTCCTGGGGTAGGGACAGCACAGGCAGAGAAGGAAAAGATTTTTCTACCTGGTTCTAAGGATATGCCTAGGATTCATCCATGTAATTAGCCTGTATACATCTCTTTTATCATATCAGTACAGGAGATGGACCCTCAACAGGGTACAGGTTGTCTTTTGTGATTCCTCAATATTTAAGATATGTTCTTTTTAACCTAATTTTACCTGAATAACAGAACAGGCGTGAAGGGGGACACCTCAGATTGACCTCCACCTCCTCTCCTTCCCAGCCCCTTCCCTCGCATGTGCGTGTGCGCACACACACACGCACACACGCACACACACACACACACACACAGAGACAAGTGAACCTCTGCCTTGGGAATGGTAGGGAGCCAAATCTGTGTTTCCTAGAATCCCTGATAGTAGCATAATAATCCCCAAACGTCCATGTCAGGCCAGGTTATTCTTTATTTAAGGATTTCAATTAATACTAGAACACATACACAATCTCAAATTTACCATGGGTTTTATTCTCTAAATCAGTCATTTCAAACTGAAAATACATTTTTCATGGAAAACATGTCATACAGTAGCAATAAAAAATTTGTTTTGTTAATAGTGTACTTGACATATAGTTTTGCATTATTGCTACATAGCTGAACTTGGTTTTATGTATAACCCTTGGTTCCCTGAGGTAGTCCTAGGATTCCCAGTGACTTAGTTATTTTAATAAGGACCCAGATGCTCAGTTTTTATGCTCAGGTATTAACTTCAGGTATTAACTTCATTTCCAAGCTGGACAAAGGAACAATCTTCCAGAATTCCCATAGCAAACTTCTCGTGTCTCACTGGCCAGAATTTGATCATTAGTCTATTTTCAAACCAAGCAGTAACAAAAAGGAAGGAATTACCATGATTTATAATATTAAAATCTGGTAGATGATGGCTGTTGGGGAGTCAATCCCAATGTCTATTTTAGGCCATTTGCTGGTGTAACTAGTGATAACTTTTAATCTGCTTTTAATCTGTAACTTTCTTCTGGCCTCAGGATTGGCCCACTTGCTTTCCTCTTCCACTGGTATATAATGTAATGTAATATAATATCATACTATATTATAGATGCATCTAGGCTAATTGCATGTGTATGTATCTTAGATTTATCTTTACAACTGTTCTGTTCCTACCCAAGGATAGCAGTGCTGATGAGTGGGAGGGACAGTTTGCCTAGCTGATTCAACCAGTTATCAATCTACAAAGAGTGGAGCAAGGGGGAAATAACCTAATTTCCCCATAGCTCTCATGACAAGGATTTCCCTCCCCCTGACTAAATCCCTAGGCAGTGGAGAATATTTTTTTCTTTTTTTCTTTTTTTGACTGGTAAAGCAAATGATTAGACAGTGGAGAATATGTCTTAATAATCTTTGTATTCCTACACCCTTTACCCCAATGTGATAACAACAGCCACCTTTAACTAAACACATGCCAGTCGCATTTCTTACATTATCACATTTAATCCTCATACCAACACTGTAACATAGATGTTATTGTGCTAGTTTCAAGTATGCAGAAATAAATGGGCAATGTGATTGACCAGCTTGATCAAGATCACACACCATATGTTAATGTTGAGTTTGAAACCCATCCAAGCAATCTCAAAGTCCATGCCTTTACTAAGCAGCTATGACCAGGGTCTTCAAGACCACCTTCAGTTTCAATGATTCACTAAGAGGATTCATACAACTCAGAAAAACTCATGGTTACTGTTTATTATAGTGAATAAACCATCTGGTGTGGGAGCATCTGGGTGGCTCAGTCAGTTAAGCGTCTACTTTGAGCTCAGCTCAGGTCATGATCCCAGGGTCCTGGGATGGAACCCGGAGTAGGGCTCCCTGCTCACGTGGGGGGCCTGCTTCTCCCTCTCCCTCTGCCGCTCCCCCTGCATGTGCTCTCTCTCTCTCACTGTTAAATAAATAAATAAAATCTCTTAAATAAATAAATATATAAATAAACTATCTGGTGTGGCTCAAATATTTGATAATTGGCTTGAACATCAATTTGGGATCAGTTCACATTCCCAGGGCCATCATCAACAGGCTGGACAATTATATTTCAGGGTCACAGCACTTCTTTGTCATTTATAAGTCAGAAGGCATAAGTAAATTTTAAAGGGATACTAGAGTCTTCTGAGTTCCAAGTAATTGAGAAGAAAATGAGACTCTGATCTAGATCAAGAACAATAAGAATGTTTTAATACATGGATAATAAAAAAGAGAAAAGAAAATGTATTTAAATATTAATAAAACAAATGTGTTTTTTTTTCTTTTTTTTTGTGGGCAGCAAAGCAAGGTTTATTGAGTGATAGCAAAGTGATAGTACAAAGCTCCCAAGGAGGGAGGGGACCTGAGAGGATTGCCCAAAACAAGTGTGCTTTTTAATAATTGTAAGACACTCTGGATCTATAAGCGGTATGACTTGGAACTTAAATGAGCTTCACTTTCCTCATTTATTAAAAAATATTAATAATACTCTCTCTCTCTCTCCCCCTCTGTCTCTCATGAATAAATAAATAAATAAAATCTTAAAAAAAAAAATGGGCGCCTGGGTGGCTCAGATGGTTAAGCGTCTGCCTTCGGCTCAGGTCATGATCCCAGGGTCCTGGGATTGAGTCCCGCATCGGGCTCCCTGCTCCTTGGGAGCCTGCTTCTCCCTCTGCTTCTCTCTCTCTCTCTCTCTTTCCCCCTCTGTCTCTCATGAATAAATAAATAAAGAAAATCTTTAAAAAAATATATTAATAATAAAAGTATATGCATACACATTCACACACCTGGGTTTTTTGCTGACTATCATGCACCCTGAGCAAACCATGCAATATATACTGGCTGCCTATGATCCAATCATTGGACTAGGTTATGAGAATTCAGTAAACAAGCTTCCTGCTCTCATGGAACTTAGTCTTGCAGGAAAGACAGAAATCAATTAATTGATCACACTGATGCTTAATTATAAATTTATCTAAGTGCCCCAAAGTGAAGGAATACAGTTGTCTGACAGTATATACCAATGACTTAAATTGGAGGAAGGGAAGGCAGTTCAGAGAAGGCTTTCCTAGGCTGAGCTCTAAAGGAGGAGGAGTTAACTAACCAAGGGAAAGGGATGGGCAGGAATGGAGCATTCCAGGCAGTGGGAACCACAGAATGACATGACAAATATGGGGGGGCGGGGTGGAAGGGGAGTGCTAAAAGAAGGCAAAAGAGGCTCTAGCGGAGACAATGAAGGAAGGCAGACATATAAGAGATGAATCTGGAAAGGTAAATAAGACCAAAACATTCTAGTTGTTAGAAGCCTAAGTAAGAAGTTTGGTGTTTATCTTAAGAGCAACAGGAAGTGGGGCGCCTGGGTGGCTCAGTCGTTAAGCGTCTGCCTTCGGCTCAGGTCATGGTCCCAGGATCCTGGGATCAAGCCCCACATTGGGCTCCCTGCTTGGCCGGAAGCCTGCTTCTCCCTCTCCCACTCCCCCTGCTTGTGTTCCCTCTCTTGCTGTGTCTCTCTTTCTCTCAAATAAATAAATAAAATCTTAAAGAAAAAAAAAAAGAGCAATAGGAAGTCTCAGGATTTTAAGCAGAGAAGAGACTAATCAGATTTTCATTTTAAAAAGATCATTTTTGACTATCATTTGACTATCAGTTTGGAATAAGTGGTTGAAGAAGGGAAGAGATGTTGGCTGGAAAGAACAGATGCAAGGAGATGAAATATCATAAAGGTGCCAGCAGAATTAGCAAGATATAATACAGAAAAAAATTAATCATTAATTAAATATTTGCCATGTGGTAGGTATTTTATATATACATTAGCTGGGACATTAACACTCAGTCTGACTCCAGTACCCACATTCTTTCTGTTCTATCATGCTCCCTGAGCAAGTATTACATGGATCCAATTTTTAAATAACAGAAGGATCAAGTGTGTGGCGTACTCATCAATAAAATTTATAATATAGTAAATTTTGACATAACACAGGGAAGGGACAGAAGAGAAAAATTTTCTAGATGAGGTTTCCTAAAGTAAATGGTTCTTAACCCAATTTATTCAAGTGAGGTAGTAGGTAAAAAATACTTTGTAGATTTATAATTATTATTCATTAATTTTTAATGATTTTGATTCCAATTTAAAAAGACAGAAAAATTAAATAAAAAATCCTAGCTCAGTTTCTCAAATGGAAGCTGAAATGGCCCATCAGAACTATCTCACATTGGACCTAGATAGCCCGACCTTGATCGGTCACTAAGTGTGGGCTACCCTGGGAACGGTGTGACCTTGGTGAGGCAGCTCGTTACAGTTTAAGTGATCCCAGGAGACACTGCCACCTGGAGCTGGAGGGGGCCTTCATTGAAGGGGGATCTGAGCAACACAGCATCACAAAAGAGTACCATATCCTTTTAGATCTCCTTCATGTTACTCCTCTCCATTTGGAGGAGAAGGAAATCCCTTAAGTAGTTTAAAGAAGATTTAGGGATAAATTTGAAAGGGAAAGATGATAGATTTATTCAATAAGCGCTTATTGAACATCTACTTGCTACACGGTGTCAGAACCGGAAGACAGAGAGCCAGAGTCAAATCAGATACACAAACATTTACAATAGAAGGCAGGATAACAATGCTTGGTGAGTGGTGTAAACTGACTACTACAAAAATGCAAAGGCAGAATTGAGGATGGGGGATCATGGAGGAAGAGATATACTGGGGAAAGAAAAAAAAATTTAAAGGCCTTAATGGTAAAATACACTAAATATATCCTGCCACCCCCTCTCTCCCCTGTATCAATCCCCTTTCTAAAGCTGTCTACATGAAGAGTAGAAATAAGGACTTTGCTGAAGTAAGCTTTACATAAATAGTATCTCAAAAAAGCTCTTTCCAGTCCAAACACTCCTGGGGTCTATTTTCATAAATCTTTTGCAATAATCTTATTCTACAGAGACTGTGCTACCAATTATTACCACTACAGGCATATTAGAGTGAAAGCCCAGCTTATGAAGTTAAGAGAAACCTGGGGGTCGTATTCCAGAATTGGCCACTTGCTGAGGCAAATTACACACTCTATGCACTGTGAAATTGCTGTAATTATACCTATATCGCATCTTAGATGTATTAAATACAAATATTTAATTAATAAACGTAGGAGCTCAAGAGATATTTGTTCCCTTTCTTCCTCTTATCCCAAGAACATTCACTACTCAGGAAGATGAAGCCTACATCGGGAGTCCCCGACTGCAGTCTTCACAAATGGATCACTGATACCGGTTCTGTTTTTACATGCCCCACTCCTGCCAGTTATTGAATGCTGGGAATACAACAAAGTTGAATAAAACATGGTCCTGATCTCAAACAGCTTACTGTTTGGTGAAGAGGTGGGGAGGGCAACATGCAAGTGCCAACCAGTTTATCAGTAATTAGGACCCAGCATGGTTAGTGTTAGAGAGAGGTAAGCCCAGGAGGCCAGAGAATAGAGGTGCTAAACCCTAGACAGCACTAGAGAGCACATAATTCATCACACCTTTGGAACATAAAAAAGCTGAGACAAAAAGAAATTGAGCAATAACTCAAGGTCATACATCTACTTATTATTAGAGTACTAGTAGAATCTGACTAAAACCAAGAACTCCTACACCCGGCCCAATGCGCCTTTCCTGTTTCTACAGACCTTCTCCTCCAAACATAAGGGATTGTGGAAGGGTTTTGCCACTTCAGATAACTTGTCTAAGGGTCTAAGGCCTTGTCATCCATCTGCAGGTGGTCAAAGTCTTTCCCTGAACTTACCTTCCATGACAATACCTTGCTTTCATTCCCACTGTGAGCAGCAGTCAATACACCCAAGTGAGAAAAGCCTAGAAAGGCATTATTGAAAAGCACATGCTGGAAGTCTTTAAACTTTTAGTTCTATGGTCCTTACGCTGATCATTAATAAAATCACTGGGACTCCAGGAATTAGCTATGATTTCCAACCCTAGAATTTTTGAAGCCTCAGAAAACAGAGGAAAACTTATGGAAACAATAAAGAAGAAAAAGAAATCATGCTCTTTTCTTCCTCTTTCTCCAGTGAACTCTAAATAGGGGTAATGCTAAGGTCTGCAGGAGTGACCGCATCCATACACACTCTGCCCACCACAGCAAACCATAACAAACCATCTTCATTTATAGCACAGTACTTGAACACAACATTCCTGAATTGTCTAGTTAGTTTAACGTTACATATTTCATACATCATTAATACTAGTTTGGGAAGCATTTACAAAGAGGTTCCATTAATTAATTTGCTTTTACTTGGAAGTTAGAGCTTTAGAATTCTCTTTGCAAATAAATATATATATATGCAAATATATATGTTGATATATATATCAACAAAGAAACGTGTAGACTGGATGTGCATTAATTCAAATATTTAATTAAATAATAAAATAAGAATACTGAGCTAACTGAAATTTTTGTGAGATTAGTAAAGTGACTTATAACTCAAATACTTACATTTGCTGAGGTTAGTGCTGATATCAACTATTCTCAGGCTTAAGTTCATATCCCTCATATACCTCATATCTAGATAAATTTAGTACTGACTGACTTTAACAGTGATCCTCACAAAAACAAACTAGATTTTTTTTCTGGCTGTAAGGGAATATATTTTCACTGTAAATAATGAAAAATATTAAAAAGTATACAGATGTGAAAAAAATTACCCATAAACACACAACCAAGTAATAACCATTTCAACAGTATGATAATATATATTTGTACGTATATTATATACATATAAACCTACATATACATTGAAAGTATTATTCTTCTATGCATAATCATTTCTAAGTAAATATTTTCCTTCTTATATTTTGAAATACCCTGGGGAAATATCAGAGATTAGTGCTATCATCAAAATACTAGAAAGGCTCTAGGGTAAGGATTCCTATTCTATTACCACTGAACTTGCCTCTATGGCATATTCAGAAGACAGAAGTATCTTAGTGAATGACCATGGATTATCATAACATTAATTAGGTGGTGATTTCAATTGCACCTACTGTTTCAGACTTGGCTTCTTTAATGGAGTGAATCAATACAGCCCCTGCCATCTAGTATGCAGCACTGACATGTCATACTCCTATTTCTGTATATCCTGCGTGTGGAAGGAAAACCAGGGGCAATCTGCTTTCCTTCGATGGGGTCAGCAGGATACTTACATGGTTTTGCCTTAGTTGTCTGTGTCAATTTTGTGCCTCTGCCATAATCTAATTCAGCTATCAGCAAATTGCAACTCACAGGCCAAATCCAGCCTGCCACTTATTTTTGTATGGCCCACAAGCTAAGAATGGTATTTATATTTTTAAATCATTGACAAAAATCCAAAAATGAATAATATTTCATGACATGTAAAAATTATATGAAATTCAAACTTTAGTGTTTATAAATAAAATGTTATTGAAACATAGCCACACTTGGGTGCCATCTATGGGCTATCTATAGCAGAGCTCAGCCTACAACCACAGAGCTGAAGAGTTGCAACACAGATCTTATGGCTCACAAAGCCTAAAATATCCACTATCTGGCACTTTACAGAAAATGTCAACCTCTGATCTAGTTCACAGAGACCTCGATTACCTTGATATACCATGGAATTTCATGCTAGTCTACAACATGGATGACATCACGCTGTGTGGAACTGATGAGCCAAAAAAATAGTAAGTATCCTATTTGCCAAAGTGACACATGTGTAGCATGGAATGGGAGATAAACCCCACTAAATTCAAGGCCCTGCCACCTTGACTGGTCTGGGTCATATTAGGACAGCTCCTCTAAAATAAAGGAAAAGTTGCTGAACGCTGCACTTCCCACCAAGAAAAAGGAGACACATTTGGAGTCTCTCTCTCTCTTTGTTTAGAGTGGGGGAAGGAGGGCAGAGGGAGAAGGAGAGAGAACTTTTTTTTTTTTTTCCTTTGGAGAGAGGGAATCTTAAGCAGGATCCACACCCAGTGCCAAACTCAACATGGAGCTTGATCTCACAACCCTGAGATCACGATCGGAGCTGAAATCAAGAGTCAGTTGCTTAACTGACTGAGCTACCCAGACACCCATAGGTTCTCTCCTGATTTGAAGAGCAATAAGCACATATTTGAGTGCACTGCCAGCTTGAGGGGCCCACAAGCAATAAAAAGCTCTGCAACAGGTCTCGGATGCAATGAAGAAGCTCTTGTGTCACTTGGGCCTTATGAACTAGTGGATCCAGTGATATATGGAGCCACTAGAAAGTGGCGATAGGAGAAGTACCATATAGCAATCTAAAGTGGTGGAGTAAAGCTATGTTTTCTTCTGCAGATAACGTATCTTTGGAGAAACATGCCCTGGAGTTCTACTGAGCCTTGGTAGAGATTAAATGCCTGACCATCAGCCTTCAAATGACCAAGGGAACTGAGCTGCCCATCATAAATATGGTGTTGAGCAGACACAAGAGTCATCATAGTATATATAATATCCGTCTCAAAGATGTACTGAAGGAGGAAGCTAGTTGCTTAAACAAGTGGTGGCAGATTTCCAAGGCACCTACTCCCGCTTTGTTGCCTATACCCTGACATCATCTTTCCTCTGAACAGGTCTGTGTCCAGATGTCCTCTTCTTAAAAGGACACCAGTCATTCTGATTAGGGTGCACCCTAATAACTTCATTTTAACTTAATTATCCCTTTAAAGACCCTGTCTCCAAATACAGTCATATTCTGAGGTACTGGAAGTTAGGACTTTAACATGAGAATTTGGGGGGAGGGCACAATTCAGCCCCTAACAGCTGACTATAATTTTCTCTGTGTACTCCTATTTATTTGGGTCCACAATAACATACTATATAATGAAAATATATGAGCATAAATAAGCAGAGGTAAAAATACACCATGTAAATTGGGGGGTATTTTTTTTTTATCATGACCAAGGATGATATTCCTGACAAAAGGTTGAAGTCACTGAAGGTTGATAAAAGGGGGTGCATGCCTTCAAATACATGGTTTAGTTTACAAGCAATGACCATTTTGTCATTTTACCAGGTATTTTCTAAAAACGTGTCTATAACTTGTTTAATGGATAAACTTTTCCCATTATGGTAAAATATTCGCTTGTGACCACAGGTAAAAGTAAGACTCCCTTAGGGATGACTATTGTGAAATAAAATAGTCTAGGCCTTTATAAACCAAGGAAATCCCTGACAGTAATTAAGGAAGTCTGTTGTATTTGACTATAATCTTGTATCACATTCCTTTCCCTTAGAACTTTGTATACCTTGATGTCTTCAGGAATTAAGTATTGGTATAAAGCCCATCTTTTCTTTTCCCTCCTCTTAGGGAACTTTTTTTAGGGGGAACTGGTTGCTTAAAGAATTATTCTTTTTGTCACCTCTTATCGTTGATCATTCTCTATCAGTTTTCGTGGTATAATGTAAAATTTTGATCTGCTGATTCAGCTACTCCTTTATATCAGGAAAGTTTTCTTCTTTTTATCTATGAATCCCTTCTAGAAAGATATTTCAGTGTAAGTATTCCATTTGGGGAGGGGCATGTAACTACTAAAGGAATAGCAATTATCCCAGTATTGGATCATCTTTGTCCTCTATCACTATCATTTTCTTTCCAATTGCTTTCATCTTTGTCTCTTTACTCAGACATTGTTTAAGTATGTCAGATCTTAATTTATTTAACCCTAATAACACACCTGTGAGCTAACTGCTATCTTTATTTCCATTGTTTTAGTCAGGGACCCAAAAGGAAATAGACTCAAGCTGAGTACTTTAAGGAATATATAATGTAATAAAAGGGTCATTTACAAAGGTGTGAGCAGAATGGAGGGTAGCAGCAGGGGACAGAAGTGGCTCTAGGTTTCATAACACTCAGACACCATTAACATCCTTCGCCCTGAAGGATACTGGGAGGAAGAGATTACTATTTCCCCAAAATAGAGTAAGCAATTTGGATAAGGGATTTTGCCAGGAGATATGACTTTCAGTTAAGGGATAGGGACCTGTGACCTCATAGGAAAGAAGTGGGGCGGGGTGGAGGGAGTGGGGGTGGGGGGAATAAATACTCCAGCTCTACTCTATTCTCTCCCTTTGATTTCCTTTGAATGCTTCCTATTGCCCATATCCAATGAAAAGTTAAAAGTCAAGGAAGCATGTTGATAGTCCATATAGATCAGCCTCTGCCTGCTAGAACCCAAAGCAGAGTAGAGAAGGGTGAATAATAGAGCTAGATGGGCAAAATCAAGATATTTAGCATATCTATTGCACACCCAATTACTAATATATCATTCTGACTCCAGCAGTAGATGGTTAGGAAGACAGGCAGATAATCAAATATTTTAGGGGGGAAATAGAAAAAAATATATATATATGTATGTGTGTGTGTGTATATATATATACATATATATATATATATAAAAATATATATATTGATCAGCCAATATCTGGACTTTTTTCAAATGAAACCAAAAAAAAAAAGAAGAAGAGAAAAGAAAATGATAGCTTTTTTATAACCACGTATCACATTACTTTTGGAAATCACTATGAACTATAAGCTTCTTTGATTATTACAGTGCTTAATAGCATCCAGAAGATGGCAGCATTGGTAAAGTATAACATCACAGAAATCTACAAAATATTTTTTACTTATGACTGATAGACTTCCTAAATAAAAAGAAAAAAAAAAAACCTTTTAAAGCATGGTTGGTCCTAAATAACAAAATGTAAAAACACTAAATCATTGTCAAATAAGTGTATGGCTCTATGAAGTTGGTTATTCAATAGTACATATATCCCAGTACTTTCCTGATAAAATCCTCACATCCAAAAGAGACACATATTTATAAATATACATAGTATTACATGGTATCTTTATAAGATTTGCATGAACTGTTAACTTTTAAAAGCTTGGGTTGTAAATATGCAAGATATAATCTATAAATTGTACTCAAAAGTAAGTTTAAGAACTTCACAAAATATATACAAAGGATCATATTTCAGATGCAGTGGCAAATTAAAACCTAGATATCACAGACACCACATCAGCTATGGGAAAAAATTAATTTGCCCTTAAATGTCATTTCTAAACTGCTTTAATCATCCCCCACATTCAAACTTATAAAGTTCTAAAGATGCACACAGATATCATCAGTATTTCAGGCCAGGTACTAATTAGCTAGGTGCAGAGGACAAAATATTAAAAATAGTCTTGCCTTCTAAACCCTCACTCTGATACAGAGACAGGCATATCCATTGAATCAGAATAGAGTTGGATCTTGCTCTTGGAAAACCAGGTGCTAACGGAAGGGCCAGCTCACCTAACTCCACCTTGGGAGTCATGGAAGACTTTACCACAGAAGGAGTGACTGAATAGAGACTTTGTGAGATGAGCAGGTGTTTGCCAGGAGTATAACGAGAAGTCTACTCCATGCAGAAAGAATACCAAGTAGAAAAGAAGGTCAGAGGTCAGACCTAAAATAACATGATCTATCACAGTGTTTAACCAAAGGCAATTCTATCTCCCAGGAGATATTAGGCAATGTCTGGACATATTTTTGGTTGTCACAGCTGGGTAGGTGTTACCAGTATCTTGTGGGTAAAGGTCAGGTATGCAGGTAACATCCTGCAGTGCACAAGACAGCCTCCCACAACAAATTGTCCGACCCAGGATACTGCTGAGAAACTAGGCAAATTGCACCTCTTGGAAGAGCTAGGTTGTAGGGTGGAATAAGAAAGAGGCAAGAGATGAAGCCAAAATGATAAAAAGGGCATAAAATTAGACAAGTCTCATTGGGAAAAAAAAAAAATAGACGTTATCCTAAAAGTGAGAGCAAGCCAAACATGATCAGATTTGCACAGTAGAAAAAAATCTCAGGGGGAGAATAGATTGGAGATGGCTGGGTTAAGAAATGACAAAGAAAATGGAGTTTTAACAATTTTGCTTCTATTTATCAATGGGCATATCTTCAGAATGAAAAAAAAAATAGAAGATTGGTAAAAGGAAACTGAAACCCAAGATTGATGGCAAGATTGTGAGAGAGCAAGGAGCTGTGCTAAATGATTTCAAGATTTTGACCCAGACAAACTAAACAGCCACATCTGCACCTCATTTCCTGAATCCTCTCCCCCTGGCCAGCACTGCTGCCCCTTGTTCCCTTGGCTCCATATTTTGACTTCTTTTTTTCTGTATCCTATTAGACTGTCAACCCAGATCAGACTTGTTCTTGCAGTTCTGACTTGGAAACCATGCACTGAGTCCTTTGTGCCACTAATGAAGGTCAGAGATACTCCACCCTTTGGCCTCAAGCATAGCGAGAATGACTCAGGAGCGTGGTGGAGAAAATGAAGGGGAAGGTTTGATGAATTATCTCCTAAGTGATAAGAGAATTTGCAGACGAAATTTGTAAAAATGATTTTGTCAGTTCAGAAATCAAAATAAGAGCCAAAATCCTTTCGATTTCTTAGAGTATCTCACTTTACCTACCGCACCCCTACCTCTCACCTCTGCTTCTACTACCCTGCCCCTCAGTCACTCAAATCCAACCACCTTGGCCTTCTGCCTAGAAGAGTTTGCAAAGGCTGTTCCATCTAGATGAGAAACAGAATTCCCTATGGAGCCTCAACAAAATGTCCAGACCTGAGCTTTAGATTTTTTTTTTCTTCCTTAAGGGCAGATATATTTTTCCTCCTAAGTTTAGCTCTCTTACCCACTTTCCTTCCCTTCACCTGTATCAGCACCTCCACTCTACCCCACCTCCACCACGTCGGCCACCACCTCCACTCTACCGCACCTCCACCATGTCAGCCACCTAGACCATATCTGCCCTATCTTCTCCGTGCTTATGTAGAAAATTTAGGTAAGAAAACACCAAGCAAAATAGAAACAGGAGGAAAACACCTAAGTTTACTCTTCTCCCACCCTCTGATACCCTTTGGATACTCTCCACTAGCTGGACCCAATGGGAAGACAGAGAGAAGGAAGCTCATTGATTACAGTTCATATAGGTCAGCCTCTGTTTCTTGAGGCACCCAGAAGGCTGAAGAAGGAGACCCTGGTTCGAGGGGAGCAAAATAAAGATATTCAGCACAATCTTTTTTTCACCACTATACCTGTACTCAACCTCACCACTTAAGATATAAAGCATTACAGATTATCACTGAAGCCCCCAACAGACTCCATTCAGATCTCATTTCCCTTCCTTCCTCTCCAAAGGCAGCTACAGATCTTCCTTGACTTACAATGAGGTTACATCCCTAGAAACCCATCATAGTGGAAAGGATCATAAGTTGAAGATTCATTTAGTACACCTGACCTGCCAACATCATAGCTTAACCTAGCCTACCTTAAACGTGCCCAGAACACTCAAACAATAGCCTATAGTTGGACAAAGTCATCTAACACAAAGCCCATTTTACAATAAGTACTGAATATCTCAGGTCGTTTATTGAATACTATACTGGAAGTGAAAAGCAGAATGCTTGTAAGTGTTATCGGTCATTTACCCTTATGATCTCGTGGCTAAACAGAAGCTGCTGCTCACTGCCACTGCCCACACTCACTACAGAGTATCACACCACATATTGCTAGGCAGGGAAAGGATGAGAATTCAACGTTTCAGGTATGGTTTCTACTGAAAGCAAATAACTTTCACACCATCACAAAGTCAAAAAAATCAAACCACCACAAGTCAGTAACAGTCTGTACTATGTTGAAGTGTGTGCTTCTCATTCCCCAAAATATTTTTCTATTTCTACTACAAATGCACATATCTAGAAAAATACATGATATTGTCTTTATACGTTTGTAAGCTTTATAAAAATGGTTGTATACAATACGAGTTTCTCTGCTACTACTTTTTTTGCTCTACCGTATGACTTCAAGAACCAGCCATGTTACACACGCAGCCCCAGTTCCTTTAGTTTCAGTGGGGTATGTTATCCCTTTATATAAATCACCAGAGTAACAGCCAATTGTTTATAAATTTTCACTATTATAAACAAGGCTGTCATTAATATAGATACCTCCCTATGCACATATGTTAAGAGTCTATGGTTTGGAACCAAACAGGAAGTATTGTAAGTATCTTAGCCTGAGTCCTTCAGAAAACAGAACCGGGGGCAAGGATTAAGATACTACTTATTTATTTATTTATTTATTTATTTATTTATTTATTTATTTAAGATTTTATTTATTTATTTGAGAGAGAGAGAATGAGAGATAGAGAGCACGAGAGGGAAGAGGGTCAGCGGGAGAAGCAGACTCCCTGCTGAGCAGGGAGCCTGATGTGGGACTCGATCCTGGGACTCCAGGATCATGACCTGAGCCGAAGGCAGTTGCTTAACCAACTGAGCCACCCAGGCGCCCACTACTTCTTTATTTAGAAAGGACAAACTTATACCAGTGAGAAAAGGAAAAAAGGGAATAAAGTAAGGAAAGATACGAAGCAATACAATGTAATTCATTACCATGCTTGCTCCTGCATCGCAACAAGCCACAAAAAGAGAGTGGATCACCTGGCAGGTGTATTCATACAGCATATGAATCCCTTTTCTTTTTTTTTTTTTTCCCAGCGTGTCAAAAAGAACCTTTATTATTTGTTTTTAATAGCCTCTTATGTTCTTTATGCTTTCTTGCCAGATGCCTTTGGAGCAGGTGCTTTCTGAGCTGGAGCTTTCTGACCCTTCTGAGCCTTTGGAGGTGCTGCCTTCTGGCCTGCAGCTTTCGGAGCATGAATCCCTTTTCAGAACATCTGAAAGAGAAAGCTCATCACAGCATAATCTACAGAATGAGAAGTGGGGGGAGCCTGGGTGGCTCAGTCACTGGGCTTCTGCCTTCAGCTCAGGCAGGATTGAGCCCCACATCGCGCATCACATCCTGCTCCCTGCTTGGCGGGAAGCCTGCTTCTCCCTCTCCCCCTCCCCCTGCTTGTGTTCTTTCTCTCTACCATGCAAATCAAGCTCATTGATTACAGTTCATATAGGTCAGCCTCTGTGATTGAGCTCTATTCAAATAAATAAATAAAATCTTTAAAAAAAGAGAGAGAGATAAAGGGAGAGGGGATTTATCTGCCCATTTCTCTTCCCCCTTCTTCTTCCCATAGGTCAAGCTTCACCTCGGAAGGAGCTGACTGCCATTCCTACCCAGGTATTTCAGGGTTGCATCATCTGGCTTGTTGGCAGCCCCTCAGAAAGCCAAATCCCATAAGCTGTGTGTAATATTACATCCACATCTGGAAGTGGAGAGACTATTCATTGTGAATAGGGCTTGACATGAGCAGTATGAGAGCTATGAAAGTCTGGGCTTTCAACTCAGATTGCAGCCATCTGTAGGAGCTTGACAAGGTCACCAGCCAAGGTAGCAATCAGTGAAAACTAGAAGGGGACAGTGTCTTTAAAAAGAAGGATGTGGTCACAAGAACTTGAGGTTTGTGCCCAACATAATATGCACATTTTCAGCTTTATCTGGTATTGCAAAATTGTTCTCCAAAGTGTTTGTACCAATTTATGCTGCCACCCACAGTCTGTAAGAATTCTAGTTGTTCTATATCCTTGTCAACACTTAGTATTATCAAACTGTAGAAATGTATCTAATCTGATGGCTCTGTAATGTTATTTCATATTGTTCAAATTTGCAATTAATTTATTAACAGTGAGACTAAGTTATCTTTTCATTCAGTGAATTATCTGTTCAAATCTTTTTCCAATCTTTCTTTCAGGTTCTTTACCTTTTACACACTGATTTGCAGAAGTTCTTTAAATCTTCTGAATAAGAATCCTTTTTGGGCACCTGGGTGGCTCAGTCGTTGGGCGTCTGCCTTCGGCTCAGGTCATGATCCCAGAGTCCTGGGATCGAGTCCCGCATCAGGCTCCCTGCTCCGCGGGGAACCTGCTTCTCCCTCTGCCTGTCTCTCTCTCTGTCTCTTATGAAAAAATAAATAAAATCTTTAAAAAAAAAAAAAAGAAAGCACCAGAAAAAAAATTTTTAAAAAAATCCTTTTTTATATACAGATGTTTTGTCCCAGTCTGTAGATTATATTTTCACCTTATATGTGCTTATGTGCTGATGAAGAGAAGTTTCCATTTTAATATAGTCAGATATATAAATCCTTTCCTTTACTTCAGAGTTTTGTTGGGAATATCTACTGAAATTTATCAACTATCTCTTTTAAATCTATTGATATCAATAGATATGATATTATTTCTTAAAATTTATCAATATACAGTTGACCCTTGAACAAAGGTTTGAACTGCATGGGTCCACTTACATGTGGAATTTTTAAATAAATACAATATTGTATTGTAAATGTATTTTCTCTTTCTTATGATTTTCTTAATAACATTTTCTTTTCTCTAGCTTACTTTATTGTAAGAGTTCATTATATAGTACATATAACATACAAAATATGACTATGTTATCAGGAAGGCTTCTGGTCAACAGAAGGCTATTAGTAGTTAAGTTTTGCGGGACTCTAAAGTTATACACAAGTTTTCAACTGCACGGGGGTTGGCACCTCTAACTCCCACATTGTTCAAGGGTCAACTATAACTATACTGACAGTTTTCCTGATCTTGAACTATCTTTTCATTCCTACAATAAACTGTGAGTATTTATTATTAATAGAATATACTGCTAGATTCTATTTATTAACAATTTATTTTGTATAATTTTTATATCTATATGCATAAGTGATAAATTCCCTAATTTTCTCTTTTGTAGTATCATTATTAGATATTGGTATTAAAATCAGCTGGATTCATAGAATAATTAGATTTCCAACTTTTCCATGTCCGCCTAATGCCAAAGGCCTTAGTTAAATTAAGTATAATTATGTAAAACTGCCTTCCTAGAATCCTGTCCCTTTTCTGTAAATTTACTCCATCTCCCTTCAAATTGCTCAGCTCCAAAAAATATTCTGTCCAGGACACACTTTGAAAACATCCCTTCTGGAGGCCCCTTGCAAAATAGACCTTTTACTCTAATAAAGAGATATACCTTCAAAAGTAATCTAAGCAGTGGTATATGGCTATATGATTAACTGGGCCTCAAAACCAAAAATTTAAAGAACATGATTTGTAGTATTTGCCAATAAGCCACTGTGACAAATTTCAAGCTACCAAAGTGACGTCACTGAACAGGGAATTAGAAAGAAATGCATGTAGACAGCGCCTGGGTGGCTCAGTCGGTTAAGCATCTGCCTTCGGCTCAGGTCATGATCCCAGGGTCCTGGGATCAAGTCCTGCATGGGGCTCCCTGCTCAGCGGGGAGTCTGCTTCTCCCTCTGCCTCTCATGTGTTCTCTCTCTCTCTCTCTCAAATAAATAAATAAAATCTAAAAAAAAAAAGGAAAGAAAGAATGAACAAAGGAAGGAAAGAAAGAAAGGCCCACCGTTAGCTCTTGGCAGCCAGTGAGAACCACTGAATTAAGGTCCTTTCTCTATACCTGCTAGAGGACTATGCCAGATTGTGGAGGAATTAAAATGTTAAACAAAGAAAGTTGGACTTTGCCTTGTAGATAATAGGGAGACCAGTACCGCCCTTTGACCCCAGCAAGTAGAGCTCCTTTCTTGGGTCCTAAGCCTCAGAGCCTCCTCTCCGCACCCTCCATGCTTTAGAGTAGCTTTTCAAAATTTTCCAAGTCCCTCCATATTCAGTGCCTGGGATCAACTAATGTAACAGGGCCCCCGTGCCCATTCCTTCAGAGCACTCTCCAATACCCACCTGTCATGTTTCCCCACTCTGCCCCTTCCCTAAATTGAGGTGCCCAGATATCTAAAGGAGTTCCAGGACTCACATCTGTGGGATTATGCAGGGGGCTCCATCACTGTGCCCATAGCCAGCTCAGTTCCAGAAAGGTGCCTGTTGAGAGAAGTATTATTTTGTGGAATCCCAACAAGGTTGAGCTGCCAGATTGAGGTGGACATGCTGATTTTAGGTGACTCCAAGCTTATATGAACAGGGACTCTTGCATAAAAAAAAAAAATTCTTACTTTTCACAATTAAGCCAGGTATAGAGCCATTGGGTTAGTGCTTGAATGGTGTAAAAGAAAGGAAGGAAGGGGCGCCTGGGTAGTTCTAGCTGTTAAGCGTCTGCCTTCGGCTCAGGTCATGATCTCCAGGGTCCTGGGACTGAGCCCTGCATCGGGCTCCTTGCTCAGCGGGAAGCCTGCTTCTCTCTCTCCCACTCCCCCCGTTTGTGTTCTCTCTCTTGCTGTCTCTCTCTCTCTCTCTCTCTGTGTCAAATAAATAAATAAAATCTTTAAAAAGAAAAAAGGAAAGAAAAGAAAAGAGAAGAAGGAAGATGATTAAAATAAAATGTAGGGCTTATGGGGCTGACTAATAAATGAGTGTTAGGGTGGGATGGGGGAAGAGACACTGATTTAAACCTTCTACCTAAAAGTAACATGAGAAGCCCTCACAGCAAATAATTCTCTAAAGGAGCTAGTGTAGAAAAAGAAAAGCAGAGGTTAAGGTTCAACCTTGAAGTTTAAATAAATTTGGGAAGTGGAAGAAAAAGAGAAATTGGGAAAGTATATGAAGAATAGACAGTCAAAAGATTAAGATTGTTAAGGATATGGAGCAATCTTCAACAAGTACTGTTTGTTTTGTTTTTTTAAAAAAGGTTTTATTTATTTATTTGACAGAGAGAGAGAGAGCACAAGCAGAGGAAGGGGCGGAGGGAGAAGAAGAAACAGACTCCCCCGCTGAGCAAGGAGCCCAATATGGGACTCGATCCCGGGACCCTGGGATCATGACCTAAGCTGAAGGCAGATGCTTATTAAACAACTGAGCCACCCAGCTGCCCCACTGTTTGTTTTGTTTTAATTTGTTTTAACTAAGTCATGCTCAAGAAGGAAAGAAAGAAAGAAACAAACAAACAAACATAGGAAGAAAGACAAGGAAGGAAGGAATTAATAAAGAAGTTTATAAGATAAAATGATGAAAAACTGTTTCTAGGAACTTTGCTTATAAAAACAAAACACTGGAAACATTCAAAAAAAAAGTTGTGGTTACAAAATAAAACTATACAGCAATGAATATGTGAGTATATGCAACAAAAGACATCTATTCTCACAAATAGAATGTTGAGGGGAAAATACCAGACCCAAAGAATAAAACTCACATAGAACGTTCCCAAACAGGCAAATTCATCTATATTTTAATATTCAGGATAGTACAAATGCTATTCAGTAATAAAAAGTCATGAAGCATTGACACTTGCTACATCATGGACGAACATTGAAGACATGATGTTCAGTGAAAGGAGCCAGGCACAAAAGGACACACCTTGTATAATTCCATTTATATGAAATATCCAGAATAAGCAAATTCATAGAGAGAAAAAGTAGATTAGTAGTTACCAAGGCCTGGGGGAAGATGGGGGAGGTGGGGAATGACTGCTAATGGGTATAGGGCTAATTCTGGAATGATGAAAATGTTCTAAGATTGATTGTGGTGATGGTTGCACAACTCTGAGAATATACTAAAAACCATTGAGTTATAGACTGTAAACGGGTGACTCATATGGTATGTGAATTATATCTCAATAAAGCTGTCACATAAAAAAAAATAAGTGGTAGAGATTGGGCAAAAAATAAAAAGTCTTCAGGATAGTTGTTGGTCTTTGGGAGGAGGGAGTGGGATTGGGAGGAGAGCAAGAAGGGCTCGTCATTTTGTTGCTCGTCATTTTGTTGCTCGTCATTTTGTTGCTCGTCATTTTGTTGCTCGTCATTTTGTTGCTGTCCTATTTTCTGGCTTGGGGGGAGTCAGAGAAGTGTGTTCCTCTTGTGGAAATTCATAAAAGCAGTGCTCTGTATACTTAAAATGTGTGTACTTTGGTGAATATAAATAATACTTGAATCTGGAAGTTTATTTTTTAATGTGAAACATAACACCAACTTTCCAGGCCACCCTAACCTTAATCCCTAGAGGGAAACGGTATTAACAGTATATCATCCATTTCGCTTCACAGATTATTCTAGACAGTGCCATGCCAAATTTCATTTCTGTCCAGTTGAAGTTAACTATCTTGTAGTATAGATAAAGAAAATGAGAAAAAATAATAATAACCCCCAAAATAAGGCCACTAGTTTGTTCCCTAAAATTTAATTAAGGGTGCATCTCTTGGTGGAATACATTTTGCTCAAGAGAGACTTCTTATCCCTGCTCACATAGAGAAGAGAAATGCAGTAACCACATATAAATGAATGATAACATTAGAGATGGAATTTACAACTAAGGAAAAGGAGATATTACATGAAACTAACAGCTCACACCAAAGGACAGTAAGTAGAGTATCCTACATGTATAAACATTTGCCAATATGGGACCCTCCATATAACCTATAGTCCTCTCCCTAATTGTTTACCCTAGGGACAATGTAAGTAGTAAAAAGAATAACTATATCCTAATGAGATGGTTCCTGGATTTTGATAATATTGGTGATATTGCTATGAATAGCAGGAAAACAAAAACATCATGTTATAGGGAATAGTTTTGCAAAACAAAGAAGTAGAATGGCAAATATCCACAGAATTTCTATTAACCTGTACAAGTGAGTGCAGAGATTTTTTTAGAAAAACAGAGAAATAATTATCGATAGGCTATTTCTCAATACAGAAGATATCAATGTCAATATATTCTAATTAATAAATAAGTTCGTTGTTCTTCTCTTTGTGAAAATTAGTGCTCTTTTTAGGTGAGCATTTGTATGTTTATAGAATTCTATTTTTATGGCTACCAGCAGAGGACCATCTTAGATAACAAATCTCAGAATGAGAATCCTTTACAGTGACGTTCACCTTTGTATTTCCTAAGATGACAGCTGGTGCCTGGTTCCTCTGAGGGTCCAGTTTAGCATTTTTAGTAGAGGAAGATACTTCAGTACACGAAGACTTCTGTGCTTCAAAATTAATTGCATGTTTCCTTTACACTTCAAAGGCTTATGAAAAGAACTCTGAATTTTATAAATAATGCCAGCACTGTCCTATAAAACAATGGATCAGCATGGTTCAAAATATTCAGTGACTCAGGATCAAGTAATAGCATCTTGGCATTAGAAGAAAATTCAAATGTCATGGAGTAGTATTTGTTAGGTTTTGCCTGCCATCATCTGTTCCCCATATTCTAGACAGCAACGTCTTAATTGTCCTTTGGAGAAACACTTTCTTCCCTACTCAGTTCCTATGGTTCAAGTTGGGGCACTTCACCTCCATCCTTGGTCCAGGAATGGGCATATGACTCAGGTTTGGAGAATCACGTATCCTATGGTCCAGGCCCTAGTGATTGTTCCAAGGATATACACGTGTCCCATTCCAGGCCAGTAGGAAGCAACTGCAGAATTTCTTATTAAAACCATTGAGAAAAAGATGTTATCTTTCCCCTGAAGTTATTAAAACATAAGAGCATAATCGAGAGTTGTCAAAGGGCCAGCACATGAGGCTGACTGAACATAAAACCAGCAGAGGAGAAAGTAAAGAGAATTAGAGAATCCTGATGATCTCATTTTGGCTCTCAGTCCAAATGCATGTGAAAACAGTAGTTATAGACTAAATCGTGTATCATCAAAATTCATATGTTGAAGCGTTAACCATCAATGTGACTGTATTTGGAGATAGGGCTTTAAAGAGGTAATTAAGGTTAAATGAGGTCATAAGGGTGGGCCCTAATCCAATATAACTGTTCTTTTAAGAAGAGAACGAGACACCAGGAATGCATGTGCACAGACAAAAGGCCAAGTAAGGACATGGAGTGAAGATGACCATCTGCAAGCCAAGGAGAGAGGAGAAACCAACACCTTGATCTTAGACTCCCAGCCTGCAGAACTGTGAGAAATAACTTTTTTTTAAAGATTTTATTTATTTATTTGACAGAGAGAGAGAGAGACAGCGAGAGAGGGAACACAAGCAGGGCGAGTGGGAGAGGGGGAAGCAGGCTTCCCCCTGAGCGGGGTGCCCGATGCGGGGCTTGATCCCAGGACCCTGGGATCATGACCTGAGCCGAAGGCAGACGCTTAATGACTGAGCCACCCAGGAGACCCAGTAAATTTGTTTTTTAAGCTGCCCATTCTGTGATATTTTGTTACCACAGCCCTAGCATACTAAAACAAATGCTGTCCCTGGACTTTTCACTTACAAAAGTTAATATATTACCTTTTTGGTGTAACACAATTTAAGGTGGAGTTTTGATTCTTATAATAGAGACATAATTGCTTATTTTATCTTAGGACTCCCCATGTATCAAACAAAGCTGGATATTTAGAGACTTGATAGAAAATATATTCAGAGGACCCCATAGAAAAATCATTATGTTAGAATGTTTACTTTTTGGTAAGGTCCAACGAGAAAGAGCCAAGCTTTGTTTGAAGCTCGTCTGTTTAAAAGCAAGAAAAGAGAAAAGATACAGCTTTTCCTATGGTTAATACTCCAAGATGGGTGACAGTCTTGGCTTTCCAGGATTAGAATATCCAAATTCTATACTCTAAACTAAAGTAGATGCTAATGAAAGCAGGATACTGATACTCACTGATCACTCCCAGTCACTTCCTATTATTCATTCCCTGCTTGACAAAGGGGACAATTGTTCTAATTGCAAAGAGCCAGTCACTAGAATGTTGCCAGAAAAGGAAGGGTTGATTAGCTCTGTCTCCCCACCTCAGGGCCATGATAGAGGTCCACAGGCTACAAGCTAATCTGTGGCCAAGCACCAATGTTTGTTTCTAAGAAAGATGAAAAAAAGAATTCTGGTTTTGATCAAAAGCTCAGGGAATACGAATAGAAAAGAAAAAAGAGTACCAATTGTATAAAGGAGTCGTATTACCTTAAAAGTCCAGGCCTGGGAAACAAAACCCTATGATTACCCAATTCCTAAGGCAATTAATAATCAAGTCCCCCAAACCTTCCCCAAAGGAATCTGACTGGCAAGAAATTAAATCAATCAATCAGTCAATTAATCAATCTTCCCTAATAACCACCTCAACTGTAACCACATAAGGTAACTAGGAAAGGATTTTCAGATAGCAGAACCCATGACAGACTAGCTGACCAAGGAACTCACACCACTGCTAAGACAAGAACTTCTGCTAATCCTGTTTTTCAGGATATTATATATGCCACAGACCAGTAGCCATTATAGCTGAAAATGGTAGGGATTTTTTTTTGGTGTTCTTTTGTTTTTTTTGTTTTGTTTTGTTTTGTTGTTTTATTTTGTTTTTGAGAGACAGAGCAGTGGGGAGGGGCAGAGGGAGAGATAATCTTAAGCAGGCTCCATGCCCGGTATGGAACCCGTCACAGGGCTCAATATCATGATCCTGAGATCGTGACCTGAGCTGAAATCAAGAGTGGGACGCTCAACCAATTGAACCATCCAGGTGCCCCCAAAACGGTAGTTTTTAATTATGGTACTCCTCTTTTCCTTTCATAATTGTGCAACAGATGTGTCAGGAGGGCCAAATATACTATTTTGCTAGCTTCCAAACTCACGAGAAGATACCTCTAAGACCAGACAAAAGGAATTTGTGACATCTAGATGCTGTGAACTTTGAACTGAATGGGTTACTAAATGGCAATCTGAATCACTGTCCCTTGGAGACGACTGTTTTTTATTTACGTGAATGGCTGCATCACATTAAATGGGCGAACTAGGGTCTGCACGATGCTGAGCAGTCAAGACGTTGACTGTTGTGAGCACCAGGTTCTTCTCTGCCCGTCTAGGATGTACCCACCCCCATCCCACTTTCAGTGCAAGTACTTCAAAATGAGGCCACCTCTACTTGCAGTCCTAGCTCACAGCAGACGCTGGATCTAAGTCTAGCCAAGCAGATATTCCATCCTCCTAGTCAAGTCAGTTTAAATTTGAGGTATGTCTAGACTGGAATGCTGTAACCATATGGAAAGTCAAGTCCTTCTTCTGCTGTGGTTGTTGAAGCTGTTAGAATGTAAGTCTAGAGCTGAGCTGCAAGGGGTCGGTATGTGCAAATAACCT
This sequence comes from Callorhinus ursinus, assembly GCF_003265705.2. Lineage (NCBI taxonomy): Eukaryota > Metazoa > Chordata > Mammalia > Carnivora > Otariidae > Callorhinus > Callorhinus ursinus. Next base: position 19,091,363 of record NW_027397089.1, on the reverse strand, counting down.
GCTTCAGAATGAAGCCACAAAAAGGGAAGCAGGGCCAAGAATTGGAAGAAGGATTTGAGTCCCACTGAAATCATTTCAGCTCAAAACCCCACCTGTGCTTGCTTGAAGCAATTCTATTCCTGAACTTTTCAACTATGCTTACCCGTGTATTCTCTTTCTAAGTCAGTTTAAGGAGCTTCTGATACTCACAACTAAATAATAGTCATTTAGGTAAAGCTCCCACCCAAGGGAGAATACCTTGTTTTTACCACATTCTTGTCAGTGCTGCTAGTGTGAGGTGGGTTTGATTTTGTTTCTCAGAAGACTGATAAGAAAAAAGAGATAAAACCAATATAACCTCAAGTTTGCTTTTCACCATTCTAGTGCCTTTCGGCCCCTACAAAAACTGCTATAATTCTAGTTTCTAACAGTATTGAAGCCCTCAGAACTGATTTAAAATAAAATGTTACTTGAATGTATTTAGCAGAATTGTGTACCACAATGCAAGTGGGGTGAGATTGTAATATTGGAGAGAAAATAATCCAAAGTCTGGTACAAAAATGTATTTTACTGTCCAGACATGAGGAAAGTGACATAATTATGCTCTTCTCAAAATCTCGAGCAATTCTTTGTGAAAACAGGATTTTGTAAGGATGTGAGAAATTGCTGTCAGTTGCTTCTCTATTTCCCCAGGCAGAGTAATCTGTTTATAACTATAGCGATTTGATATAGTCAGGACAGTGTTGCAGACTGGGGAGAAAGCTATGAAGATGTGATTTGTGGACCCAACTTCATTAAAAATCTAATTACAGATATGAATGTGACGACACGTGATGATTAAAAAAAAAAAAACCGTTTTGGTGGTCTTAACATCCTTCGTTCCATCCCACCTTAAGGCCACCTCCACTCTTGTACTTCCTGCAGTTCCGTTATATGAACCAATAAAAATCTGTTTTTCTCTTACGCTGCTTTGATTTGTATTTCTGTGCCTTGCAACCAGAGAATCTTAGCTATTAAAAAATGGCTTTCCATTACTCCCGGGATTAATTCCAGAATTCCTGACTGACCACAGAATTTTCTTTGGCAGTCGTGCTTCAGGTCACTCTCTCTTGCCAGACTCCACCTGCCCGGGCATCTTGCAGTTCCCAGAACACCTGGGACTCTTTTCTACTTCAGGGCCATTCCTTTTTCCTAAAATGATCTTCTTAAAACCTATTTATCCTTCAGATTTCAACTTACACATCACACTGGAGAAATGCTTCCCCGATCTCCCAGTCTAAACAATATATCCCTTCTGTGTTCATCTTCGTATCTTCTTGTCATCGGGGAAGGGGAGGTGTTTTGTGTTTTGCCTTTAGAGCATTCATACCATTTGTAACATATATTTGATTGCTTACTTTTTCATCATCTGTCTCCCTATCTAGACTATAGTCTCCTATCCATATCAGTTTTGTTCACCACTATATTCTCCGAATCAAGCACAGGCCCATAACAGGGGCTCAGTAGACATTTATCATATGACTACCATACTTTTCCAGAGAGTAATTTACACTTGCTGCTTCCTTTTCCACATCTCTTACTGTACCAGACAGTTCAGCCAAAAAAGGTAAAACCACCGCAAGTCATACACTGCATATACACTAATACATACATATATATATATATATATATATATATATATATATATATATATATATGATACATGCACACACACAACATGGATCATCTGTAATTGTAAGATCTAGGTGAACATTCTCTGTAAGGCTGTTGGCTTTGGTCTGATGCTGGTGTGTGACAATTGCAGGTCAAGCAGTTGGAAAGAGAAGATGGATGCCAAGTGGGAGCGAGCAAGGACAAACTGGAACCCATGAGCACAAACTAGAAGCCTTGTCAGTTGTCACTGCCTTCAGTCTTGGTGATGCGGGTGTCCTGTGGGAGAAGCTGGTACCCTTCGTCATGGAGTTAAACACAGAGTGGCCCAGGAGTCAGAGAAACTGAGGGAGGCTTCAGAGGAAGGTGGAGCAGGTGCAGGCCTGGCTGGTGTCCCACACCAAGGAGGTGAGCCAGCAGCAAAGAGACAACTTATGTGAGCTACAAAAGCACCTGCCCCCATCTTCTGAAATAAAAAACAAAATGACCACTCTTTCTCTCCAGTCATCAAAGTCTTCCACATTAATACTGCTTGTGGCCCGAAACATACAAGGAATGAAAATCTGAGAAATACAGCCAATTGGACAACATTACAAAGCTACCACACTCAGTCCAAAGTGGCTTCTGCCTGAAACAGTCCATTAACAACTTTCTAAAATTAATTCCAGTGACTTTTCCACAGTTCTCTTTGTACTCAGCTTCTACCATATTTGACACTCAGGACCATCCTTTCCTTTGTGAAATCACCTTTCCCATTTTTTTTTTAATCAAACTATACTCTTCTGGCTTCTCTTCTCTCTCTCTCCCTCTCTCTCCTTCCATCATATGGGATTATGGCTCCTTTTTCTCTTCCCATCCCTAAATATAGATATTCACCACTATTCTGTGTTTTCCCCCTCTTCATCCCCCACATTTTCATTTGCCTTATCATTTTTACAGTTTTAAGTAGTAGTCTCTCCCTGCCTCCAGGGACATCCCCTTGGAGATAATGAATAGAGCTTGGGGCACTGGATTCAAACAGTGCTAGATCCAAATCCCAGTGGTGTCACTTACTGCTGCATGACCTTGGACAAATTAAAGTTTCTGAGTTTCAGTTTCTCTGTTAGTAAAATAAGATAAACAGTGTCTAGCTATAATACTGGGAGGGCATGGAGTATCCCTCTGGAACACAGTATTACCCAATAACTATTAGTTTCCTTGCATTTCTTCCCTTTGCTTCCCCATTCCATCCTCCAAACAGCTACTAGAGCCATTGTCATGCTAGCCGTTACATTCTGGCTTAGAACTAGAGTGACCCATTCACCCAGGCACTTTCCCTTAGTCCTGGGCAAACCCACAGTTCTTCAGTGGCTCCACAGTGTGTACCGTAATGATAGCACTATGTTCATCAAACCTTCAGTATGCTGTGAAGATGCTTCAGGGGCTTCTGTAAATAAATGTATTGGAATTCTGCAAAATGTCCATCTTTTAGAAGGAGTGCTCTGCCAAAACCCCCAGGCCTAGAGGAAATGAGTTCAAACACCATCACATAGCACCCAAGACCCTTAGCATGCATGCCTCTCCAAGCTCACTTCCCAGCGCTCTCCTCCTTTTTACTCTATACTCCTCTCATATGGCTTTTTATACTCCCCAGTACAACACTGCATTTCACATCTCTGTGCCTGTAATAGTCCATTCCCTCTGACTGATGTGTCCCTCTCCACCGCGTCGCTAGTGCGAAAGCCTACTTCTTCAATACCCAGCTCTAGCAACACTGCTGTTATCTTCCTCAAGATTGCCTCTCCTCTTCTGCCTTCTCAGCTCCTTGTCAGAGATAATCATCCCCTGCATTGCAACACCCTACAGTTTGACCAGATCTCTATTACAGCCCTGAGAACAATGAGTTACAATTTTAGGTCTCTTTCTGTCTCTCTTTGTAGACTATGAATTCCTAGAAAGGAACTGTGCCTTATCTGCGAGGACTCAGGCAAGTTGCCTAGTCTCAGTTTCCCCATCTTTCAGATTGTGTGTGATGATGACAGTACTTAGCATATGCCAAAACACAAAATAAGACAAAAAATCCTAGCACATTGGAGAAACTCAATAAATTTCTTTTTTTTTTGTAAGTATTGTTAAAATCAGGAACTTCTAGTATCTGAACCTAACCTATATTTTCGAACTTATTTCTCACTACTACTCATCATCCCACCAAGTAGTCCAACCCAAAACTCCCTTTATTGTTCTCTTCACTTCAGGGTCCAATTAAAAAAAAACTGCTAAGGAGAAGAAGAAGAAGAAGAAGAAAATAAATAAATAAATAAATAAATAAATAAATAAATAAATAAATATATCAATTTCCTCTTCCATGATAGCAAAAGCATAAATTTCCTTTGAAATGTATATTCTCTGCACTTACAGCATAACACTACATATTGTGACCTTTTAAAACAGTGCTGTTCAAAAACTGTAAAGACATGTTGCACTTTTGCAACTACAGACATATATGTGATACTTAGAAATTTTATTTTAAGCTGAACAAAATAAACCAAACACTGCGGTCTCCTGAGCTTTATCACAGTACTTCTTCATGGCCAAGCCAAGATTCCCTGTGAGAAAAAAACAGGAAAGATAGTATTTCATAGAAAGGTGAGAAAATTATCGCCAGCACAGGTTAACAAAATCATGGAAAGGCAGATATTGAGATCATGGCACAATGGAGACAGGAATTCAGGGTTTTCTCTACTGTTCTCACCCAGGGAGGAAAAAAAAGACTAGGCAGCTACTGACAACCTCGCTTACTACTCCTATCTCTGTTCAGGGTTGACTTTTTATTAGTGTGGGCACCAGCAGGAGTCTGATCCTCATAATCCAGGAAAGGGAACAGAGAGCTGGAGCCAGAAACAAGGAGGAAATGGATCAAGAGGGAAAAGAGTGAGAGAGAACAGAGGAGTGCTGACTAATTTTCCTCTCTCCTGGCTTTGCCAGTGGCAAAATCTAGCTCACTCCCTCTGTGTGCTCTGGCAGAGAAGCAGCACATTCCATCTCGCTAAGCTAGTGCGGCATGTGTTCTTTAATTGCAGAAAACAAGGTGGGGGTGGGAGAGAGAGATTCGTAAAAGGAATTTTTTTTCCCTTTCTTTTCAGAAAGGGTAAGAGGAAGGAAATAGAACACATTAATATGGAGAACCATTATTCTCTCACGGATGAGTCAGGAAAGCCAAGATCTAGTCCCATCCAGCCACACAATACAAATATTTCAAGCTCTTTGGGCTTCCATTTCCTTATCTGAAAAAGCAGGGGACTGTGTTTGTTCTAAATTTCTATGGTTTTGTACTAAAATACTTTGAGGAAATAATGATCATTTTCATGGAAGTAAGGAAGGAGAGAGAAACTAATATTTAGTTAATACTCACTTGTGCCAGGTAAATGGGACTAGGGTTTTAAAGGCGTAGATTTGGAACCCAAAATAGTCTGGGTTTGTGTACGTGTTCCGCCACCTACTACTGTGTTACCTAGAGCAAATTCCCTAACCTCTCTGTGCCTCCATGTCCTCAACAGTGAAACAGGAAAATGGTACCTATAAAGGGTAGCTGGGATTATACGTGCATGCATGCATATGTGTGTGTGTGTGGATTATATATATATATAAATATACACACACAGAGTAGTAGTATATATATAGAACAGTAATTAGCATAAAGAATTGCTCTATAAATGCCATTATAATGATTATTACAACTCTGTAAAGTGGGCATGCCCTTTTTGCAGATGAAAAACAAAATGGATGAGAAAACCAAAACTTCAGAGAGTTGAGCTTGTCTGACCTTCGTGTTTAGTCTCTTAACTCTTACCCTATGCCAGTTAGAAGGAAGCAGCTAGGGAAATTCCACCAGTTATACAACCATCAGTCAGTCAAACCCAGCCAATGAATACAGGATAAAGCCACATGTCACAAAAGTCCTCCAACCCCTAGTACAGCTTTCAGAACAGGGTAACGATGGCCAATTCACCTCGGTGAAGAAACGCCCCAAAGGGATTCCTGTAGGGTTGGGCCGGAGTCCAGTGAAACGACTGACATCTAGTCTGACAGTTCTCAGAGATAAAAACTGTCCACTTGCAATTCCAGAGAATTTAAATCTCCGCACGGATGAGCCTGTCTCTTTCTCGCCTGGCTTTGACAAGTGGCAAAATCTAGCTCACTCCCCGGACAGGAGAAGGAGATTATTTTGAAGAAAAAACTAGTAGGCCCTTTCCTCCTGTTGGGAGGGGAGGGGAACACCATGTGGAAAACTCCAGATTCAGAAATCAAAACCCAGGGAAGCCCCACCCCAGGGTAAAATTAAGTACTACAGATGAGAAAACACAGCCGATAAGAATTTGGATTAGTCAGTTTCTTTTGGGGGAGGTGGGGGAATAAAATCAAGAAACTGTAAAGATTCCCTTCTGCTCAGTAGGCTCACATTATGGGAAGAGGAACCGTAAAATAAATCCATAGTTATGAGAGTCCACAAAAGAAAAGAACACGGGCCAAGACTTGAAAAAGCTACAAGGTATAAAAGAAGAAACCAGAAAGTAGTGGACTAAGGCTAGAGATACAGTATTTGAATTTAACTTATTGGTTCAACAAATATTTATTCCTTGTTATGTTTCTGCCAGGTACTATTCCAAAAGCTGGTTATACCGTTCTGATCAGACAGACATGGCCCTGAGGGACTTAGAAAGCAGTGAGGCAGGAACAAGAAAACAAATATAACTGTAAGTAAGACAGTGATGTAACAGAAAAAATCCGTAACAAAAAAGAGAGAACATGTGAGAAGGTAACAGGACATAAGGAATCTGCTTTTGACTAGGTGTTCTGGAAGGCTTCTCTGAGGAAGTGACATAGGAGGCAAGGCTCATCGGTAAGCAGGAAGAGCTCAGGGAGGGAGAAACACTTCAAGCATGTGAAACAAAAGGTGTGAAAATCCCAAGTAAGAGTTAATCTAACAAGGAGAAGGCCCATGTGGATTACTTGGCCTCCAATATACTACATACTTCCGGTCTTCCCACAATAATTACTTATGATTTGTAAATCTCCTAAGAACACATTCAGATGCTGGATTCACCTTTTTTACAGACATTTCAAAGGTTACCTTGGCCCCAACCTAAGTCTTTCTCAGAGGAGTGAGTCACAACACAAAGCCAGCCCTTCCCCTCTCGTTTGTAAAAATAGCTTTTCCAGAGCTACTGTTAGAATTGGCCTTTTTCCAGCACTTTATGCTCTACTGAAATGAAACACTTAAATGAGCAACTTACTTAGGTTTGTAGTCTAGGAGAAATGACAATATGTTTGGTTCTGCTTTGAGATTCAAGGGTGAATTTTAAAATGGCTAATTTATAATTAATACCTGTGACACCAGAGAAGCAAGACATCTGTGATCCTAGTTCAGTAAAATAGCCCTGAACCATGCACATGAGTAAGACAAAATGCACACGAAACAAGGGACGGAGAGGACGATTCTTAGCACGGCAGCTGGTACTTGCTCTTCGACATATAATTGAGACAGGCTCAAAGGCCTTCCGACATCTTGACATGTTGCTTAATTTGGCCACCAGAGGGAGACCCGGGAGTCGTCAAGCACCAAAAGGAACCACACCCAGATTATGGTTACTTATTATCTGTTTCTTCTCTGACTTTTCAGAAGAAGCAAAAGGAAAATGAAAAATTCTTAAGAAAACACTTGACTTTTAAAAAATAAGACTCACGTGACATGAAATTAACCATTTTAAAGTGTACAATTTGGTGACATTTAGTACATCCACGATGTGGTGCAACCATCCTCTCTAGTTCTAAAACGTAAGAAGTGCTTAAATTTCATAGAAAGAAATTTTATACAAAAGCCCAGCCCTGTCCTAGCCTTATTCTGTCACATTCCCGGTTTTGCCTCCACCTGCATCATGTTAGGAATGGTTCCCGCGCATTCTCCCAACAGCCTTCTTCACTAAAGTCACAGAATCTGATCCAGGGTTAAAATTACACGTTCGAAAACGAAAACCACTTCAATTCTTCATTTTTTTCTCTGGGAATCGTGAAGTTGCAGTAGAGAGCCAGTATGGGCGACTGTTTACAAACTCTATACATAATATGTTTTGTCAGTTCTCAGCAAAGAAATGAATTATTTAAATTAAATATAGCTACAAAACGGAAATTAACAAGGTACTGCACCAACACCCTTCAGCATTTGGTGTAGAATTTAAAGTTATTTCCATCCAAAGTGAAAATTATAAGCTTTCTAGGTTAGAATGAGAGCCAAGATTTTAAGGGCACCATGTCAGTTGGTTAGATAACAGATTTGAGAAAAGCAGAACTAAATGGTTAAAGTAATAGAAGCTGAAGGTTTGCAACCTAAATCCTCTATTTTATTAAAGAATTTAATCTTCTTCATGGGGCCCGGGCCCAGGGAAGGGTAAAAAAAAAAGCCAAACTGGAGAGGCAGGGGGAGGGGAATTGCTGTTGGTGACTCTGGGAAAACAGGAGGGAGGGAAACCGAAGAGCGAATGAGGACGGATCCGCCCTAACAAAGAGGCAGAAACTGTGTCTCAACAGCCACCAAATCCAGTTCAGGGCGGTTTGAGCCAGTTTCTGAGCTGGATTGAGAACAACAGCCTCGGCTGAGACTTGACTAGGGTGAAATGGAAAATACAGAATGGACTTCCAGAAAGAAGTGGATTTGGCCTGGGCTCGCAGGAGCCTAAAGCTGTTTCCCGGAGTAGCAAAGTCAGATAAAATACAAGGCCTGGAGCCGGAACAGGGGCCTGTTACAGGAGGAAAAATTACAGAGCACTGCTTCTGTGCCATGATCCGGTCCGCATTTTCTCTCCTACTGCCCCTAATTGTGGCTGGTGAGGGAAAAGGGCCTCAGGGTATCAGTTTTCAGAGCAAGCTGGCTGCAGTGTTGGGGGAGGGGAGGATTATGTGTCTTGGGTAGTTTAAAGTGTGTGCTGGGGGGGGCGGAATGTGTGAGAGGGTCTTTAGGAGAGGGAACAACACTTCACACCCTGCAGTTCACACCACCCCTCTGCACCTCTGCTGCATTATTGCACAGCCTCAAACTACACCGCACATCGGTGTTGTGGGAGCACCTTACATACAATTGGCACTTACACGTGTCGTGACCAGCCTTCTTCAGCCCTATGCATTAATGACAACGAACGTACTCCGTAACTGTCAATGTGCTCTTTTCGTTCGTGTCCTAAAACACAAACAAGCTGTACATACCTTCAACCGAGAGACGCAGCAGTATTAGGTAACAGTGGAATGATAATCCTGTCCTCGCCTCTCCTCCCCCAGGTGCCAGAACCCCCGGGACCTAGGATCAGTCCCAACCTGAAGTGGCTCCTCCGGGAGGCTAATCGTCTGAGATGTGGTCTGCAGCTGTTGAGGGTGTGCACATCCTGCGGCCAGGTTTGGCTCGGAGACTTTCCCGACCAGTTACATCTCCTGACTCCCCCCAAGACTCCAAAGGCTGCCTTGAAATTCTAGACAAAGTCTGGGCCTGCCTTGAGAGGGAGAGGGGAGCAGAGGAAATTTGGGGGGGGGTGGGAGGTGCTAAATTCACTCTCCCTTGAGTGTCCAAAGATTAGTTAAGAATCTTCCTGCCGCACCTGCCGTCCAGACCCCAGGGACTTCTGTGATTTGGGAGGCAGCCCTGGTGTAGGAGGCTCGTGGGGGACCCCTATGGAGTTTACAGATTTCAAATACACACACTCAATTACAATCTGGTCTGTAGGTTTCAGAAATCCCTTAGAGATTGGGGGAGGGGAGAGGGAGAAGGTCAAGCTGAAAGATGTCACAATCCTTTTATTGTAAAGATACAAGGACACGCTCACTTTGCATTACTTTTGTGCAACAACCTACAGAAATCGAACTTGTTACTAGCATGTTCTATTTGACGCTTATTCCACAAATAAATAACTTACGCTGCTCTTATACGTTCATTTAATTAACTTTTAGACCTGGGTTGCTCTACATTCTGCTAGAAGGTTTTTCTTGTCGTTTGAGAGGTTTTTGTTTTTTCGTAGGGGACGGTGTTTCTCCCCACACCAACATGAAGGGGGCTACAGAAGACAGAATAGTAATAATCCCTATAATACTGAGAGCTTGCTATAAGCCTGACATAGTACCAAATGTTTCACATATTAAATTATCTCCTTCAACGCCCATCATATATTTCTGAGTTAGGTATTATCATCCCCATTTCAGAGATGAGGAAAGTGAAGCCTGCAAAAAGTAGGTCTTTTATCGATTGAAGTGGCAGGCCAGGATTCTGGCTCCAGAGTCCGTGTTAAACAGCAAACTCACTGGCTAATGGTTATAAACTTCTTCCTAGATCCTACTATATGCATCGACCTACTTTGGGCTGGGGAGGAAGATGGTCATAGTGACAGGAGGAGAAGAATTGGTTCAGCGATGAGAACATGGTTCCTGCCTTCAACGAGCTTTCAATCTAATGGCTGTTTTTTTCAAGGACAATTCAGGACTGCCTGACAAGGGCTTTTTTTTTTTTCTGCCTCTTGGCCTCAGAGGCCATCTGGGGGAAATAGTTTGGTATTTCCCTGCCATTTCCGTGCTGTGGGGAGGAATATTTGAAGTAAGGACTGCCCTAGTACGAGCAGACAGAGCTGGCAGGCGGGGTGGAAAGGGGCAGGGCGAGGCCGCTGGGGAGCCGTAGCTATGGCAACCCAGCCTGCTTTCCAGAACAATGTCTCTAACCAGGAAAACAGCTCGAGAGCGCTTTCTCTTCATAATCCCCATGGCCAGTCCGGCCAGGGAATACACAAAGGGGATTCTTTTTTTGTAGAGAAATGACTCTTTACAAGGCCCAGAACAAAGGAAAACATTTGTTGTATAGGGTCTGTCTTTGTATTTGGCTGGAATAAAATAAAAAAAGCGCACTTACTTAGTTCCTCTTTACTATTCACAGGAAATGAACACAGTTTTGTTACACAAGCTTCCTATTTTTTGAAAACATTTGTTTAATTTTTATTTTATCCCCATTTTACAGATGAGAGATTACTAAGCATGAATGGATATGCTGTCTCTAAAACTATAATTAAAACACTTGGGCGTCCTTTCAGAAGGTTTTGTGAAGCTAGTCCTGCCTTCTACAGATAATGTGAAGAGGGTTCGTGTCCACGTGCTCAGGGGCCTGGGTGCTACCAGGGCTCCCTGGACTCGGGTCCTCCCACTCTCGGTTTCCAGCCACTCCCCCCTTCCCCGCCCCCCCCCCCCCCCACCAGCACCCAGTAGCCTGGAGGAGGAGGTAGAGGAAGGGGGGCAGGAATGGAGGGGGGAGGAAGGGCGGGGGAGACCGAGGAGCTGGGAGGAGAGGGGAGTGAGCTGAGGAGGGGAAGGAGGAGGAGTGGGAGGAGGAGGAGGAATGCGGAAGACATTCCAGCCCCACCCCTTGCAAGTCTCCACTCAAGCGAGTTTGGAAACTCCTGCTCAGAGGGCTAAAAGGCGGTAGTGTGCGCTGGAAGGCTGCATGCCTCCAGGCTTTCAAGTCCTGTACAGCCACCCTGCACGTTGAAGGCTATCTCTAGCTTTGCTGAGGCAGGGTATGACCTCCCCAAAGGTGAGAACGGGGATGCGGTTGACAATCCCCACCCACAAGACCAAGAACAAAGGCAGTTACTATAAGCTTAAAAAACCAGCGATCTTCCATAAATACCCACACCGATAAATAATGTAATTCTTTAACAGTTAGATGAACCCGAAAGAGTAAGAGCTCAACTACCTCATGGTAATAAAAGCCCTGTTCCCTGAGTCTCCGTGCTCTGGGGGAGCCAAATCCTTTATGAAATCGACAAGACCAAAATCAGCTTGGCCTATACATTAGTCCCTTTGTGCTGTATTAAGGGAGGAAGGGAAATCCCATTTTCCTGGGGGTGAATTTATAGGCATTGCCTGAGGGTCTTCTTCAAACTACACTTTTCACCCCATCCCTGGAGATTCTGTTGCCATAGGATTACTTAATGATAGGAACTGTCTTACCCCCTCTCCCAACCCCAAAGTTGAAAACCACTGCCAGTGCCACCCTTATAAGGAGTTAATTGGATGAAGAGTTAATACTATATTAAGGCCTAAATTTATTGTGCTTCCCACAGTTATTTATATTTAAGTAGATATTGTTAGCTTACCCTGCCTTAGGAAGTGAAAACAATGGATCTTTATAGTGAATTTTTTAAAAGATTTCTTTATTTATTGTTTGAGAGAGAGAGAGATGGGGGAGGGGGCAGAGGGAGAGGGAGAATCTCAAGCAGACTCACCGCTGATCATGGAACCTGACACGGGGTGCAGTCTCAGGACCCTGAGATCATGGCCTAAACAGAAATCAAGAGTCTGACACTCAACCAACTGAGCCACCCAGGCGCCCATAGTGAATTTTTAAAGACACTTTTAAAGTATTGGAAATTCCTACAATGCAGGGATATATAATCCACCTCCCAGAGTTTGAACTTTATAATATTCATTATTCATCCAACATTGATTGAACACTCCCTACCAATCAGGTCCTATGGTACTATTCACTACCGTAGACCTGTGAGTTTTGAAAATCACATTAAACAGGGAACTCACTTTCAAAGAGCTTACAGGTTGGGAAGGAAGATACTCAGGACATCAGCTATTGCAGAGTGGTATGACATATACTTTATAAAGATAGGAACAAGGAAGGTATGCTGTGAAAGAAGAAAGGAAAGACATGAAAAACAGAATATGGATGGGTGGAGCAGTGAGATAAAGAGCTTCTTGGAAAGAGCTGAAAAATGAGATGGAGTTAGCCAAATGATACCAGAACCAGGAGTCAGAAAAACTGAGTTTTAGTTCCAGATTTATCAATAGATCAGCTTTTAGACAGATGTAGAACTCAAAAGATGAAGGCAAAGCAGGGAACCTGAAGCCTGTAGGTCAGGAGCTTTGCAGGACCGAAACTGGAGAACTAGCCTAGTGAAAGAATTGATCTGTTTCTTTGACCAGGGGGTTTCCATGCATCCTTTTAGAATAATATCCACTCCACAAGTGTGAAGAATCTTTAGCAAAGGTGAGCTATTGGTGCAGATATCAACACTGAAGCCCTTTAAAATTTCAGCATGTTATTTGTAACTTTAGGGTTAGTAGCAAAATTAGACATTATTGGACCTTTTCTCAGACTGCAATGGAATACCTGATGCTGAGTCAATACTGCTTTCACTGAAATGTTCAAGTAGTCTGCTAATACCTGTTCACACATGCGAGGCTAGGCTCTAGCACCAGCGATTAAGCTAGGGTCTCTCCCTATGCCATGTGCCTAACGTTCAGTCTGTTTAAGCACTTCAGCTCTTAAAGACAAGCACAAGACGAGAGAGATTCCTTGAGAGGTCTGAGGAATGAATGGTAGAGACTGGAGTGTGAAAAAAGTCTTTTCCTACTACAACCCCAATTTCTGGTCCCTTGGGAAGCAGGTATTATAGACCCTGCTTTTCTCTGCTGGTAACTCAGCAGTGAGTTCACCAAATATTTCTCTGTCTCCAGTTTCTGAGCACATCGAATTAAATATAATCACCTTAGTCAATAAGATAGCAGAGGAAGTGTTATGTGTCACTTCCAGAAAAACAGTTTAGGACCTGGTAAACAACTTTCTACTTTCCTATCTGACCTTTGGGGAGACCACAGAAGCAAGTGTTGAGCTGAAACCTCTTTCAAGCAGGGTCTCCTTGCCAAACCACAATAGACAGGTACTGTGAGAGAGAAAGGAATTTTTGGTACGTTACACCATTGAGAATTGGTGGATACTGGATACATAGCAAAATTTGGACTATCTTAAGTCACCTCGATATCCATTCTTCCACCCTACTTCCTTTCCAACAGAAGTCACCATTCCCTACACAGTCTTCTTCTGTCGGAGAACCAACTCCAGCTCTAGCTCCAGGGGATGGATCTTGTTCAGTTTGTAAGCCAATCATGGTAATATTCTCTTACCAGTCATTGATTAAGAAATTGGAATGTGACTCACGTCTGCCCAGGAAAATGTGAAAAAGTCGGCTGGGGAGTCTCCAGAAAGTTTCTCGGGGGTAAAACAGAGAGAGAGAGAATGAAAGACAGAGAGGAGTTGCTTCTTTCCTTCCCTAGCTGTTGTCATATACAGATATTACACTCACATTGAGGAAAACAAAAATATAGGAAAATGGCCTTAGTGACAATACTAAGCCAACAACCTACCCTGGACTACTATTACTACTATTACGTGCAAAAACATAATTTATTTTTATTTATTTAGGGGTTTTTTTGTTGTTTGTTTTGTTTTACCATTTCAGCCTATTTAAGATGGGGTTGTTTGATGTTTATAGCCAGGGTTGATATTCAACATATTTGATCATCAATATGTATTATAAATTAACAACCTATATACCAATATATAAATGTAAAAATTTTAAAACACATTTTCCTTAATTTCTAAATTATAAAAGTTGCATATATGTATAAAGCTGTTTATTCAATATTATACATACGTATGCAGTTATATATGTGTATAGAACTGTTTATCAGATGATAAAAGCTTGGTACACATTGTTCTTCAAATTATTCTGATAATTTCCAAATAATTTATGATTTTTAGAAATATTTGCTCTTACCTTTTTGATGCAGCCCTCACTAGATAAATGATGCTCCAGTATGAACCGTGATTTCATGGAAAGAACTGCATAAAACTTCCAACATTTCAATTGAATTGATAGTCATATTTTTTTTAAAGATTTTTTTTATTTATTTGAGAGAGAGAGAATGAGAGACAGAGAGCACGAGAGGGAAGAGGGTCAGAGGGAGAAGCAGACTCCCTGCTGAGCAAGGAGTCCGATGTGGGACTCGATCCCCGGACTCCAGGACCATGACCTGAGCCGAAGGCAGTCGCTTAACCAACTGAGCCACCCAGGCGCCCAAATTGATAGTCATATTAAGTGGCTTATAATCTAGATAAGTTTTCAGTTTGTCTTAACACCAGCAGTGTTACTCATGGTACTGATTTCTCAGTTTCCATGCAAAATTTTTCTAGTAAAAAATTTTTAATAATAATTAGATTTTTATATGATCTCTCTATATATTAATAATCAAATAGAAAATGCCATTTAAAAATAAGACAAAGAAGGGGCACCTGAGTGGCTCAGTCGTTTAAGTGACTGCCTTCGGCTCAGGTCATGATCCTGGAGTCCCAGGATCGAGTCCCATATCGGGGTCCCTGCTCAGCGGGGAGTCTCCTCCTCCCTCTGACCCTCCTCTCTCTCGTGCTCTCTTGCTCAAATAAATAAAATAAAAAATCTTTAAAAAAATAAAAATAAGACAAAGATCATCCTTCAGGTCAGATGATAGATGGCAATTAATATGTGCTCATGTGCCAAGTTGCCTGGGTTCAAATACTGGCTTGCCAGATAAATTTTAAATAATTTTCTGTACTGAGCTCAGTTTTCTCATTTGTCAAATATGGTTGATGATGATGTCTTAAATTAGTAATAAACTTTTAAAGTAGAACCTGACATAGAGAAAATGCTATTAGTATTTTTATTACTAAAATAAATGTTAATATCCTTGATCAATGGGAATTCAGTGTACTTTTCTTTTGAAGTGCAGTTGACATGCAGTACTGTATTAGTTTCAGGTGTACAACATAGTGATTCAACATTTATATACATTAGGAAGTGATCACAACAATAAATCTCGCTACCATCTGTCACTATACAAAGTTGTTACAAATTATTACTATATTCGCTATGCTGTATGCCCATGCCTTGTTTTAGAACTGGAAGTTTGTACCTTTTAATCCCCTTCCTCTATTTTGTCCATCCTCCTACTCCCCTCCCCTCTGTTAATTGCCAGGTTATTCTCTGTATCTATGAGTCAGTTTCTGTTTGATGTGTGTGTGTGTGTATGTTTCTTTGTTTTGTCTTTGAGATTCCACATATACATGAAATCACATTGTATTTGTCTTTCTCTGACTTCTTGCACTTAAGATAATTCCCTCTAGGACCATCCATGTTGTCACGAATGGCAAGATTTCATTCTTTTTATGGCTGAGTAATATTCAGTTGTATATATACACCACATCTTCTTTATCCATTCATCTGTCAGTGGACACTTAGGTTGTCAAGTCAAGTCCATATCTTGACTATTGTGAATAATGCTCCGATGGAACATAGAGGTGCATACATCTTTTCAAAGTGCTTTCATTTTCTTCAGATAAATACTCTCAGTGAGTTTTAATGAATTCATCACATTAAATGGAGGTGAGATTCAACAAGAATATTGAAGAGTGGTATCTATACCTCAGGTAACCCTTGACTCCAAATTGCCCCGCCCACCCCCACAAAGCCTTGCATTTTCCTACAACCTCCCTTCTGTTTTGGGAGTGTCTGCGACGCCAGCAGAGAGTACAGAGCTCTCTCTCTCCATCACTGCATTTACCTCTACTATGACCTGCCCAATGGCATTTTTCTCTCCTTGTTTTGCTCAGAGTCAAAATTCTACAGAGACTGCAGCTCCCATAAGCAGTCATGTGAGGGTCACTCAGTGGGACCATCAGCAGGGGTCCCTTAGGTGGACCCTAGGTCTTTGATGCTGGAGTGCCAGCACCTCATGAGAGGCCCTGTCTTCCCCTCTGGGCTTCTGATCCAACTCTCACCAAGCCTGGGGTCCCTGGAGGAAAAATGGCCTAGACAATGGGTGCTGGAGCTAGGTCCAGTAGTGACTGGTATGGACATAAACCAATGAGAAAGAACACTGGTCACAATTCTGAAGCAGGGTCATTGACCATGTAGTTGCTTGACCTTAGGAAGGTCTGAAAGGTTCCAGGGAAGTGGCCAGGATAAGGTTCCAGGGCTGCAAGGATAAGAAGAGACTCATGGGCTTGGGGCGGTGGTTCTTTACTTATTGCCAAGGAAGGATTTAAAAAACAAATAGGGGAGCCTAGGTGGCTCCCGCAGTTAAGGGCCCAACTCTTGATCTCAGCTCAGTCTAGATCTCATGGTCATGAGTTCAAGCCCCACGTTGGCTCCATGCTAGGCATGGTGCCTACTTAAAAAACAAAACAAACCAAACAAACAAACAAAACAAACTAAATGACACTGGGGCGCCTGGCTGGTTGAGTCAATGGAGCATGTGACTCTTGATCTCCCGGTCATGAGTTAGAGTCCCACGTTGGGCATAGAGTTTACTTAACAACAACAACAAAATTATAAAAATAATAAAACAAAACAAAAACCCCACCAACAAACACAACAACGACAACAACAAAAAAACAACCAGTGCTTCCACACCAGTGCATAACTGGGCTTTATACAGAGGGAAACTTGTGTTTTAAAAATGACAGGTACATTAATTTACCTTCACAAGACATACCTCACACTGCTGCTTGGGAAAAACCTATAACATGGGAGATATTCTGGAAGATCTCCACATGGGGTTAGGCCTGGCTGTTAGATGATTTTAAAAATATTTGCTATAGGTTACTTATTTGTATCTTTAAAATTTATAAACAAAGAATACTAAAATATGACTGTTCTTAAGTAGCTCAAGGTCACAGAGTCCTTTCTTGGAATATATTTGCATATCTGCAACTGAGAGAGAATGAATAATCTACGCAAATCCACTGCTTAAGGTTCTTTCTCTAAGACAAATATCTTCCCAAAGAGATAAAACAGAAACTTGTCCCTTTATTCTCCAAATAGAATACAAGAGAGATGCACTGAGATTTCAGGATGGGTGGAATTCTAATTGGATGTCACCACTGAGGATCTGTATCATTCAGTATGCAATTAGAAAACAAAAACCACTCTAGTCATTTCAACTAGAAGAGATTTAAATAAAGGAATTGGTTAAGCCTGTTGGGAAGTCTGGCCACGAAGGGAAGGTTACTTGATGAGTAATAATGACACCCATTCCTAGGTTGAGGGAGCAAAATCATTAAGCAGAAGGCAAGAGTGTGCGCAACAAAGGCTTCTGTTACTGGAGCCCCGCTCCCTGCGCTGCAGCCCAGGAGCCTGCAAGTCTGGCCTGCTGCTGGAGTCACTGTAGCTTCCCTGGCCCAGACAAGGCTACTATTGTGGCCTCTGCTATCTCCTTTCTGTCATCATCCTTCTATAGTCTTTGTTCTTTCAACTGCTACTGGAAACTGTAAAAAGAGAGTCACATCTCCCCTCCTCTTGTCTTTTAATTTCCATTGGAAGAATCTGGCCCCAAACTAGCTGTAAATGTAGATTATGGAATCTAAACACCTTACAAGGTAGAGCAGAGCACGTAAGTGTGAGAATGACAGTTGAAAACAAGTTAAGTAAATTACCAGCCTGAGATGCTGTAAGACAGTTACATCGCAGGGTACCTAACAAGGTAGAGACACTCCCTTACTTCCCTTGGAAGGTTTTCTGAAGATACTCAATAGTAAAACTGTCAATAGCCACTCAAGAATCTTCAGCTCTCAGACGCTGAGGGTACAGGACTACATTAGGAGACTAAGAAAATTCAGATAATTGAAGATTTCCATCTTTGGGCAAAGAATAAGAGACAAAAACTGTACTGGTAATATCTAAATATTGTGTTTGTGAGTGAATCTGATAGCGGGAAAAGGACAAGTGAAATCCTATGGCTTTTTTCTTTCGGTACCCTAAAGTTTCTGTCTTGCTGAGATTAAAATACAGTCTTATCCAGGGATGAAAAGCATCATTATATTTGGAACTCTGTAACCGCATGCCAGTCATATTAGGATAATCTAGATAGAGAGAATAAGGTATAATTTCAAATACTAGCCCCCAGTAGAAAGTTACAAGGATGGACGCTGTGGAAATAAACAAAGACTATCCAAATGAGAACAAGCGGAAGCTATTTATTCAGAGTTTGCAATAGCAAGGAAGTCAGCTACCATCACTTATATTTTGGCAGAGACTCAAAGGCATGCAGAGGATTGGGAAAGCTTCATAATGGAAAAAGGTAAACCTTCAAAAATGCCCTGAATAAAGAGTGTTGCATAGGGAAAGTGTAGGTGGGCTAACTTGAAGTGGGGATTTTATGTGATTGGTTAGGGGTGCAAATATTGCTTTCTCTGGTTGGTCTTAAGGTGGAAGTGGGAAGTTATTAATCAAGTCTTGGCCATAGGGGGTGGTTGTCACAGGGGTTACTGTTCGGTTTCCTGGACTATCACTAGAGGATAGCAATTTGACTTATAGCATACTGGCTTTCTGTGCTGGTTATTGTGAATACTAGATTGGTTTCCCCCGTAGGTTGTTTCAGATTGTGTTTATAGGGGAGGAAAAACTTTTCCCTACCCTCTTAGGTTTAGTGAGAATTAAGCTGATAAAAGGCTGATTAAGGGAAGGAAAACAGGGGCACCTGGCTCAGTTGGAAGAGCATTCGACTCTTCATGTCAGGGTTGTGAGTTTGAGCCCCATATTATGTGTAGAGATTACTTAAATGAATAAACTTTAAAAAGAGAGAGAGAGAGAGAGTGGGGCGCCCGAGTGGCTCAGTCAGTTAAGGGGCTTCCTTTGGCTCAGGTCATGATCCCAGGGTCTGGGATCGAGCCCCCAGTTGGGCTCCTTGCTCAGCGGAGAGCCTGCTTCTCCTCCTCCCTCTGCTGCTCTGCCTGTTTGTGCTCTTTCTGTCAAATAAATAAATTTAAAAAAAAAATCTTAAAAAAAAAGAGAGATAGAGAGAAGAAAAGCATGTAAATCTTATTTAATGTTATGTTTTTACATGGCAGGGGTGGGAGGGAGAGCTTCAAAGAAAAGAAATGAAAACCCCAAAGAAGTGGTTAGACTCCAAGGCTAATCTACCATTTTAACCAAGAACTATACATTGTGATGAAATGACTAGACAAAGGAAAGGGGTTTGGGCTTCTATGGGCAGTAAATTGTGGAAAAGTGACTCCAAAATATATGGGGGAAACTAATGGAAGATCAGGGTTATTTTAGCAAGGTTTGTTTGAGCAGACTCGTCTTGGAGTCAACTTGCTGTCTCTGTTGATAAGAATGTTCTTTTCTTCCTGGTACCAGGAGGTCACCTTTCTCATGGGAAATTTATGACCTGCTTTTAGGAAGAAAGAGGAGGTCAGAGAGTCCTTCCTGCATCTGCTGTTTCTCAGTTGCCTTCAGTTCAAATTTATCAATATGCCAAAATGGCATATTTTCGGTGGCATGTTCTGATCCCCTCCATGGGTCAGAATTCTATTTTTATATATGGTCTGGCCATGGTCCACTTGTATATTCAGTCTCTCAATGCCAAATTGCAGATGTAAAGTTGAGATTGTACTCCTTCTGACATAGACAACTCTATTTAGCCTGCTCCAGTTTAAGGCTGTAGGAATTTATTTACTTCACGATGGTTAATGATTCTTCTGAGCTAATACTAAGGCCAGGTTGAATATTAATAAAAGGAAAGCAATATAACCAACTAATTTCCCCTAAAATATGAAACAAAAAATGATAGCTACTTTTTAATCCTGCAAGGGGCATTTGAGTTTCCCAAGTTAATACCTGACGCCCCATATGCATCTCTAAGGGGTAGAATTTCAAGCTTGATAAAATGGGGAATTTTAGCCAATTATTTTGGGACAGCCCTGTAACTGAGTTTAGGGCAAATTCTTTAGAATCAGACCCTAACTAAAAGATTTCAATCCAAGTAGTTTGAAAGGTGATCCTAGGAAGCGTTGGCAGGGGAGAGGGGAAGTAAGATGAAGGAGGGAGGGAGGAAGCCTAGACCAGTTACATTAATTAGCAATTGCACTGGGGCAATTGAGGCTCAGTCTTGCTGGGAGTCTCTGGGAGTTGTCCCATCCAGGAGAGAGGAAGCTGGGGTGGTTATCCTCTAATTCTTATCAGTCATTAGCTGAGGGTTGCTCCCAGGGTTATTAATTCCCCAGCACTTATAACCTACCCTGCACCTGGGCTGAGAGAAAACCCTCAGGCAGAGTCATCTGCTAGCATTAGGACAACTGGCTGCATGTATTGAAACAGTAAGTATTGTAGGGATGTGAGCACAGAACTGACAGTTTCTTCCACATTGGACGAGAAAATGAGGACTGCTCCCTACAAAGTACTGAGATCTAAGAGAATTCAAAAGTACTTTATAGCAACTTTCCATGTTGCCGACCTTCCTTCTTCCTTTCCTGTAAATCCCCCAAATGTGCCAGAGGTCTGACCTTGTTTTTTATGTATACCCCAGTATCAGGGTCTGACCTGTTATTTTGTTCTTTCAGAATGATTGTAGCTGGGTTTGGGGTTGGGGGGGGATTTATATGTGCCACAATGGAAAATAACAAAAACAAAACCAAGTATAATATTGTAATAACTTTGTTTGGTGACAGATGGTAACTACACTTACCGTGGTGAACATTGTGTAATGTATATAATTGCTAAATCACTATGTTGTACACCTGAAACTAATATAATATTGTATGTCAACTATACTTCAAATATAAAAATGGATCACAGAAATTCACTAGACTTAAATTCAAACCTGGTATTTGTAAGTAAAGCATATAAATTTAAGAAAAAACTTGGTTTTTAAAATATGTAACTTTAGTGATTAAAATGTATTTTTTAAAAGGGAAAAAAAATCAGACAAGTATTAGATAGTGTTTCCACCAGATCTGATATCCTGAGAAGGGCTCATCACTTTTGTTATTTTTTAGTCAGGAAGGCATAACCTGAATCAAATCATGAGGAAACATCAGACAAATCCAAATTGAGGAACATTCTATAAAATAGAATGGATTATTCAAAAATGTCAGTGTTATGAAAAGCAAAGAAAGACTAACAAATTTTTCCAGATTGAAAGAGACTAAAGAAACATGATAACTAAATGTGACATGTGATCCTGGACCCTGCCCTTGAAGAAAAAAGGTACAATAAAGGAATTACTGGGATAAAATCAGAGTATGATTCATAAAATAAAGTATCAATATTACATTTTTGAATCGGGTAACTGTAGAGAGGTTATATAAGAGTATAACCTTGTTCCTAGGAAATACACACTAAAATGTTGAGACAAAGGGCCATAATGTATGCAAATGTGTCTTCTTTCTTTCTTTCTTTTTTTGAAGATTTTACCTATTTATCTGTCAGAGAGAGAGAGAGAGCACAAGCAGGGGGAGTGGCAGGCAGAGGGAGAAGCAGGCTCCTCTCTGAAGAAGGAGCCTGATGCAGGACTCGATCCCAGGACCCTGGGATCATAACCTGAGCCAAAGGCAGAAGCTTAACCAACTGAGCCACCCAGGCATCCCTATTTATTTATTTTAAAAGATTTATTTATTTATTTGAGAGAGAGAGCATGAGTGGGAGGGGCAGAGGGAGAGGGAGAGAGAATCTGAAACAGACTCTGCACTGAGTATGGAGCCCAGTGTGGGGCTTGATCTCATGACCCTGAGATCACCACCGGAGCCGAAACCAAGAGACGCTTAGCCAACTGCGCCACCGAGGTGCCCCACAAATGTGTCTTCTTCTTTAAAGAGTTGTTTTGAGGGGTGCCTGGGTGGCTCAGTCGTTAAGCATCTGCCTTCAGTTCAAGTCATGATCCCAGGGTTCTGGGATCGAGGCCCGCATTGGGCTCTGTGCTCAGCGGGAAGCCTGCTTCTCCCTCTCCCACTCCCCCTGCTTGTGTTCCCTCTTTCGCTATGTATCTCTCTGTCAAATAAATAAATAAAATATATATTTAAAAAAACTAAAGAGTTGTTTTGAAACTCTTGAATTCAGGATGATTTTATAAACATTTTGAGAATTAATGCCTCTTTAGCTACACACACACATACACACATATAAGAATTGATTGTGTCAAATTAACCTAAGGTTTCTGCTTCAGTAGGCCATATGTCGTAGGTATGGCATTAATCTTTCCTCAGCTTTTGGATATTAGACAAAACCAAAAAATGGATCCTAGCCCTTGTGTGAAATGGAACTCTACTTAATCAGGAATTTTGTTTTTCTGGGGAACTGCAGTGTAAATAAACAAATAGACTTTCAATAAAACTGATACTTTCCCAAGGTATTTACTAAACTCTGATGACATATTGGCAATCTTTATTGCTTGTTGCTCATGTGTCTGGTCAGGTAGCATGACAACTCTCAACATAAAAACCCTAAAGCCAGAAGGGATAAGAATCAGAGTAGAACTCTTGGGTAGTAGGTGTATGTGTATTAAAGTATAGTGGTTAAGCTCCTGGGCTGTAGCTGGTAGACCAGGTTATAAACTTAGCTTTATCACTTACTTGCTGTGCGATAATGAAAATGTTATTTAACTTCTCCAAACTCATTTCCACATCTATAAAATAGAGATAATAACAGTGCTACCTTCCTAAGGTTCTTAGGAAGACTTAACAAGTTCATGAACAAGACTCCCTTGGGATAAAAGTTGTCTTTATATGTATTTTTTTAAAGATTTTATTTATTTATTTGAGTGAGAGAGAGTGAATGAGAGGGAAAGGGAGAGAGAATCGGAAGCAGACTCCACACTGAGCACAGAGCCCGATGTGGGGCTCAATCCCACAACCTCGAGATCACGACCTGAGCCGAAACCAAGAGTCAGACGCTTAACTGCTGAGCCACCAAGGCACCCCTAAAAGTTGTCTACATATGTCTTAAAACCTAGTATATCAGTGTGTTATTAGGAAAGGGACTTGTTACAGGAATTAGAGCTTACACACTTTGGGAGGAACTGAGGAAGCAAAGACCTAGAAGGGGAAGTTGGAGGAATAGTCACCAAGCAATCCCCCCAAAGCCCTGGGGTCACTGGGCAAGTTGAAGCTTGCAAGGAAATCTGAGAAGCCAAGCACCTCTATCAGCCAAAGTGGGATTGGGAAGGGAGTCCTCACTGAGCACTCTGTGGGAAGCTCTACCTCTCTGTAGATACAACCTCTATGTGTCTATTGCTAAGTGTCTGTGGTGGGCCTGCAGCTGATATTGATTGCCCAACCTAGAAGTTAGAAAGAAGAGCCTGGTGTAGAAGAGAGGAGAGTGAACAAGTTGGACCCACTGAGCACCTTGACATTGGCTCATCACCACATGGGATGATGAAGACCTTCAGAGAGACATGGCTACTATTTCACTTCTGCCTCTAATCATGAGCAAATTCTTCTTGTGGTGAATTCAAACCTGGACTCATACAGGGAAAGGGACTCTGGGAAACATATACTTCCCAGATAAGCCAAACTGACAACAGAACAAACTAGCATACCCCAAATAACAGTGGCTTTAAAAGTAGAGTTTATTTCTGTCTCATGTAACAGAAGCCTAGAAGGTGGTCATTCCACAGTGACAAGGATCTAGCTCCTTAATATCTTTTTGCACTGCTATCCATAGCAGGCAGCTTTACTCCAGTCTAAGAGGGGTAATGAAACTCCAAAATCCATAATCTCATTCCAGTCAGAAGGAAGGAGAAAAAAGTAAAATGTTTTTTTAAAGCACTTCCTGGAAAAGTCACACAGCTGCAAGGGATACTGGGAAATATGACCTTTATTTCAGGAACTCATATCTAGCTAAAACTTGAGAGAGGGAGAAAATAAATATCAGGGGACAAATAGCTGTTTTTGCCACAATCCACTCATCAACCTGTTCCTTCTTTCCACATAGAGACTCTGTCCCTTTGAGACATAGCACCAAAATGCTATCTGGTCACTGCATTAAGCTCAAAGTCCAGAAACTCTGGATGACATTCAGTCATCTCCATCATGGCAGGAGTAGCTGCTCACAGCCCAGAAATCCACAAACTGAAAGTTATTTGCCCTACTCCCTCACTCAAGCTCAATATATAATGGTGAAACAGGTATAGGGTAACCTTAATTACAATTCCAATTGGATAAGGGAAAGATGGGAAACTTTCACACAACACCCTACTGGTACTGGTCTATAGAAGTTATCAAATTCTGCTGGGCAGGAATTACAAAGCCTCCCTGGCCTAAAAGTTGAGATCCTTCATCAGCTTACCAGGCTTGGTTCTGTTCTCTGTGGTAAACTCCTTCACTACTGCTCTTGTTATGGACTGAATTGTATCTCCCCCAAAATCATACGTTGAAGCACTAATGCCCCTATGTGCCTGTATTTGGAGAGAGGACCTTTAAGGAGGTAATTAAGGCTAAATGAGGTCAAAAGGGTGGTGCCCTAATCCAATATAACTGGTGTTCTTAAAAGAAGAGAGAGAGAGACCAGAAGAAAGGCCATGTGAGGACACAGAGAACTGTGCACACTCTAGGGAGACATGCCTGAGGAGAAGTCAAACCTGCTAA
Organism: Callorhinus ursinus; assembly: GCF_003265705.2. NCBI lineage: Eukaryota > Metazoa > Chordata > Mammalia > Carnivora > Otariidae > Callorhinus > Callorhinus ursinus. The sequence continues at coordinate 19,066,486 of NW_027397089.1, read as the reverse complement.
CACCTTGATCCTGGACTTCTAGCCTCCAGAACTTGGAGAAAATAAATTTCTGTTGTCTAAGCCACCCAGTCAGTGATTAGACTACTTATGGTCCCTAGCTTTGCTAGCTCAGAAGTTCCTCCTCGCAGGCAATATAATTCTTTCAAATGGGAATTTCTTTTCACTTACTTTCAGTTATTCCTTGTCCTTATAATCATAGTGAAAGACCTATCTAGGTATCTTTTTTTTTAATTTTTTTTTTAAGCCTGAAGACTGGTCTTTTACTCATTGGTTATAGTATTCTGCCCATCCATTTCCTCCTTCAGTTTAATGGAACTACCTTAAAGTCATTTAAAACAGACTTGAGTGGGAAGAAGAACCCTTAATCTACTCTTTGCCAGCTGGTTGATGCTTTTGTACAATGAGGTACTAGTTTTATTTCCTGCTAAAGTTGCAGGTTTTTAGCGACTGCTGATAATTGGTTCAGTTTGGGGTGCAGAAGCAGTTGCCCTTTTCATCCTGCAAAGGCTCAAATTACCAACTTAAATGGCAGGCCTTGGGCAGATAGCAGCTCTTTTAGCAATCTTGTAGTCCCTTCCATCTCTGGTTCTGTACTGTCTGTCTCTAGCTGTAAGGCTTTGCTAAAAGTGTCAAGAAGCTGTCAATACACACAAAAATCATTAATTTTTCCTATTATTTCCCCTAAAGCTACAGTCAGCACATGGTGTCCCTTTCAAGTGAAAGCAAGGAAATGTTTACTACCAACTGATTATCCTGCAATACTGAGTCTATGCCACCTGCTGCCCAACTTCGAAGCCCGTACCATGCCAAATTTTCAGTTTTTGTTAGGCGCGGTACCCCACTTCCAAATACTTAATCCTGTGTCTCTTGGGAATCCATTTAGCATGAAACATAGAAACCTAAAAACAGGGGCGCCTGGATGGCTCAGTCAATTAAGTGTCTGCCTTGGGCTCAGGTCATGATCCCGGGGTCCTGGGACTGAGTCCCCAGGTCCCCCCTCCCCCGCAAGGAGCCTGCTTCTCCCTTTGCCTGCCGCTCTGCCTATTTGTGCTTTCTCTCTCTCTCTCTGTCAAATAAATAAATAAAATCTTTAAAAAAAGGGGGGGAAAGGAAAAGAAAGAAACCTAAAAACAACACATAGCTCAGTCAGACAGAAGTTTCTTCTCTTTTATGTAGATTATGTTGGAAGTGAATGGGACAGGGCCTGAAAGCAGTGTCAATCCTCAAGGACTCATTCTTTTATCTTTTATATTGTTACTCTTCCACCCTCAAACCTTTTCAGAACACGAAACTTCTAGCTAGTGAAAAGAAGAAAGATGTGAAGAAGACCATGCCTTTTCTCTTTAAAGACAACTTTCCAGAAGTGTCCGGAATGCTGTTTTTGCTTACACCTATTGGTTAGAACTCAGTTCTATGACAACACCTAGCTGAAAGAAATGCTTTCTGCTAGGAGTGGGAATACATTAAATTGCCAAGCTATTAAAAAGAAGAGGCAAAAAAGGTATTCTCTCTCTCTTTAGGTATACTGCCCAGAAAAAGTACTCACCAATTTCAGTTCTGTCCTATGGGTAGAAATTTAGTTATTTGGCATATTTACTTGCAAGGGCAGCTAGACAATAAATGAGTTTTATTACTAAGGGGAAGACAAGAACAGATATCTGGTGACAAAGAGCAGTCTTGGCCATGGCATTTGAATCATATAGCACAGTGACAATCATAAAGTTAAGAATTGGATAAATGTTAACTATTATGTGTGTCAAGATGTGACCCATGGAAGATCCTCCACAGGTGCCTTGTTTCACTCCTACTCGTATAACTTCTTTGTTTAACGACTTTTTTAGAGCAGTTTTAGGTTTGCAGCAAAATTGAGTGGAAAGTACAGAGAGTTCCCATGTACCTCCTGCCCCCATACATGCATAGCTTCCCCTACCTTCAGTGAATAACATTTTATGTTTAGTATGTAGAAGTGAAACCTAACCATCCATTCTTCAGTTCTCATCATCAGCACAAAAAACTCAGCTGATATTGTGAGTATGAAGCTACTTCATAACAACTTGAAGAAACTTTACGGTATAAACTATACACACAAAGAAAACTGGAGTGGAATTTTAAGGAAGAAAGCCCATGTTCTCTATAAGTTCTTAAGTTTATATTATTAGCATGTTTCATGAATATTAAACAACAAATGTAAATCAAAGATCGATGATATATTTATTGTACCTCTGACGATATAATGTTTGGTACGAATAAGTATATTTCATAGTATAATTTTCTATTTGGAGAGCAAATAAAAATTAATATTGCTTTAATAACACAAAGAGCAGCATTTTAAATCTGACGAATTCCTTGCTAATGGTTAAATGGAAGATCTAGTGATTCTCAACTGCATACAATCATGGGGTCAGATAAGTAATATTTTGGGGGCCATGGAAAGGTTACCCTACTCATTAACGCCACTCCTCAAATACTCTTCTCTCCGACCCTTGACACCTGAAATTCCTTTGAAAAGAGATAAAACCTTTTATTTCACAAAGGTGTTAAAGAAAAAAAAAATTTAGAGAACAAAAATTGAGAATTTAGTGAAAAAGTGTCACTGCTAAGTGCAGAACCCATTTGGGCACTCTAAGTAGGCCCTTGGAAATGAAGTTTAGGGAGGAAAAATGGGATAATCTTTGACATCAAAAGATCATAAACTATATCTGCCTGTATTAGGAAAGCAAAATCTCAGAGTGGTATCATTGGCTACTGATTCCTGGGTTAATCAGCTGTGTAAACACTGAGCAGATTGGAAGTGATCTACTGTGCATTTGGTGCCCATCTCAGGATTATGGCGTCTAGCTCCCTCAGCTAAGTATGTGAGGTCCTCCTTTGGGATTAGAGTGTCTAGTTTTATTTGTCATTAATCAGGATTATTTTACTAAATCAAGTCTGCATCAGGGTCACAGGCTAGGTGTCCAGGTCTGTTAGATGAAGGTTTATGACAAGTAAAAGATAAATGCAGTTAAGTCTGAGAGTGGTAGACTAATGTGAACAGGCTTCAGTCAAGGTATAAATAACTGATGATAAATCCTGTCATATTTTGTTTGAAAGAGAGAAAAAGAAAATAAGAATTTAATAAAAGTCCGATACTTTAAATAGTAAGTGAGCCCGCAATTGTAGACGAGTGGCAGTGAGGAAGATCACTCACACACTAGAATATGGGGCATTCAGATAGAGCTCTCTCTCTCTCTCTCTCTCCCTTTCGCAGTTTGCCACGTTGCCTGAATTCCACCACTAGTCTTTCCTTTACCTCTTCAAGTATTTTTGGTGTTTAAGAATTCACTTTTAATTTATTAATAAGTGAGAAAGAACATTACTAAAAATTAGCTAAGAAGGACTTGGAAAATAAAAGATGTCGTCTAAAAAAGAAACTTGAAAGGAATAAAAGCATTAGAAAGGAGAAGATGCCAAATGTAAGCTTCACCTATTTCATGATCCAAATCACTGCTCTCCTGGTAATTAAGTTGCAGTCTTGATATTAAATTCACTTTGCTACAGAATCACACAAAATATTGTTTTCATGTAGTTCAGGTATCAGGTAGTACCCCTAATTTAATATCAGAATTATTCTTTTTTTTAAGTTTATTTATATACTTTTTTGTAATCTCTACACCCAACGTGGGGCTCAAACTCACAACCCTGAGACCAAGAGTCTCATCTTCCATCTGAGCCAGCCAGGCATCCCTTAATATCAGAATAATTTCTTTAGTCACAGAAGAACAAGGTATTTTTTGACTCCAAACCAAGGAGATTCCTTTGTCTCAAAAGGAACTGCTTTTCTGGTTAGATACTCAGAACCCAATGTCACCTGAATTTGTGAGGAATTTTTTAAACCAAGTTCTCCTATCACTGGGTAAACTTTTCCAAAATCAGTGTTCTTTAGCTTCTCTCTCTTTTTTTTTAAAGATTTTATTTATTTATTTATTTGATAGAGAGAGATAGTGAGAGAGGGAAGACAAGTATGGGGGAGCTGGAGAGGGAGAAGCAGGCTCCCTGCTGAGCAGGGAGGCCGCTGTGGGGCTCAATCCCAGGATGCTGGGATCATGACCTAATTCAAAGGCAGACACTTAACGACTGAGCCACCTAGGCGTCCCTCTTTAGCTCCTCTTAATTTCAATTTTTTTCTTTCAAAATTTGCCCTTCAAATTTCAACTGCAACTGAGATTTTTTTTTCTTCCATTCTTTCCAAAAGGAGGTAACTAATTCCCTTGAGATTATATTCTCTCCACTTTGCAAAAGGATTCTGCCTGGGTAAAGAAAAGTTCTGGGGGTTCTAAAAAATGTAAATTGCCACTTGCACCAAAGAGATACCTACTCTTGAACCAGGATTTTATCATCAGGTCTCATTTACATCTAAATTTGAGTAAGGAGGTAGAGTAGGAGGAAAACCACCCTCCCCACTCCTCTCCACCCGCACTGCAGAGATAGAAGCAAAGGGAAAGAAATCCTGTAATTGTTTTCCACTTGTCATTTACTAAGTTTGAAACTAGTCTACTGTAGGAACATTGTAGCTTCCTTTTTTTCTGTCATGGTTTTTTATGCTAATTTAGTTCCTGGTAGTGATTAACAACAGAACTCCTAAGGAGGAAAATCCCCTGTCTTAGGTTTGTCTTCAGAGACTGAAAAAAAAAGGGAGACATGACAGCATCTGAATGTGAGAAAGAAGGCTACAGCCTACTTAGCCAAGAAAAAGAGAACACAGGCTGGCACTAAGACAGGGCCCTGTGGCTGAGCAGTCCTACAGCCCATGTGTGTGTTCTCAACTAGCTGTCATAACATTCTGAACTGATTGCCTGTGATCGTTGGTCTTACATTAGATTTTTCTCATCAGTTCACTCAGTTCTATGTACATCTTGTTCCACAGGATCTTGGGTTAGTAGGTTTTCACAAAGTCATGGCTTCTGATCTAAAAAATAATCTGAAAATGATAATTTAGTCCTGGAGTACAGTCTGACAGCATGTAAACAATGCTAGCTCAGAAGCCTGTACTGATGCCTCTATTCACTGCCGCATTAATAATTAGAGTACCTGGTACAGGAATGCCTCAGTGGCTCAGTTGGTTAAGCAGTTAAGTGTCTGCCTTTGGCTCAGGTCATAATCTCAGGGTCCTGGGATCCAGTCACACATTGGTCTCCTTGCTCGGTGGGGAGCCTGCTTCTCCCTCTGCCTCCCCCCTCCCCCCACCCTGGCTTGCTCTTCCTCTCTCTTTCTGACAAATTTAAAAAATAAATTAATTAATTAAATTTAATTAAATTTAAAAAAAAAGAGTACCTGGTACAATCCTATTCATGAGGCTCTGAGCCTGTCTGCCAAAGACCCAATTTGTACTTGCAGCATATGGCAAATCCCTTAGGCAAGCATGAAAGAAAAGCAGAAACCACCATGTTTTGTTTTGTTTTTGTTTTGTATTTTTTAATGTTTTATTAAAGATTTTTTATTTATCTATTTGACAGAGAGAGTGAGTGAGAGAGAGAGAGAGCACAAGCAGGGGGAGAGGGAGTGAGAGAAGCAGACTCTCCCCTGAGCAGGGAGCCCGATGAGGGGCTCGATCCCAGGACCCTGGGATCATGACCTGAGCAGAAGGCAGATGCTTAACCGACTGAGCCATCCAGGCACCCCAGAAATACCATGTTGATCATGAGGCTGAATGGCTCTGATTAATTAATAATATTAGCCAATAATATCAAAATGGAGAATAAAATTCTTTATAAGGTAAACTACATAACAATTTCATTAAGTATTGATCAATGTTTTCCTGAAGGCAAGAACATACTAGGGGCAGTGAGAACACTGACAAATCTTCTTCCAGATAAAGTGTACATAGTATCTGAAACATATTTATATTAATAATATTTTACTTCAAAATTAGTCAAAGGAAAAGTGCTCAACATCACTACTCATCAGGGAAGTGCAAACCAAAACTGCAATGATAACAGAAAGATCACAAGTGTTGGCAAGGATATGGAGAAAAGAAAACCTTTGTACACTGTTGGTGGGACTATAACGTGGGACAGCCATTATAGAAAACAGTATGGAGGTTCCTCAAATAAAAGAAAATAAAATAAAAATAAAAAATATAACTACCATATGCTCTAGCAATCTTTCTTCTAGGTATATATATAAAGGAAATAAAATTAGTATCTCAAAGAGATATGTGTGCCCCCATGTTCACTGAAGCATTACCCACAAAAGCCAAAATATGGAAACAACCTAAGTGTCCATCAATAGATGAATAGATAAAGAAATATACACAATGACTATTATTTAGCCTTTTAAAAAAAAGGAAATCTTGCCATTTCCACAGTATTGTGACAACATGGATGAACCTGGAGGATATTATGCTAAGACACAGAAAGAAGCCAGACACAGAAAGAAAAATGCCACATGATCTCACTTAAATGTAGAATCTTAAAGTCCAATTCATAGAAGCAGAGAGAATGGTGGTTACCCCCAGTGGGGGAAATGGGGAGATGTTGGCCAAAAGGTACAAATTTTAGTTATGTGGGATGAATTAGTTCTAGAGAGATATAATGTATTATTGGTGACTATAGTTAATAATAGTGTACCGTATACTTGAAATTTGCTAGGAAAGTGGGTTTTCCTAACACAAATGCACACACAAAAAAGGTAACTAACTATGTGAAGAGATTAATATGTTAATTAGATTGACTGTTCTAATTACTTTATTATGTATATGCATATGAAACATCATGTTGTACACCTTAAACATGCATATACTTTTTATTTAAAAACTTAAAAATAAAATTAACAAGAGAAAGTTACATTTCTGTATCATTGGGAGGTTTTTCCTAGGCATGTCTTAAAATAGTGTTGAAATAATTACAAAATACAGCATACAAAACATTTTTAGCTTTCTCTTCTTTTTTTTTTTTCAAGGTTCAGGTAATTTAATGAGTTTTACTTATTGGATAAAGTGTCACCATTTGAAGGAAAACAAACGCAGCTCCAGTCCTTGTGTCAACCCTGTCACCGCCCAGAGGGGGGCCATCCCAGGGGAGAGCACGGCCGGCCAGCCCACGGCTGGGGGTTGGGGGGTGCCTCACTCCTTGAACTTCCACTCCTGGCGGCACATGGGACAATGCTGCTGCACCTGCTGCGCGTTGAGCCACTTGAGGATGCAGTGCATGTGGAAGCAGTGGGAGCACTGGCCCCACACCAGGGGGCAATCGTCACCCGGGACCTTGCAGTCCGGGCAGCATCCATTAAAGGCCATCCGGCAGATGCCACAGTTCTCGTCGTTGGCCACCCAGAGCCAAGTGGCCACACCATTCCAGCACTTAATCTTCACCTTCATGACCGCGGAGTCTCGCGCTGCCCCGCCCGCCTTCCGTTGGCAGCGCCCGCGCGGGAAGGTATAAAAACGACCGGCCACACCTTAGCTTTCTCTTCTAATAAGGTAAAAGAACAAATCTTTGTGCTTGCCAGGGGACACTGTGGGAAGCCCCGATACAATGTAAGTGTAAAAGACATCTTGAGTTTTTTCCCTGAATTTAGGCTCTAATCTTGGAAGAAAAAATAAAAATAAAGAACTATTAGAGATATGGTCACTTGATTAAGGTAGGATCGTAGGTACCACAAAACAGTGAAAGATTATAGCTATTAGTTAAATCTCCAGTAAGGTAATTTAGAATAAACTAGCAGAGGGTAACAATTGCATGCAACCTCAGTTTTTTCAGAAGTGAGACACTAAAAAATAATTAAATACAGCACAAAGCACAGAACATTATTTTGATCATATAATAAATCTTTTCTATCTGGCAGAAGGTAAAAAATAACATTTTATTTTTGTAGAAATAGAAAAATGCATCCGAAAATTCACATGGAATTTTAAGGGACCTCAAATGGCTAAAACAATCTTGAAAAAGAAGAACAAAGTTGGAGGACTCACACTTCCTGATTTCAAAACTTATTACAAAACTATGGTAATCAAAGCATTATGGCACTGGCCTAAAGACAGGCACATAGACCAATGGAATAGATAGAGATCCTAAAAATAAACCCTCACACGTATGCTCAAATGATTTTTTTGACAAAGATGCCAAGCCTAGGGAAAGGACAGTCTTTTCCACAAACGTGTTGAGAAAACTGATTATCCACATGAAAAAGAATGAAGTTTGACACTTACCTTACACCATACAGAAAAAAACTCAAAAAAGATAAAAAATCAGAGAGCTAAAACTATAAAACTCTTAGAAGAAAATATAGGAGAAAAGTTTCATGACATTGGATTTGGCAATAACTTCATGGATATACACAAAAAGCACAGATAACAAAAGAAAAAATAAATTGTACTATATCAAAATTTAACACTTTTGTGTACCAAAAGAAACAATCAGCAGAATGAAAAGGCATCTTTAAAAAAAAACAAAAAACAAAAAAAGAATGAAAAGGCAACTAATGGAATGGGAGAAAATATTTGCAAATCATATTATTTGATAAGGGGTAAATATCCAGACTATATAAAGAATTCCTACAACTCAACAACAACAAAACAAATAACCCAATTAAAAAATAGGCAAAGGACTTCTTTCTCCAAAGAAGATATACAAAAGGCCAACAAGTATATGAAGAAATGCTCAACATCACTAATCATTAGAAAAATGAGAATAAAAAGTGAAAAACACTGAGATATCATTTTACACCCATTAGGATGGTTGCTATTAAAGACAAACAAAAACCAGAAAATAACCAGCCTTGGCAAAGGATTTGAATAAATCAGAACTCTTGTGTAATGTTGGTGCGGATGCAAAATGGTGTGGCTGCAATGGAAAACAATATGGTGGTTCCTTAGAAAATTAAAAATAGAGTTGCTCTATGACTCAGCAATACCACTTCTAGGTATATACCCAAAAGAATTGAAAGCAGGGTCTCAAAGAGATATTTGTACACCCATGTTCATAGCAGCATTATTTACAATAGCCAAAAGGTAGAAGCAACATAAATGTTTGTCAATGAAGGAATTTATAAGCAAAATGTGGTATGTGTGTGTATAATAAATATATACACATTATTATGTATTATTTTATATATATGTACACATACACACATATATATAATGAAATATTATTCAGTTTGAAAAAGGAAGGGAATTCTGACATATGTTACAACATGGATGAACCTTGAGAACATTATGCTAAGTGGAATAAGCCAGTTACAAAAAGACAAATACTTATATGAGGTATCTACAGGGGTCAAACTTGTGGAAACAGTAATTAGAATGGTGGTTGACAGGAGCTGGGAAGGAGGAATGAATGTGCAGAGTTTCAGTTTTGCATAATGAAAAAGTTCTGGAGATTGTGACTATGAATATATTTAACATTACTGAACTATACACTTATAAATTCTTAAAATAGTAAGTTTTATGTGTCACAATTTGTGACAATTAAAAAAAAATTTTTTTTTTAAAGATTTTATTTATTTACTTGAGACAGAATGAGAGAGAGAGCACACGAGAGGGGGGAGGGTCAGAGGGAGGAGCAGACTCTCCGCCGAGCAGGGAGCCCGATGCGGGATTCGATCCAGGGACTCCAGGATCATGACCTGAGCTGAAGGCAGTCGCTTAACCAACTGAGCTACCCAGGCGCCCTAAAAAAATTTTTTTTTAATTTATGGGGCACCTGACTGGTTCAGTTGGTAGAGCCTATAACTTTCGATATCAGGGTTGTAAGCTCAAGCCCCATACTTAAAAATAAAATCTTTAAGGGGTGCTTGGGTGGCTCAGTTGGTTTAGCATCTGAGTCTTTTTAAAAAAAAAAAAGATTTATTTATTTGAGAGAGAGAGAATGAAGTGGGGGCAGGGAGGGGCAGAGGGAGAGAATCTTTAAGTAGCCTCTAGCTGAGTGCAGAGCCTGATCCCACGACCCATGAGATCATGACCTGAGCCAAAACCAAGAGTTGCAGGCTTAATGACTGAGCCACCCATGGGCCCTAGGTGTTTGACTCTTGATCTCGGCTCATGTCTTGACCTCACAATTGTGAGTTGGAGCCCTGTGTTGGGCTCTGTGCTGGGCATGGAGCCTAATTAAAAAAATTGTAATAATAAAATAAAACCTTAAAACTTTTTTTAAATTTAAATAACACCTGCCAAGGATAATCTTTGTCATTTTAGTAGAAAGAAAGCCAAATTCTGTTTTCATTAATATTTAGCAGGAAATGATTAACAAGCTCCTTTGAAAATTTTACTTATGATAAGTCAATCGAAACTGAGCAAACTTTGCAGAACTTTTTCTTCAATATATTTATTACCGTTTTTCAGACTCATTCCTTATTTTCAGATATTGCAGTTTTAGAAACCACATCAAATAAAGTTCCTATCCTGCATAGCATTTACCATTTTTTGTAACAATATAAGTTTCATCGTCAGATCTCGTTTCACATTCTTGATCAACCAGAGACACTAGGACAAAACAATTATCAATTTCCCGTGATAAATAAAACACATCCCGGGTGCCTGGGTGGCTCAGTCATTAAGCGTCTGCCTTCGGCTCAGGTCATGATCCCAGGGTCCTGGGATCGAGCCCCACATCGGGCTCCCTGCTCAGTGGGAAGCCTACTTCTCCCTCTCCCACTCCCCCTGCTTGTGTTCCTTCTCTCGCTTTGTCTCTCTCTGTCAAATAAATAAATAAAATCTTTAAAAAATAAATAAATAAAATAAAACACATCCCATTACCTTGAACATCTGGTTCTATTTCTCTGCCACTATTGCTCCTTGAATAGCATGCCAGTTATTAAGTTATTGTATTCCAGTCCCAAACCTTTCTATATTTTGCTTTGTGGATGCTAAAGCCAGGATTCTTCAAACATCTTGCTTTGCCAGATGGCTCCATTTTAGGCTCTGTTAATAGAGGATGTTAGAAGGAAACTGCAAGTCTAGAGGAAGAAAAAAGGATTTGCCCCTTCCCGTCTGCTTCCTGTCTAATTGCGGTTCTTGGATCACCCCAGCAATGCTTCTTCATACTAGCAGCAGCAGTTCCTTCTCATAGTAGTAACTGAATCTGGTGTGCAGTTTTCCCAACAGTGGCAGGATGAATTTTAACGTGCTTCCAGCATCCTCGGAGACACCAGCACAAACTGAGTGGTACCCCTTCATCAACTCTGGCTAGATTTTAGCTCCATAGGACCTCTCCTCTAAATTTCTAGGTTTTATCAATTCCAACCTCTTCCCTTTGTTGCTTTAGTACTAGGGGTGTTAGGTGTTTACCACAGTTGCTTCTGTGATAGGCATGCTGATCGATCGCCAACAGACTTTAAAAGAAGTGATGTGACCAGAGCCTACTGTTCATGATGTATATCTACTATTTACAAAGTGATTTTTGTACTGAAGACTATTAAAAGATAAACTGAGGCATTTTACACACTTTGAGTTTATCTGAGCAAAAATCAATTCGTATTGAGCAGCATTCAATCTAGCAGATAGAAAGGAGCTCCAAGGGGCTATACAAAAATGAAAGACTTTTATAGACATAAGGGAGAGGAATAAGGAAGTTATACTAGGCAAAAAAGTGGGTTGGTTATGACAAGGTTACTTTCGTTTAGGGGATGGTAGAAGTCAACCAGGCAGATTACTTAACTAGTGTTAATCAGGTCCTTCCTGACTGACTGGTTTAAAATTCCATTTCTGGGAAAGCTGAAAACTATAATTCAGTCTCAGTTTGGTGACCTGGGGTTTAGCATAAGTGACTTCATCTTGGACCTGTTGTTGTCTTGTTTTTAACAAGACCTATCAGCAAAGTTTTTACTCTATGCAATTACTCACAGTTAACATACCACGGTAAGTGAAATTTGAAACATGTTGTTGGGGAACTGGTGCTATTTAATTAACCCATGGTGTTTGGGCTTGAATAGTGACCCTGAAAAACAATTTGAAGTCAATCCCTCATACCTTAGAATTTGACCTTATTTGGAAATAGAGTTATTTCAGACATAATTAGTTAAGATGAGGTTATACTGGAATAGGGTGGGCCATTAATTCAATATGACTGGTATTCTTTTTTTTTAAAAGATTTTATTTATTTATTTATTTGAGGGGGGAGAGAGAGAGAGAGAGAGAGAGGGCGCACAAGCAGGGGGAGAGGCAGAGGGAAAGGAAGAAGCAGACTCCCCCCTGAGCCCAACGTGGGGCTTGATCCCAGGACCCTGGGATCATGACCTGACCCGAAGGCAGATGCTTAACCCACTGAGCCACCCAGATGCCACTGTGTTCTTATAAGAAGACAATGAAGATAGGATAAGAACAACATGTGAAATGGAGGCAGAGATTGGAGTTATGTAGCTATAAGCCAAGGAACACCTGGGGCTACCAGAAGTAGGAAGAGACAAGGAACCTCTGCCAAGACCAGATTTCTAGCCTCCAGAACTCTGAGAAAATAAATTTCTGTTGTTTTAAACCACTTAGTTTATAGTTCTTTGTTACAGTAGACCTATGACACCAATACACATGGTAACTATTTTGGAAAAACCTATGTTCTTCCTACTGTGTCTTTCTCCTCTCCTTTCTTAGAGAACACTTCATTTCTGACACTCCTGATCACCAGATGCATGAGTTTTTTCCCCATACTAAGCAAATCTGCAACACCAGCTAGCTGTCTGACAATTTAATTCAATTCTGACACTATCTGCCTGGAGATGATGGCGTAACATCCCAGAGGCTAAGGGTGGAGTCCCACAAGACTGCTTCCAACCTTAGATGCTAATAGCAAGTACTAGGTTCCCAGGTTATCCACAAGTTCTGTCTGACTTGGCTACAAATCAGAGGTTTCCATGACCTCATCCCCCTTGGATTTGATTATTTGCTACAACAGTTCTCAAGAACTCATGGAAACACAACGTTTACCGTTATTTTTTTTAATTATTAAAGGACATGCTAAAAAGTACAGATGAACAGCCAGATGAAGAGATACATAGGGCAAGATCTGAAGGGGTGGGAACACAGTAGCTTCTGTCCCCAGAGAGTTGGGGTGTGTTACCCTCCTAGTACATGGAAATGTTCATCAACCTGGAAGCTCTCCATCATACTACTGTGATTTTTATGGAGGCTTCATCACATGGGCATTATTGATCACTAACTCCATTTTCAGCCCTTTTTCCTTCTTAAGAGCATTGTTGGGGGGCGGGGAGCAATGCTGAGAGTTCCAAGCTTCTAACCATAGCTTGGTCTTTCCAGTGACCAACCTTCATCCAGGGGCCATCCAGGAGCCTACCGATTAGAACAAAAGACATTCCTCTTACTCAGGAAATTACAAGAGTTTCAGAAGACCTGTGCCAGGAACTGGGAGGCAGAGACCAATATATATTTTCTATTATCTCACAGTAAGTAGAATTATAAAATGATACATACGATAAAATGAAATAACTAAAATTCATGCATGTCAGAATTGTTTAAAGTAAGGACTACCTGTAGTCTTAATTACCCATATTACATATGCATTTTAAACAAATCAACTAACTGCTATTTCACAGAGAGAACCAAGTGGTAGGATATTAACACCTGTTACATGTAAGCATTTTAGCACATCAGTGAGGCATATTTATGATGACCTTCATAATCACATACACACATTATTTTAGCACTTTCTTAAGATGGCAAAAAATGAACATTTCTATCTGTTTAATTACATATAAACCTAAGAAGCAAAAGTATAGATTATATTTAATGACCAATGCTTCAGTATTCTATCACATTTGGGAATTATTCAGGTAATCAAGGATGAACCATTAATCAAATAATACTAAGTTAACTAAGGATCTTGGGCATTTTGTTTAAGTTGACATGCTATGGAATACAATTGCTGTTGATATGAAAGAGATTGTCAGAATTATAATTCAATTTAGTTAAATATCTAATTTTACATATTTCATAATCTTAAATGTTTTATTATGCTCTCCACTGACTAAATAAAAAAAACAAAGTTCTTTTAAAACTAAAACTGTTGGGCGCATGGGTCATTCAGTTGGTTGGGCATCCATCTCTTGATTTTGGCTCAGGTCATGATCTCAGGATCCTGGGATCTAGCGCTGCGTCGGGCTCCCTGCTGAATGGGGAGTCTGCTTGTCTCCCTCTCCCTACGCCCCTCCTCCTGCTCACTTTCTCTCTCTTAAATAAATAAATAAATCTTTAAAAAAAAAAACACACACACACAAACTAAAAACCAAAAACCAAAACTGTCAAACTTGTCCCATTTGTCCAAGGATTCACTATAGTTTCATGAACTTGGATTTTTATATAAAAGTGCATCTGAGCTAGGAGTTTTATGAGAAGATTTGTTTCTTCTTAGAAGACCAGCACATTTAAAGATTTTTTATTTATTTGAGAGAGAGAGAATGAGAGATAGAGAGCACGAGAGGGAAGAGTGTCAGAGGGAGAAGCAGACTCCCCGCCAAGCAGGGAGCCCGATGTGGGACTCGATCCCGGGACTCCGGGATCATGACCTGAGCTGAAGGCAGTCGCTTAACCAACTGAGCCACCCAGGCGCCCAGAAGACCAGCACATTTAAAGTATTAGAAATTCAGGGGTTTTCCCCTAGAATTCTTGGGTTTCTTTATGGATTGCAAGCTTTTTTTAGTCTCTATAAACCAACCAAATTGGAGTTCCTTTACCTTGAGAGATTTTATAATTAAATTGATTCATATACTCTGAAGGTGGAATATTATTTCCTACTCAAGCAGTGGAATGTATAGGCTATTTTAAATTACAGACACAAAGATACACTGAGAGCTTGCAGATTTAGTTCTACAACCTTACCTATGGGTAAAAAGTAAACCCAGACATAAAAATTCACCAGTCCAAAGACAAGTTTTCTTTCTACTGGACACAGTATATTTGCTTAATTCATTTGAATTCACAAATTGTTAGATAAATGAGCCAAGGAAAAAAGATCAATAAACCAAATTCTCTGCCATATCCAATTCAACAGAGAATAGATTCTTATCAAGTCAATAGAGATCACCAAATGGTCAAATTATAAAACCAGATTTCCAATCATTGCTGCTACCAAAGGGAAATAATTTATCAGCTAATATGCAAACCAGAACTGAAACCAAACTTGGCCAAGAACCAGAAACAAAAACAAATCACAGAATAAGAGAAAAAAAGGAAAAACAGAGGGAGATGCAGGTGAGTTAGTGAAGGTAAAATTATATTGCTGCTTGGAATTCACTCTGAAGATCAAAAAGGGAAATGCCTTAAATAACCCATGAGGTATACTTCTTAAGCAAGGTAGTTTTCACTGGCTCTAATGTGTGAGTCCACCTTGGCATCTAGGTGGAATAATTTTTGTAACGAAGTATAATTTTATTTCTAAAATCTTAAAAATGACTCAAACATACATAGAATGATACCATCAACAATTTGTTTGTTTCATCAATGAAGGAAATAGCAGAACTGTAAAGTTGATTTAGAGGAGAATTAGAGAAATTAAGGACTATATAATAAAATCAGGAAAGACATACTGAAATAAATTTGAGACAAAAGTGGTTAAAATCTTACTGGTCAATAATACTATAACTATAATACTATTATAGCATTATAATATTATATATTCTCATATATAATATAACTTCTTTTCTGTAGAACATTAATTATTTGCATCTCTTCCAGAAAAAAAATAATCTACAAGGCGATATGTACCTTTACAGTCTTAAGCTGTAGTACTTAAAAAATCCTAGAACTAGAGAGAACCTGTTAACAGGATGAAGTGTAACACTGAAAGGACATGCAATCATCCTTTCGCTTTAGTTACAAGTTTGGGATAATTTTTTCTTAACAGGAAAGAAAATCAAAATGAAGTATGAAAAAAATTAGTTCAAATTTAGTTCCTCTGTAGATTTTTGTTTATTTCTTAGTAACTTTTGCCACATTTTTGCAGATTGCTGAGATCCCAAGACAGGTGGAGACTCTAGGTCATCTAAAATTACTTTCACTGAGAATTTTCCCTTAATTAATTCTTTTAAAATATTTTATTTATTTATTATTTATTTATTTATTTATTTATTTATTTATTTATTTATTTAGAGTGTGCAAGAGGGTGGGGGGGAGAGAGAATCTTAAGCAGACTCCACACTGAGCATGGAGCCTGATGCAGATCTTGATCTCACAACCCTGAGATCATGACCTGAGCTGAAATCAAGAGTCTAACACTTAACTGACTAAGCCACCCAGGTACCCCTTTTCCCTTAATTTATTAGCAAAGGCAAGAATTCTAGCACCTTTAATTTCCTTTTAAGCAGATAAATGCTAATGCTTCTTCAATAGAAACACTTCTAGCTATGTTTCTAAAAATGGAAAAATGGAGTTTGAAGTAGATCAGGTTCTAATACAACTCCTACATTCCATGCCTCTTCACAAATAAATATGAATAATTTTTACATCTACTTATACCTGTATCATATGCAAAACTTACTTTTAGCTCTTTCACTCAATTACAACTTAGTTAAATGTCTTGAGGTATTTACTCTCTGGTCTATCCCAAGACCCTATGTCTTTCAGCATAGAATAGTGGTTAAGAGGGCAGCTCCTTCTAACTCTGTGACCTTGTACATTGACAATTTTTATTTGTTTATTTATTTATTTATTTATTTATTTATTTAAAGATTTTATTTATTTATTTGACAGAGAGAAACAGTGAGAGAGGGAACACAAGCAGGGGGAGTGGGAGAGGGAGAAGCAGGCTTCCTGCTGAGCAGGGAGCCTGATGCGGGGCTCGATCCCAGGATCCTGGGATCATGACCTGAGCTGGAGGCAGCTGCTTAACGACTGAGCCACCCAGGCGCCCCAACCCTTTTTTTTTTAACGATTTTATTTATTTGTGAGAGACAGCGCACGAGAGCAAGTGCGCACACAAGCAGGAGAAGTGGTGGGCAGAGGCAGAAGCAGGCTCCCTGCTGATCAAGGGGCCTGATGTGGGACTCAATCCCAGGACCCTAGGATCATGACCGGAGCTGAAGGCAGATGCTTAACTGGCTGAGCCACCCAGGCGTCCTACATTAACCCTTTTGCCTCACTTTCTTTACCTGGTTTTAAGGCCATCCAGGCAGTGGTTGTTATTTTACATAAGACTTACTCAAGAAACTTATTAAAATGAAGATTCCTGGATTTGTACTCAGACACTCTGAACTAGTCTATAGAACTGAGATTAGCTCAGGAATCTGTACTTTTACCTACACCTCTCAAGGAATTCTTATACATGTGGTCATTAGCACATATTTTGAGAATAGGGATTGAATGCTAGTTTTCCACACCAACTGGTACAAAGGTAGAAACCAAAATAGAATTATTGGTAACTATAGTATTGAAAGGGTATGGGGCTGGCTTAGCCCACGTGGCAACTATTAAGAGAATAAAATGAGTGTAGTGATCCATTCACAGAAGTTGCAGAGATTAAAAGCAAAGCAGCAGATAATTAGGCACTGTAATATGAGTGCTGCCAAAAGATGCCTCATTCTGGGTATCAATGATTTTAGCTTCAGAACAGTGGGATTTGCAAGAAAAATTCAACAACCAGCTTACTAAGACTTTGCTTAACATATATTTCAGAAAAACAGTGGACTTAACAGAGAATGGTTTAAACTACCATAATAGAATAACAGATTCTTAGGCATTTCTCTGACTTAAATAAGTTCATAAAGGTAGACTATCTGAATGAATGGTGGATGAGAAACCCCATAGAAAGGATGATATAACATCACACACTGGGAGAAAGCAAATAGCAAAACTTTTTGTGGATAATTTGGTGCTGATTGGGACCTAACATAAGTCCTTAGGATCCGGAATATAACTAATTCCACTGGTCAGAATATGGGCTTAGAGATATTACATGAGAGTTGGAATTCTGCTATGAATTCATTGCACAGTTGGCCCAACCCGATTCTGAATTCATCCTGAGGTTTCACATAGTCCTTGCTTAAAACATGATGGCTCATTAGTTAGATGGATGGTATGACCCATATTGTGGTTGTCGTTTATCCTTGGCCTTGTTCTTTCTCAATGGATCCATGAGCAAAGCAGCAATGGTGGCAGTGAAGCAAGCCATCATGAGTTTATCATCTGGACTTTGCTTCAGCAAAGCTAACTCATTTACTAACATTGCTAAACTCTAACTGGCAAGCCATAGTGATCATTGACAAGAGGAAAACACAGACAGAGCTCATCCATACTTAAAGGGGAAAGCTATCTACCTGACTGTAGATCATCTTCACTGGGCTCTTCCTGACTTGTAGATGACAATGTTTTATTCTTACCTAGAATCCCCTTGGTTGTGTACTCATTTTCATGGTTATAGTGCCATAATCTATAAACTTATTGGATGTGTTATACATCACTATGACATTCCATCCCCATTACCTCAGACCATTCTTTATAGAAAAAGAAATGAAGCTGAAGCCTAGAGTATTTGTCATTATCATACCTCCCTGTGCCAACAAGTTGTCCTTTAAAAAAGTGGAATATTTTATTGAAAATCCAAACACGGTATCAGACTGGGAACCTCATTTTGCAAAGTTAGAGTCCTGTCTTGCAGACTGTGATGTATGTTCTGAACCAGTGACCAACAATGATACTTTCTCTCCCATAGTAAAGAATAGGATTCTAGGAAACTGGCAGTGTACTTGAGAGTGGCACTTCTCATGATCGCACCTAATAATCCACTTTCAGAATTTTTGTATACTGAACTGGAAATGATAGACTTTTCAGCCTCAAAGCTTAGAAACCAAGGAGAAGATGGGATATGGTAATTGTGGAAATAAGTTTGAAGTAAAAAGCCTCCTTATGCCACCAAAGCAAGAGGCAGAAAAGGAGGTAATTAATGACTTTAGCTGGGTGATGGATCATGATTAGAAAGGAGAAATGAAGAGTACAGCAAGAATCCTAGAGAACTCCTTTTACTATTACCTAGAGGGACCAGAGTACCAGAGACATGTACAGGAAGGATCACAAATGATTCTTTGCCCTCAAAATTGAAGGTCTGAGCACTCTACTGGGGGTTGGATGACTAGGCAAGGGAGGGGAGGGATGGGAGGAGTAGAATTGTATAAGCTTAAGTGCTGCAGAAGGCAAGGAACACAGTCTAGGTAAAGAGAGAGGTAAGTCATATATCATAAATACTAGCTACTGCCTCATGATCAGTTGCCAACATGAGGGCTTTAGCCATAGTCTCTACATTAAATTTATTATTATTGCTATTTTGGTTTTTTACTAATTGTCATAAAAGTTACTGATTGTCCCCTAATATCTGTTTCTCCTTTCTTCCTTTGTAATAGAACACTCAGTTTTTTCTAGGCACAGGACTACTCAAAATAAGGACTGCTTTTCCTTATCTCTTTTTAAGCTAGGTATGTTTGTGTGATTAAGTTCTGACCGGTAAAATAGAAGCAGAAACATTATATTAGTGAAAGTCCTTAAGTGGGGTACAGGAGGGACATAATATTTTCACTTCCTTCTTTTTCTTGCTGACTGAAATAATATTATGTTCCACTGAATTATTTGAGAATATTCAATTCTTCTGTACAGGATAAAACATATGAATGAAACATTTGAAACTCATAAGTAGTAGTAAGCCTAGATACCAGGTAAGGTGGTAGCTTATGAAATATTAATGAAACGCATAGAATGTGTTAACTATAGATAAGGTGCAAGCAAATAGCTTGTGAGACACAGGCAGAATTCATACAGTATAGATTTTAAGTAAGTTAATAACTTGTAAGACATGTTAAAGTTATACATAATAAATGGAGTATATGACAGGACAAACAAGAATGTTATTTATAGGTAGAAAGGGGTAGAAAGATCAAGTCACAAGGTAGAGATACTTGTCCTAGGCTGCAGCTATGCCATCCCCAAGTTGGCTACTGTGGTACGCAGAATTGTAAAACGGCCCTCCAAATTTTTGGCCCCTAATATATACATATTTTCTTTTTGTTGTGCATCAAATTTTAATTTGGGTAGTGTTGTGATGGGATTTTGCTGACATATTTAAGGTCCCAAATCAGCTGACCTTAATATAGGGAGACTATCCAGGTGGGCCTGACCAAACTACAAAAGCACTTTAAACCTGGGTCTAGAAATCAGAGACAGAAAGCCAGAGATTCAAAGCAAGAGGAGTTGATGCCCCATTCCTGCCTTGAAGATGGAGGAGGCCACATGGCAAAGAATATGAGCAACCTCTAGGAGCCAAGAGCAACTCTAGCTGATAACCAGTGAGAAAATGGAGACTTCATCCTGCAGCTTCAAGGAACTGAATTCTGTCATGAAGAATGAAGCTGGAAGTGGATTTTTCCATGAAGCCTCAGATAAGAACTCAACCCACCTGAACCTTGATGTCAACATTGTGATACCTTGAGCAGAGAACTTAGTCAAGCAATGCCAGACTTCAAACCTACAGAACTATGAGTAGAAAATGGGTATTGTTTATGCTGCCAAATTTGTGGTAATTTGTAATGCAACAATAGGAAACTAACATAACAACTCAATGGTGATATTCATCATGGTCCCATTCTGGCCTCACACATGTTCTATCCTGAAAACAGATAATACCCATAGTTGTTCAGAAGACTAATTAGGGAGCTACATTTGTAGCCAGGCATACTCACCCTTGCCTCTTGCTGATAGAGCAAATGAGTGTGTTGGTCCTGCCTGCTATGTTCCCTTGCTCAAATCCCAGTTCCACTCCTCATAATCACATCATTAAAGAGGAAGACACGTGGCAGAGAGAAAGGTCATATGAACATTGTGTAACCTAGGATTTAGGTAGTGTGGTCCTTCCATCCCATTTGCATCCTACCCTAAATGTGTTAATGTGTTATCCCATCTTTTTTTTCTTGTTTCTCATTCTGTGTTTTAAATTGACTTACTAAACCACGTAATTCAAGCATCTTATTTGGTCTGCAGGGTTTTTTTTGTTCTATGACCCCTGTGATAGCTTACAAAGTAGTGTATTTAGAAGTTACTGTTTCATCAAGGTAATTTCCTACAAGACGAATGTGGACATAATGGCTGGCATTCAAGCAGCCATCTTAGATTCACAAAGATGGAGCAACAGTAAGATAGAAGGAGAAACAATTTAGAAGAAGCCTGAATTACTTACATAATGGAGGGCTATGAGAGCCTTGGATTGCCTACCTCTGATTATTTTTTATGTATGAGAGAAATAAACTTCTAACTTTAAAAAAATATTAAAAAAAATTACTTGGGAGAGAGAGAGAGGAGAGAGAGAGCACAAGTCGGGAGGAGGAGCAGAGGGAGAAGGAGAAGCAGACTCCCTGCTGAGCAGAGCACCCAACTCGGGGCTCGATCCCAGGACTCGGGGCTCGATTCCAGGATGCTGGGATCATGACCTGAGCCAAAGGCAGATGCTTAACCATCTGAGACACCCAGGCACCCCTAAACTTCTACCTTTTAAAAGGGGTCTATATTAGTGATTTTCTGTCAATCACAGCTAAACCTAACTCTATTTGATGCACTAATGTTTCATGTTTCCTCCCCTGTTATACATAATTGGTTTTCAAAATGTAGGCCAAGGCCCATCAAAATGATCTGAGCTACTTGTCAAAATTTAGTTTTTTAGATTCTACCCTAACTTCTTTGGTGGGACCCAAGAATCTATACAAGTTATAAGCCTCTTTGGGTATTCTGCCACTAATACTTGTAAACCACTGATCAATAGGGAATGGTATTTGTGGTATTTGTGGTATTTACACTTAGAATTTAGTCCAAAAGACTAAAGAATGGCAAGGAAGACCTGAATATGTCCCCAAAGGACTAGAGGGCTAATATGAAATACCTGAACTGAAAGGAAAAAAACAAATTTGAAAATTACCCCTATATTAGTTTAGTGTGGCTGCCATAACAAATCCCCACAACTTTGGTAGCTTAAAACAACATACATTTAGTTTCTCAAAGTTCTGGAGACCAGAAATGCAAAATCAAGGTGTTCGCAGGGTCATACTCCCTCCAGAAGCTCTGGGGGAGAACTGATCCTTTGCCTCTTTTAGCTTCTGGTGGCTGCCTGCCATTCCTTGGCTGGTGGCCACATCACTCCAAACTGACTCTGTCTTCAAATTGCCTTCTCCTCTGTGTTTTTCTAATCTCCCTCTGCCTTCCCCTCATAAGAATACATGGTGTTGTAGTTAGGGGCTCATTCACATAATCCAGGAAAAACTCATCCTCTGAAGTTCCTTAACTAAATCGTATCTTTTGCCATACAAGGTAATATTCACTCTTTGGCCATATAAAATAGTATTTACAGGTTCTGGGGATTAGAAAGTGAATATATCTTTTGCAGGGGTGGGGGACATTTTTTCTTCTACTACACACTTTAATATCACTTTTGGATAGAGTAGTTATTCCTGTCTATTAAGGACAGTTTGAATACATTTATAGTGTTTCATGTGATAGATCATCTTTGGAATTATAAGGAGATGTTTCATGCATGACACCCAAGAAGTGAAATATATTGGACATAAAATCATACTGGTTGCCATACCTGCTTGTCCTCTTTTAACTCAAGCCCTGCTCAGGGAAGCTGCTTTGAATTGCATTCTAGTATTACTGATCACATAAGGGTAGGTACATAATTCAAGGGAAGCTACCTTACAACCTATGAGATTACCTGTAGAAATGATTGTAAATATCTAAGACAAACACACTAGCTTCCACTGTAATTTGGACTACAGAGTTTGAAATGTGGAAAAGATTGATAGTCAGTAGAGAGATTTAGATTTAATAGGTCTAGTGTAGGACCTGAGTTCTCTCTCCTTTTTTTAACTAGCTTTCCACTAGTTCTATGTACTCCATAGATCTCTGTGGCATTAAAAAGATTATGTCATATTGAGTCAAGTATTTAAGTCTTGTCCCTACCACTTAGTAGCTCCGTGACTGTCATCTCTCTGATCTTTATTTTCCTCCATGATGAAGACTATATATACCTATTGGGATTATGAAAATTACATGACACAATATATTTAAAACAGCTAGCACAGTGGTAGGCACACTGAAAAGCCTCAGTAAGTGGAATATAGTAAGGGTTTTACTGCCATTTCTAAGATAAGCAGATAAGGTGATTAAAACTGCAAACAGACAAGTCACAAAGCTTAAGAAGTTTGAAAAAGTTCTTATAGTTTCTTGTACCTCTTTTTAATAAATGTTATCATATTTTGGATTCTTGCCTTCCAGATTCAGTCTAATTCAACACATGCAATTTTGTTAAAATTTCTCTATCAGCTGTGATTACACTATATTAAGGGATAACTAACTTTTGTTAAGGAACTTCCTTATTTCTGGTTAGGAATTTACATTTCTAAAAAAAAGAAATTAGCATCTGACCATCTGTAGATTGTAGGCCCTTTGTGACTATGTCCTGGTCCTATTGGGGCATTTCTTGGTTATGTATGGTAGTGATATTATATCTTGACATTAAAAAGACTATTCTCATGTAGTGGAAGAGGGAATTCATAAGAATCTAGTATCACAGAACTCTTCAAAGATAGGCAAGAGCTAAATCTGGATCAGGAAGCTCTGGATTAGTCCTTACTGCCTCATGAATACTATACTTGGATTTCTGCTACAACTATATACATCCATTCTTGAAAAACTTCTTGTTTTGCAAAATTATGCACTAAAAATACTCAAAACTTGTGCAACATTTTAACAAAAGCAGGAGCAAAATAATGCTAAGAAAAATAATAGCGCAGTTAAACTGATATGTTAAATTCTTAATGAATAAATAAATATTACAGAAGATATAAGGGGAAAAAACATGAGAAGGGAGCATGAAAGAAGAAGCTAAAAAGAAGGAACATAAGAATTCAAATTATGGTGACATAGGCAGAGTTACATTGTCAATTGAATTTCCAGGTAGAGAAGCTATTGCAGACTTTGCACAGAATGTAGTGATGCCAGAGACTCTGGCTTCTTTTATTGTGTTTATTTGTACAGACCCTGGGGAGAACTGTACATTAGCACTTTTGAGACAGAGTCTGGGCCAAATAGAACTAAACAGAAAAACTTGTGAGGTATGGACATCTTGCATGTCACTCTTCCCCAGCGGCTTGCTGTGTTCCACTAAGTGTACTATGCATCCAGCTGTTACCTGATTGTCCAAAGTTGGGGTTGAATCAAATTCGACTCAAGGAAAATGAGAGCCAACCTGGAACAAATGTTTCTCTCACCTTCATACACAAGTGGTAATTGAAGTGAAATATAAATAGGAAGTAATTTACAGTTATACCAACATTTAGAGAGAAATCACTTTTAAATCACCATAGAACTTCATTCCAGTACCTTGAAACCTAACATTTTAACCTTAATTTCTCTTTTATGAACTTCTTTAGATCTCTCTTCACCTATTTGTTCTCAAAGGCTTTTTCCTTAAGTAATCTAGCACCTCAGTTCTAAGTGTGTCTAATGATAGGCTTATTCATCTTTTTGCACACAGTGACATATTTTACACAGGTATGGTTTATGAAATAAAGTAAATATCCATATACACACTGCTTTCTTATATTTGATACAGCTGAACTGTGATAAAATCTCATACATAATCTGTTTATTTTAAACTCTAAGCCTGGAAGTGGTCTTAGTATTAATGATATATATATATATTTTTTAAGATTATTTGTTTACTTATTTATTTGACAAATAGAGACACAGCGAGAGAGGGAACACAAGCAGAGGGAGTGGGAGAGGGAGAAGCAGGCTTCCTGTAGAGCAGGGAGCCCAGTGCAAGATCCTGGGATCATGACCTGAGCTGAAGGCAGACGCTTAACGACTCACTCACCCAGGTGCCCCAGTATTAAGGATTTCTTGCCAGCTAGCAACTTTTCTTTATCTCAGTTTACTTTCCTTCCCTCTAGATAACTGATGTAAGCTATAGTGATGGAAGGGTTATTTTGCTAATACACCCATTCTTTAGTCAACTATTTGGGTAGGTACCAGAAAAAAAATTGAATACACGAGTAAAATTATTTTTCTTACAAGAAAAGCAAAAGATATATTCATTACATTGAAAAAATGTTTGCATCCTTTTTCTTTTTTAAATCATATCAAAACACATTAAAAATTTATGGAATTAAGTAAAAATATAGTTTTTAATTTACCAAACCAATAAATTCTGATAATGTCAAGGCTCTAAAAAATTAGGCTATAAACACTGTCTATATTATTTTCCCTTTTCCTCCATTATCAGAATATTCGGAGAAAAAATATTTTGCCAGACTTCTAAGGGGACATATGTAGCTTATGTCAAGGATCTCTTCTTTTTTTCCAATTGGCATATGATCTCTCTTTGACTCCAATGGAAATAATAGCTTATTTCTTCATCTGTGAGCCTCCCTTTGATATTAATTGAATTTTTCCAGTTCTTATTCCACTTCACACACACACACACACACACACACACACACGGAGTACACCAGAAATGTAAGAGTTCTAAACTCAGACACACACATAGCAACTAGGAAAAGGAATGCTTCCATAAAACTCCTTTTAGTAGGAGACCAAAGAATTTGGTCAGAAATAACAAATCAAACCTTTTTCAGAATCAGTAGTTTTTACATGGTGTGTTACTTTACTCATCATTTTATGTATGTATGTATTTACTTATGGTGAAAAAAACCTATAAATTTAACGATTTTAAGCCATCTTAATAATTTTTAAGTGCACAGCTCAGTAGTGTTTATTCACATTGTTCTGAAACAGATTTCTAGACTTTTCATATCCTGCAAAACTGAAACTCTATGCTCATCGAACAATTCCCCATTTTCCCACCTCCAGCCGCTGGCAACTACCACTCTACTTTCTGTTTCTATGAGTTTGCCTGCTTTACATACCTCATATAAGTGAGATCATCATATAGTATTTGTCTTTTTTTGACTTTTTTTTTTTTTTTTACTTAGTGTAATTCTCAAGGTTCATGCATGCTGTAGCATATGACAAGATTTCCTTCTTCTTTAAGGCTGAATGGTATTCCATCTATGTATATACTACCTTTCTTTAGCCATTTATCTGTCAATGAACATTTGGGTTGCTTCTACCTCTTTTCTGTTGAGAATAATGCTGCAATGAACATGTTTGTGCAAGTATCTACTTGAGATCCTTTTCCCAATTCTTTTGGATACATACCCAGAAAGAGAGATTGCTAGGTCATAGAGGAATTCTATTTTTATTTTTTGAGGAATCTCCCATACTGTTTTCCATAGCAGCCATACCATTTTACTTTCCCACTGCCAGTGCCCAACTATTGCAATTTCTCCAAATTCTTGCTAATGCTTATTTTTTTACTGTTTTGATAGTGGCCATCCTAATGGGTATGAGGTAGTTTTGATTTACATTTCTCTAAGGATTAATGATGTTGCATGTCTTTTCATATGCTTGTTCACTATTCATCATCTTATTTTAAAAATCAGTAAAATATGTGTAAGTCAAAAAGTGAGTATTCCCTAACTTCCTTTGTCCTCTGACTTCTTGTGAATTCACTTGACAAAAACTGGCAAGAACTCCCTATCCCATTCTCTGTGTTTGCAACTTGGGCAAATGATTGCCGGAGAAAAATCATGTAGTCAGGAAGATTGTATTGCTCCAAATTAATGTTTTCTTGCCTCAGTTGTGCCTTCAACATAGCTCAACAACCTTACAATATTTTTCTAGTCAACTTCCTCACCCTCAGTTGTTACCATACTTCCATACTTCCATAATTCTCTAAGACATCATCACTGATGCTTCTTCCAATAATAAAATGTTTGGAAGAGAAAACATAATCATACTAAACATATACAATTGTAAGAAATAATTTTCTTCTCCAAATTTCATTAATATTAATTTTTTAAAAAAGTATCTCAGACTTCAAGAAATATATTCCAAACCTTCTCCCATCTCCTCAACCCTCATACTCCCAACTACTCTTTCCCCTCATGCCAAATTTAGTGTCTGTTACATAGTCAAAATAGAAAACAAGATACAGGAGTCTTTGTATTTCCTGCCACCAAATCAACAAACCTACTAAAATGGTCTTCTTCTCTATGTAATTAAGGAGGAGGCAGGGCTGGGACTAGGGTGCAAATTTAAGGAAGCACTCATTCCCATTGCTGGTCCTGAACTTGCATGAACCTGTGAGTGAGTACTTAAATTTTGCACCCTAGGGTTCCTGCTTGTCTTGTTCTAGGTCTGGCCCTGGGAAGAGTTAGCCCTTCTTTTATCCAAAGCATTCTTACTCTGGCTTCCAATTCTTTCCATCACCCATCTTCTTCTCAGGAATTGTGATCCCACTATTTCCTCTCTCCTGGATTTTCAGCTTCTTGCTCTATACTGAAACCCTCCCCTTTGGCATTCTCCCATTTTTTGAAAAGACAAGCAAAAAAGTCTTCTTCTGACCATACCTCCCATTCTCTTTTTGCCAACTGTTTACTACAAGCATTGATTTAAAAAATCTCAAAGTTTTACATGCTTGCCATCAATTTCTTAAGCATTTGATTTCTATCTACTCCTACCCCCATCTTTCCACTGAAACTGCTATTGCTTAAATCAGCGGTTCCTGAAGTGTAGTCTGGGAACTGGTGGACTTTGCTAAGGCTCTTTCAGGGGTTGCATGAGGTCAACACCATCTTCCTATAAAATTAAGATTCTTTTTGCCATTTTCACTCTCACTCTTTCACAAAAGGACAGAAAATTTCTTCAGAGACTACATGATGTGTTAAATCACAACAGATGGAATGCGGAAGCAGATATGAGAATCCAGCTCTTGTTTGTTAAGCCCGATAGTCAAGAGATTTGCAGAAATGTAAAATAATGCCATTTCTCTCACTCATTTTGTTTGTTTGTTTGTTTTGGAAATATAGTTATTTATCCTACTTGGTCAAAAAGTATTGTTCATTTATATATTGCTAGATTTGATTTGGTAATTTTCATTAAGGAATTTTTCTATCTATAATCTTTAATTTGTCCAATTTTTAAAATTTTTGTTTTTTGCAATGTCTTTAGCGGGTTTTGGTACTAAGGTTATTCTGACCTCACAAAATGAATTAGAAAGTGTTCCTTCCTCTCCTGCTTTATGAAAGAATTTGTGTAGTATTGGTATTATTTTCTCAAGTGTATTAAAGAATTCGTCTGTGATGGTGTGCCTGGGTGGCTCAGTCATTAAGCGTCTGCCTTCAGCTCAGGTCATGATTCCAGGGTCCTGGGATTGAGCCCCGCATCAGGCTTTCTGCTTCTCCCTCTCCCACTCCCCCTGCTTGTGTTCCCTCTCTCACTGCCTCTCTCTCTGTCAAATAAATAAAATCTTAAAAAAATAAAATAAAGAATTCATCTGTGGTACCATCTGGGTTTAAGGTTCTCTAAATTGTGGTCTATTCAGATTTTCCATTTAAAAAATTGTATTTTTCTGATTATTGGTGATGTAGAACATTTCTTCTTCTGTGTTTATATCCTTTACTCATTTGGTCATTGGGTTTCTGTCATTTTTTTTCACTGATTACTAGAAGTTTCTTGTGTATCTTTAATATTAATCCTTTATCAGTTGTAATCATTGATAAACACCTTATCCATCTGCCCAGGATCTAACATTTTTTTAGTATCCTTTGTCATATAATTTTGATATAAAAACCCCTATCATTCCCTCCCTTCAAAATGTATGCTTTTGGGGGTCTGAAGAATCCTCTCCTCCCTGCCAATACCCCTAACATCATGTAGTCTTTCTGCAACATTTGTTTATTCTGATAGTTTTTATATTTTTAACTATGATTTTATTTTTTATTGAAAAAAGATATTTTTCCCAGCTTTATTAAAATATGATTGACACATAACACTGTTAAAGTTTAAGGTGAACAGTGTGTTGATTTGGTTCTCTTACATATTGCAAAATCACCACCACCATATTATTAGCTAATACTTCTACTTCATGTGACATAATTCACATTTCTTTTTTGTGATGAGAACATATAAGGTCTACTCACTTAGCAACTTTCAAGTATATAATACAGTGTTGTGAATCATAATCACAATGCTATGCATTAGATCCCCCAAACTCTCATCTTCTAACTGAAAATTTGTACCCTTTAACCAGCACCGTCCCCCAGCCTATGGTAACCACCATTCTACTCTGCTTTTATGAATTTGACTTTTATAGATTATACATATAAATGATATCATACAGTATTTATAATGACACAGCTGTTGATTTAACTTTTTTATCTTTGTAATGAGTCATTTTCATAAAAAAATATATCTTTAAATCTCCCTCCTCCCTCCACCAGTTGAGTCATGATGCAGTCTTTATTATATACCAACTTCTCTTTATTTTGAACTATGTATATATCAGCCTGTTCCTGTGTCAGTACAGCATTGTTTTTGTTACTCCGACTTTGTAGTATATCTTAATATCTGGGAAGCCTGTCTCCTTTCTTTGCTATTCTTTTTCAAAATTGACTTAGCTCTTTTTAGATATTGTTTATTTTCTTATATTTATTTTATAATTACTTTATTCAAAATCCTTAATCTTGATTGTTTTTACACTTTATCAAGGAAAATTTTAAAGATATATCAAAGTAGGGAGAATGGGAAAAATAGTCTAATGAACTCCCATGGACTTCATCATCAAACTTCAAAAACTATCAGCACATGGTCATTTTTGTCTTATCTATTGCCCCCCTCACTTTCCTTTATTCCACCAGACTACCTTAAATCACAGATATAATATCATGTCTTTGTATCAACAAATGTTAAATCACTATTCAAATTTTCTTGTGTCACTTTTTTGAGATGGAATGTCTATTTTTTTCAATTGAGGTAAACTGACATAAACATCATACAAGTTTCAGGTGTACAGCATAATGATTCACTATTTGTATATTGCAAAATGATCACAATCAGTCTATATAACATCTGTCACTATATGTAGTTACAAAAATTATTTTTCTTGTGATGAGAACGTTAATCTCAGAGATTTTCAAATAGAGTTTACAGTACTACTAACTATAGTCACCATACTATATATTACATCCCCATGACTTATTTATTTTATAACTGGATGTTTGTACTTTTTGACCCCCTTAACCCATTTTGCCCACCCCTAACTCCCAAACATCTATTTGTTGTGTATCTGTAAGCTTGGTTTTTCGAGTTATAACATATAAATGAGATCGTACAGTATTTATCTTTCTCTGTCTGACTTATTTCACTTACTATAAGGCCCTCAAGGTTCATCCATGTTGTCAAAAATGACACAATTTCATTCCTTTTTAATGGCTGAATAATATTCCACCGTATATACACACCACATTTTCTCTATCCATTCATCCATTGATTGATACTCAAGTTGTTTTCGTGTCGTGGCTATTGTAAATAATGTGATGAATATGGGGGTGCACATGTTTTTGAATTAGTGTTTTTGTTTTTCTTTGTATAAATACCTAGAAGTGGAATTCCTGGATCATATGGCAGTTCTATTTCTAATTTTTTGAGGAATGTCCATAGTGTTTTCCATAGTGGCTGCACCAACTTTTTCCCCCCTCTATTCATATTAAATTGTAATTAATAGAAAATTGAGACAATATTTAAACTAAATTGTCCTGACAATTATCACAAGAGCTGAAAATTACTTTATACAACCATAAGACAGTCATCTAGCTTTGATAAGTTATTTAAATCATTAGTAACTGTTACAAATTAAGTGGTTGACTTCAAAATGTCAAAGGCAAAAAACCGTTCTGAGACTTCATAATAAAAAAAATTTTTGAAAGCTAAGTATGGCTAACTCTAGATCTAAATCTATGCAGTAGCATTCTAAAAAGACTTTAAAAAATATATAGATAATTAAGAGTCTTAGTTAGCCTAATGAAAATAATGTAATATAATAAAAAACTCAGAAACTATAGTTCAACATGCAACATCTAGTAATAATGGCATATCTTTTCTTTCTGTTTCTTGTGCAGGGACAGAAGATGAGGGTGTAGGTAGTTCTGATAAAGTAGGTGCTCCATTAGCATCAGATTTATTTGGCTCGTGCTCAGACTGTAGCATAAATGGATTAGAAGGAAGAGAGCTTGGGGTAGCAGTTGCATGAACCACTGGTTTGATGGGGTGCTGTACTGGTGTAGAA
The DNA here is from genome assembly GCF_003265705.2 of Callorhinus ursinus. Taxonomy (NCBI): domain Eukaryota; kingdom Metazoa; phylum Chordata; class Mammalia; order Carnivora; family Otariidae; genus Callorhinus; species Callorhinus ursinus. The sequence continues at coordinate 19,035,350 of NW_027397089.1, read as the reverse complement.
CTACTGTAAATCTCTGCTCTTGGCAGTCTGTAGCCTGTGTAATTGTTTCTGCTTGTTTGAGACAAAGTACTTCTGTGGAAGCAAACTACTGGCATTGCTGGAATACTTGTCTTCCATCCTATTTGCAAACTCACTAGTGTCTGTTGCTTGCATCACCTCCCTTCTGTAATCCGTACCTTTTGGGAAGCTATTAATTGCCATCTTCTTTGCTTCTTTTTATCTCTTTTCATTTTCAAGCCATTCTGTTGTTTTTTTCCCATTGTAAAACTTCTGTTTGACAATTGTAGTCATATTTTTCCCCAGAAGGGCTAATATGCTCAGACCAGTGATCTTCTGAATTGTAAGGTGCATCTGAAGTTTTGCTTGGATTATTGTTTGGATTAGAAGAATGTGAATTTGAACTATGAAGAGCAGCGCGGTTGTGTGAATTATCTTGTGGAGAGTAACTGGTCCCACCATCCCTCTCTCCAATTATGAATATGTACACTTTTGGCATTACTGTGACCTGTGCTGTCCTATATTTTTTTCAAGACTATTAGATCTCTGCAACATTTTAATTGGTGGTGAAGGACTTTCAGTGGTGCATTGTTTCATTTCTCTGATCCCTGCTCATGGGGTGACTCTTCAATGAATACTGAAGTGACTGTTAAGGAAGGCTGCCAGGACCACCCCAGCCCCCACCCCTCCCGCAGTGACAGCTCAGCTTGCCCAAGCCTTCCTTTTCCTCTGGGGCCTGGCTTGCTCCCTTGGAACCTGTCAGCTCTTTCCATTTACTGCTTTTTTTCCACCACCTTTCAGTTTAGGGATAGTCCTCATCCAGGACCTGCTGGATGCTGCTCCCAGGGCCCCTGGAAGCATTCACTAGAGAGCCCCCTTTAGGAGGAGGATGGTGGGGCCACACCAACTTAAAAAAAATTAGAATTGGTTTGCTTAAAACAGGACTGGTCCAGATAAAGCCCCCGGATTTCCTGTGGTTTATATGATCATAATTTAAAAAAAAAGAAGAACAACAATAATCTCTGCCTCCTTTTTACTCCTCCTGCCATTTTTTTTGTTGTTGTTGTTTAAAAAGCTGGGTTGTCTTGTGGAATTTCCCATATTATGGATTTTGCTAATTGCAAACATGATTTTTTTATTCCTTGTATTTCCTGTAACTTGTTAAATCTAGAGATTTGATTTAAATTCAATTTTCTTTGGCAAGAACATTTCAAGAGATGATGCTGTCTACTTCATTTTGTATTACATCATGAATCAAATAATTGACTTTCTTTTTGTGTGGACAGGATTGACTTTCAGTTCAAGGTATGTTGTTAGCCTAATCCATTCACCATCAAGTTTCCCAACAATGTTTCAGCTAATGCCATAGTTTTTAAACTGGAGCCCATGACCATGGAGATATCTCTGAAATTCTTCCAGGGAGTCGGCAAGGCCCCAAATACTTCAAAATAGTAATAGATATTATTTGCCTTTTCTCTTCATTTTCTCACAAGTGTACAGCAGAACTTTTCAGAGGCTTTGTGACATTTTTGTTCTAAACTTTTATCAGTTTTAATTTCTAATATGATATTCAGAGATATAACCCCCATAAAGAAAATCTCTCTGCAGTCCTCAGTAATTTCAAAAATGTGAAGCACAAGTAGTTGGAGAACAACAGAGCTAATGAATTTAGCAGGCAGTGCAGCCAGTGATGATTATTCCCTGAATTTATTATTTATAGGGGTTATGAATAGTAATATTAATATTTTTTAAAGATTTATTTATTTATTTTAGAGATAGAGAGAGTGAGAGAGAGAGAGAGAGCAGGTGCATGCAAGTGGGGGGTAAGGCCAGAGGGAGAGAATCTTCAAGCAGACTCCCTGCTGAGCATGAGATCTCAACCTGAGCTAAAACCAAGAGTCTGATGCTCAACCGACTGGAGCCACCCAGGTGCCCCAATAGTAATATTATTAAAGTATAAATCTGATCTTGTCACCCTTCCACTTAAATAGCTTCTTATTATTCTTATCTTGGGTATTGTGCAATATCTAAAGAACATGATAGAGTATCTTACTAAAGATAATGATACTCTATTGATGCTTTTGTGCTGAGGGAATTTTCCATTTCTGGATAAAAGGAAGAGGTTGATATTCCAGAGTTTATCCAGAGAGCTATTTCTGGGGAACAGGGAAACTACAGAAAAGAGCATAAGAGAATGAAAAATTCAAAAAAGAGCATAAAAGAAACGTAAGCACAATAAACAAAAGTCTTACATGCATCCTAATGGTATTCCAGAAGGAGAGGAGAAAGAGTATGTGGCAGAAGAAACATTTAAAGAGAAAATGGCAAAGAAGTTACCAAAATTCTTTCAATTGCTCTCTTCTCCTCCCACCATCCCATCTCTTTTTTTCTTGTTCCTTTTCCTGTGCTTTAGTTTGGATAATATATATTGATTTTTCTTCAAATTCACTAATCTTTATTCCTATGTCCAACTTGCTGTTAGGTCTATACAATGAATTCTTAATTTCAGTTACTGTATCTCTCAGTGTTAGAATATCTATTTGCTCTTTTTTAATTTTTTTATTATTATTGTTTTTGGTGAGTTCTGTGCCCAATGTGGGGCTTGAACTCATGACCCTGAAATCAAGAGCTGAATGCTCTACAAAATGAGCCAGCCAGTTGCCCCTATTTGCTCTTTTTAAAGATTAATTTTTATTATTTAAGTTCTATATATTTTCACCTGTTTTATATATCTTTTCCTTTGTTTTCCTTAACACAGTTATAATACTAATTTAAAAGTCCTTGTCTGCCAATTCCAATACCTGGGTCACTCTATGGGTCTGCTTCTTTTTTTTTTTAAGATTTTATTTATTTATTTGACAGGGAGAGACAAAGTGAGAGAGGGAACACAAACAGGGGGAGTGGGAAAGGGAGAAGCAGGCTTCCCACAGAGCAAGGAGCCTGATGCGGGGCTCGATCCCAGGATGCTGGGATCATGACCTGAGCTGAAGCAGACGCTCAACGACTGAGCCACCCAGGTGCCCCTTTATGGGTCTGCTTCTAATGGCTATATTTTCTCTTGATTACAGGTCACATTTTCCTTCATATTTGCATGTCTTGTACTTTTATTATATGTTGAACATTTTATATCCAAAAGCTTATGGGAACTGAAATACTATTTTGTCCTAAAGGGTGCATGTCTTTTCCACTGTCAGGAAACCAGAATGAGAGACATTGTTTGGATCTGATCAGGTATTATGCTCTAATGGATTTGGATTGCAAATTTACTTTGTTTGAGTTCACCTCAGGTTTCAAACATCTTGAGGGTGAGATTTGGAGTTCTCTGCTGTGTGTTTAAATACTTATTCCTCTAGCAGGACTTTGAGACTAGGCATTGTGAGACCAACCACATCTTACTTGGAAGCAGAACTGCTACAATTAACAAATTTATCATCTGTTCATGAAAGACAACTTGAAAAATAATCCCAAATTAAAAAAAGACAAATATTCAGTAAAAATGCTATCATTTTAATAACGCAACATCATGATTTTAATGTACTTTCTTATAGAAGTTGTCCCGGGACTAGATGGCTTATAATTGTTTCATTATTTAATTGAAACTCTGAAATTAACTATATACTTTGATTGGGGGTGAAGCTATTCTCAAGAAGCATTTTCTGCCAGATCCTAAAGGAAGATAATATTCATAATGAGACTGCTTGTTTTAAAATTTTGTCCAAATTCCACTGGAAAGGAAGCATCTATACTTTTGCATTCTTGCAAGATGATTAGAGTGGTAATGTCAATCTGGTGTGGCTTCTTGAATTATTATTCTCATAATTCTCACTGGGACTTGTGGACTGTGCCTACACAGTTCTTTTAAATAAGTACTTTATTTTTAAAAAATTTTTTAAAGATTTTATTTATTTTTGAGAGAGTGAGAGAGAGAGAGCACACAAGTGGGGAAGGGGAGGGGCAGAGGGAGAGCAGACTCCCTGCTGAGCAGGGAGCCAGATGCAGGACTCAACCCCAGGACCCTGGGATCATGACCTGAGCTGAAGGCAGATGCTTGACTGACTGAGCCACCTAGGTGCCCTTAAATAAGTCTTTTAAATTAATACCCGAAATTTATAAATCTGAAGGTATTAATTTTGGTTAATCTCTTAGGTAAGTATGTCTAAAGCTATCAGTAGCTTTTCTTAAGGGATAAGTAAGTCAGATATTTTCCAAACCTTTGAGTATCTAAGAATAAATTTGTTACTTTTCTATATGAAAGACAATTTAAACATAAATTCTAATATCCCATCCTTTCCCCCTCAAAACTCTAATGATATTGCTTCATTAAGTAGTTGATATTTAATATAACAGAGGAGAAGTCTGATGTCGATGTTTTTTGTTTGTTTGTTTGTTTCTTCAAATACTGTATGTTGTGTCTTCATCTTTCACCCACCCACCAAATATCCACCCATGGCATACACACTCTTAATCCAATCCTCAACTCAAAGCACATAGGATTTTTCTTTACTTTGCCTATTACTCAAACATGCTACCAAAATATTTTAAAATATAGGTCTCTTTTGGGGGTGCTTGGATGGTTCAGTTGGTTAAGCATCTGATTCTTGATCTCAGCTCTGGTCTTGATCTCAGGGTCATGAGTTCAAGCTCCACACTGGACTCTAAGCTGGGCATGGAGCCTACTTAAGAAAATAAAAATAAAATAAAACCAAACATCTAAGTCTCTTTTTTACGATTTGAAATGTATTTCAGAAGGCTGAAGTGAAATACTGGCCATTACTCACTGAGGGTCATCCTAGTCAGATGTGATTTAAAAAAAAAAAAAAAACTTGGCAAGTTCCAGATTGTCCTTGCTCTCTTCTACTTCACCTCCACTTTGTCTTCCTATCTGCCAAACTTGATGATGAGAAATAAACACTTGATTTGGACCCACAGTGGCAATAACATCGAAGCAATAACTTTCCTTTTGCTGTCCCACTTAGGCAGGTATATATGATTGACTTTTCAGATTAATTAGTTGATGACTCCTCTGTTCCTCTAACTACCTCTCCTGAATTGTTACTTCCCTGGCTCCTACTACAGGTATAGAAGATTCAAATTCTATAATAAATCTCTTATTCCAGAAGACTCATTAAGGTCTCTGCTTCTCTTACTAAACTATAGCTGATACTGTTATTAGTATTGGAAATTGGTCCAGAGGAACAGAAATATGATGATGGGACTTTAGAACTGATTCTCCAATCTACCTAAATTTAGAATAAAAACACTGTTGCCAGTAGTAAAATGGTAGCCTATCACATGAAGTGACAAAATAGTTGCTTAATTAATGCTTGCACCATTGCAAGCATTAATGCTTGACCTCATCACCAGCAATCAAGTGCCTATAAATATAGCTCTTGCCACAGATTATCTTAGAGGAAAAATAATATTGTTGGCTGCTTGCTTCTAGGTGCACTGTAGAACTTCAAGAAAAAAAAAATGAGTTCAGAGCATGAAATTTCTAGCTTTAGATCCAGGTAAGGAACCATATGGCTCCTATGACTGCCCTAAAGGAAACCTTCATCTCTTTTAGTTGCAGAGTAACAAGATTCCTGACCAAGCCCAAAGTCTTATCATGTGGATGGCTAGGCTACAATGCAAATTGAATTTATAATATAATATTGTCTCTTATAGTAATGTTAGGGTACTGATTGGGAAGTAGTGGGAGAATTTGGGGTGGAAACATAGGGAAGATTACAATGAGGCTAAGGACCTAAATTTTGCTAAGCATCTTCTGCATTAAAAAGATTTTTGTGTTTATTAGTCTTTTAGTCTAATTAAATTAGTCTTAATTAGTAAATTAGTTTTCTCTGTCTGAAGAACCAGTAATGACCTTCCCGAGTTGGTTACTTTATAGGGTCCAGTGTCCAGGGTATGGACTTGGAAGGTATCTCTTCCAAAATAAAGGACAAGTTGCTCCATCTGATCCCACCTACCAGGAAGAGACACAGTGCCTATTAGGCCTCTTTGGACTTTAGAAGCAACAAAAACTATAGTTGTATATACTACTCTGATCCATTTACTGGGTAACCCATAAGGTTACTGGTTTGGTGTGGATCCTGGAGGAATCTCAGCATCAGATGTAGGCTGCTGCACAATTTGCTCTGCCATTTGAGCCATATAACCCAGCTGATATGATTGTGCATGTGCTATCTGTGGTAGATAATGACACTGTCTTATTCTATAGGAGTCTTTGTCAGGCTCCTACAGGATTTTGAAGCAAAGCTACACCATCTTCTGCAGATGACTACTGTCCTTTGGGTAAAAGGTTTTTATCCTATTATTGGCCCTAACACAGACTGGTGACTTGACCACAAGCCACCAAGTTACCATGTGACCCAAGCTGCCCATCATGAGCTGAGGGTTGTATGACTTATCAACCATAAAATAAAGTATGCACAACAGCACTCTATCATCAATCTAGATGGGCCTTGAGAACCTCCTACAGGAAAAAGTAAGTTGTAGGAGTCCCAGCTCCATCTCCTGCTACACTGCCTCCTTTCTTTCAATTTTTATTTATTAATTCATTGGGAATTCCTATAGCTAAGAAAAAAAATTGGGCCTGGTTTAAAGATGATTCTGAGGTATAGGCTGACACCACCTGAAATTGAATTACTGCAGTACTGCAACCCTACTCTGGGGTAAACTTGAAGAATACCAGTGAAGGAAAATTCTCTAATTGGGCAGAATTTCAAGTGGTGCATTTAGCTGTCTACTGTATCTAGACCAGAGTTCACCAGAAGTATGGATCTGTATCAATTCATGGGCAATTGCTGACATATGGCTGGATGGTCAGGGACAAAGAACAGACTGGTGACATGGCAGTCTGGGGTAGAGGTAATGGATAGACCTCTCCAAATGAGCGGAGTGTAGAGATATTTGTGTATCATGTGAATATTATCAAAGAGGAACCTCACAAATAAAAGTTATTCACAATAAGGTGGAAAAGATGACCCACTCTGTAGATATCAGGTATCATTTTCCTCAGGTGTCCCTGTCCTTACCAAATGGGCTTTTGCTCAAAGTGATTGTGTAAGCCAGAATGGAGATTATGCACGGACTTAGTAACACGGATCTTCACTGACTAAAACCACTGCAATGAACCCAAGCTACAACAGCAGAGACCAAAAATAAACCCTTGATTTGGGACCATTCCCCAGAGGATAAGTCAACCTTGGTAGCAGGTTATTTACATTAGATCAGTTCCATCAAAGGGTACACTTCATTCTCACTGGAAGAGACTTTCACTGTTTTGTTTTGTTTTAAGATTTTATCTATTTATTTGTTAGAAGGAGAGAGAGAGGGCACAAGCAGGGGAAGTAGTAGGCTGAGGGAGAAGCAGGCTCCCAGCTTAGCCAGGAGCCCAATGCGGGACTTGATCACAGGACCCTGGGATCATGACCTGAGCTGAAGGCAGTTGCTTAACCAACTGAGCCACCCAGGTGTCCCGAGACTTTTACTTTGGAAGCATATTTACCTTTCCTGCCTGTGATGCTTCAGCCCAAACCACCATAGCCCATGGATTTACAGAATGCCTTACTCATAATATTCTAAAATTCTTTGGAATGTATTGTTTCCAACCAAAAAATTCATTTTACAGCAAATGAAGTGTGGTGATCTGCTCATCTCATAAAATTCACTAGTCTTACTATGTCCCTATCATCTAATATAACTATCTTCATGCAATGGTACAATGGCCTTTTGCTTTAAACACTAAGTTATCTTTTAGAGCAATTAAAAATATTTTATTTTACCTTCATTTATTCCATTTCTGACATTCTTCATTTCTTTATTTTGATCTATGTTTCTGACCTACATAATGCTTTTTTCTCTCTGAAGAATGTTCCTTAAACTTTCTTCTAGTTTTACTGACAATGGATTCCTTTAGTTTTTATTTGTCTGAGAACATATTTATTTCATCGTCATTTTTTTAGATTATTATTATTTTTTTAAAGTAATCTCCACACCCTATATGGGGCTCGAACTCACAACCCTGAGATCAAGAATCGTATGCTCCACTGACTGAGCCAGCCAGGCACAGTCATCTTCATTTTTAAGGATACTTTTGCTGAGCATAGAATTATGGTTGATTTTTTTTTTTCCTTTCAGCACTTGAAAGATGTCTATTGTTTTCTTGCTTGCATAATTTTTGGTGAGACATATGTTATAATTCTAAGTCTTGTCTCTCGATGGGTAATGTATTTTTTCTTTAGATACCTTTAAGATTTTTGTTTGTCTTTGGTTTGCTGCTATTTAAATACGATATGCCTAAAAAGTGGGGTTTTGGTATTTATCCCACTTGGTGTTCTCTGAGCTCTATGGCTCTGTGACTTAGTGTTTGTTAGTAATCCTAGAAAAATTTTGGCTATGACTTATTCATATATTCTGCCCTGTTCTTTCTTCTCCTCTGGGATTCTAATTATGCATATATCAGACCACTTGATATTGTCTTACATCTCTTGGATAGTCTGTTCTGTTTTTCTTTTAATTTTTTTTTCTTTTTGCATTTCATCTGGATAATTTTTATTGACCTGTCTTCAAGTTTATTGATTCTTTGCTTCCCTGTGTTGAGTTTACTAATGAGTTCATCTAAACATTGTCCATCTCCATTACTGTGCTTTTTATTTTGATCATATGGGTCTTCTTTTGCACTGCTCCCCAGGGAAAATCTGTCTCTTGTAGCTCTCCCAATCATATTGTACTATTATTTTATTTTATTTATTTTTTAAAATATTTTATTTATTTATTTGCCAGAGAGAGAGAGAGGGAGAGTACAAGCAGGGGGAGTGGCAGGCAGAGGGAGAAGCAGGCTCCCCACTAAGCAAGGAGCCCGATGCTGGACTTGATCCCAGGACCCTGAGATCATGACCTGAGCTGAAGGCAGACACTTAACCGTCTTAGCCACCCAGGTGCCCTGTACTATTATTTTAAAAATCAAATCATTTTGGCATGAGGTGGTGGGTAAGGGAGGGGAGTATTCTGTGATGTTCAGATTAAGTAATACCGGTAAATAGCCACTGTAAACTTAGGTCTTGTGGTATGGACTTCATAAGCGTTTTTGTCTCTCCTGAAGATGTAGTATGAACCCTAGCATGTCTTCCTGCTCCTCCTCCAAGGATACAGCATTCTTTCTGCCCTACAGTTTTTGGTACCTTTTCCACTGCAAATTAAGTTCTATAGGAGAGATAGAAAAGATGGTTTTCAGCAGTGGCTGTTGTTCCCCCTCTCACACCCAGCATGGTGAAGGAATCTTTCTCAGGATTCTACCCACTCTTCTTTGTGAAAGTCTGGTTGGATTCCAGAAGGAAAATCCTGCAAGAGTGTGCAATCTCCTGCATGTCTTTTGGTGTCAAATCCAAAAGATGATCTCTAAGACAGATGTCCAGGAGCTTACCACCTATGTTTTCTTCTAGTAATTTCATGGTTTCCGGTCTTTCATTCAAATCTTTAATCCATTTTGAGTTAATTTTTGTGTATGGTAGAAGATAGTGGTCCAATTTCATTCCTTTGCATGTAGCTGGTTCAGATTTCCCAACACCATTTACTGAAGAGACTGTCCCTTCCTCATTGTATATTCCTGGTTCCTTTATCATAAATTTATTGTGCACACATGTGTGGGTTTATTTCTGGGCTCTCTTGTTCCATTGATCTATGTGTCTGTTTTTATGCAATACCACACTGTTTTGACTACTATACCTTTGTAATATAATTTGAAATCAGGAAGCATGATGCCTCCAGTTTTGTTCTTCTTTCTTAAGATTGCTTTGGCTATTTGTGTTTTTTTGATGGTTCCATACAAATTTTAGGAATTTTGTTCTATTTCTGTGAAAAATGTCGTTGGAATTTTGATAGGGAGTACATTAATCTATAGATTATTTCAGGTTGTCTGGACATTTTAATGATATCAAGTCTTCCAATCCATGGACATAGAATATCTTCCATTTATTCATACTTCTTTAATTTTTTTCATCAATGTCTTACAGTTTTCAGTGTAGAATCTTTCACCCCCTTGGTTAAATTTATTCCTAGGTATTTTATCCTTTTTGATGCAATTGTAAATGAGATTCTTTTTAAATTTCTCATTCTAATAGTTTGTTACTAGTGTATAGAAATGCAACATTTTTTCTATATTGATTTTGTATCCTGCAACTTTATTGAATTCATTTATTCTAAAAGTTCTTTGGAAGAGTCTTCAGGGTTTTCTATATATATAATATTATGTCATCTACAAATAGTAACAGTTTTATTTCCTTCCTGATTTGGATGACTTTATTTCTTTTTCTTACCTAATTCTTTTGGCTAGGACTTCCAATACTATGTTGAATAAAAGTGGCAAGTGTGGGCATCTTTGTCTTTTTCCTAATCTTAAGAAGAAGATTTCAGCTGTGCACTGTTGAGGATGATGTTAACTATGGACTTGTCATAGATGGCCATTATTATGTTGAGATAAATTTCCTCTATACCTACCTTATTGAGAAATTTTTTTTATCATAAATGGATGTTGAATTCATCAAACGCTTTTTCTGCATCTATTGAGATGATCATATGATTTTTGCCCATTTTAATGTGGTATATCTCATTGATGGATTTACAGATATTGAACCGTCCTTGCATCCCTGGAATAAATCCTATTTGATCATGGTGTATGATCTTTTTAATGTATCGTTGAATTTGGTTTGCTAATATTTTGTTGAGGACTTTTGCAATCTTTGTTCATTAGGGGTCTTGGCCTGTTAATTTTCTTTTCTTGTGGTGTGTCTCTCTCTCTGATTTTGTTATCAAGGTAATTCTAGCCTTGTAAAATGAGTTTGATAGGTGTTCCCTTCTGGGGCGCTGGGGTGGCTCAGATGGTTAAGCATCTGCCTTCGGCTCAGGTCACGATCTCAGGGTCCTGGGATCGAGCCCCATGTTGTGCTCCCTTCTCAGTGGGGAGTCTGCTTCTCCCTCTCCTCCTCTCCTGTTCCCCCTGCTCATGCTCTCTCTGTCTCTCCCTCTCAAATGAATAAATAAAATCTTAAAAAAAAAAGTGTTCCCTCCTGTTTTTTGGAAGATTTTGATAATGACTGATATTAATTGATTTTTATTTATTTATTTTCTAAAGATTTATTTATTTGAGAGAGAGAGAGAGAGCACGCATGTGAATGAGGAAAGGGACAGAAGGAGAGGGAAAGGGACAGAATCTCAAGCAGACTCCCTGCTTAGTGTGGAGCTTGATGCAGGGCTTGATCCCACGACCCTGAGATCATGATCTATGGTGAAATCAAGAGTTGGATGCTTAACTGACTGAGCCACCCAAGTACCCCTTAATTTATTTTTAAATGTTTGGCAGAATTAATCAATGAAGCTATCTGGTCCTGGGCTTTATTGTCAGATGGTTTTTGATTACTAAATCTCTTTAATAGTAACCAGTGTGTTCAGATTTTCTATTTCCTCATGCTCCATTCTTGATAGATTGTATATTTTTAGGAGTTTATCCCTTTCTTCTAGCTTGTCCAACTTCTTGGTGTATAATTGTTCACAGTAGTGTCTTATGATCCTTTGTATTTCTGTGGTATCAGTTGTAACATCTCTTTCATTTCTGATATTATTTATTTACTTATTATTTTCTTAGTGAGTCTAGATAAAGTTTTGTCAATTCTGTTTATCTTCTGAAAACCAGCTCTTAGTTTCATTAATATTTTCTATTGTGTTTTCAATCTCTATTTCATTTATTTCCACTCTGATCTTTGCTATTTCCTTCCTTCTGTTAACTTTGGGCTTTGTTTATCCAACTTTTTTGAGTTCCTTGACGTGTAAAGGTAGGTTGTTTGAGATTTTTCTTGTTTCTTTTTTTAAAAAATTTTTATTTTAATTTATTGTTATGTTAGTCCCCATACAATACATCATTAGTTTTTGATGTAGTGTTCCATGATTCATTGTTTTCGTATAACACCCAGTGCTGGGGTGCCTGGGTGGCACAGTCGTTCAGTGTCTGCCTTTGGCTCAGGTCATGATCCCAGCGTCCTGAGATTGAGCCCCACATTGGGCTCCCTGCTCTGCGGGAAGCCTGCTTCTCCCTCTCCCACTCCCCTGCTTGTGTTCCCTTTCTTGCTGTGTCTCTCTCTGTCAAATAAATGAAATCTTTAAAAAATAAATAAACAAAAATAACAGCCAGTTCTCCATGCAGTACGTGCCCTCCTTAATACCCATTACCAGGGTAACCCATCATCCCACCCTCCTCCCCTCTAAAACCCTCAGTTTGTTTCTCGGAGTCCACAGTCTCTCATGGTTCATCCCCTCCTCCGATTCCCCCCTTCATTTTTCCCTTCCTTCTCCTAATGTCCTCCATGATATTCCTTATGTTCCACAAATAAGTGAAACCATATGATAATTGACTTTCTCATCCTGTTTCTTGATGTAGACATTTATTGCTATGAACTTCCCTCTTAGAACTGCTTTTGCTGCATCACATAAGTTTGGGTATGTTGTATTTCCATTTTTGTTTGTCTCAAGGTATTTTTTTCTCTTTTGATTTCATCTTTGACCCACTGGTTGTTCAGGATCAAAATAATTTTATTAGAATGAAATCATTTATTGTTCTAGAACTCAATGTAATTTAGTTGCTAATTTAAAAATTGAATATCATATTTCATTTATATTACATCAACATCTACATGTATGGTATGCAAATATAAAATTAATATGGATTATTTAATATTTCGAAATTTTTCAGAAGCTAAGTATAAATGTTGAGAATACTGTAATAAGTTCTGAGTACCTAGAGAATCACAAACTGGAACATGAAAAAAGGCAAGAAAATGGAGGCTTGACACTACTGGCAAATGATTGTTAAGGAAAAATCTATTGAAATTGTACTAAGGATCTGAAAAGTTAATTTTTAAAATTTATCTTGCTGCTCAAATCATTACATACTCTGAAGTTGTGTGTGTGTCTCAATCCACTGACCTCCATAGTATTTTGATAATTGCCTTTTGTTTTGAGGACACGGAGCAAAAAATATGGAGAAGCATTCCCCTGAGGCCTTTGGTAATATTAACAGAGCAGATGTTTTAAGGTCACAGTTACTGTTATGGTACTGCTAAGTGTCAGATTCTGAGCGACAAAGGCATCTGTCTGTTCTTGTAAATCTGTGTGTGTATGTTTATGATATATAGGGGCCCACTAAAATATGGGGACCAGAAAAGAGGCCCCTCTTGTTGAGATATAATTATAGTACTGGTTCTATCCTTTTTATTGAGTGCCAGTTAAATATTTTCTAATAGAACCCATTTCATTCATTTAGATCACGTATGTATCTTGGAAAATGGTTTAGATACCCCTTCCCTTCTCTGATGACTTCCTGTATTAGTTTTCTATTGCCAAGTAACAAATTACCACAAATTTAGTAACTTAAAGAAATATGCATTTATTATCTTGGTTTCTGTGGGTCAGGATTTTCGGTATGACTTAGATGGATCTTCTGCTCATAGTCTCACAAGGCTTCCAAGCTCATTTAGTTTATTTATAGAATTTATTTCCTTATGGCTATATGATTGAGGGTCCTGGCTTTTTCTTACCTGTTGGCTGAAGACCACTCTGAAGCTACCCATAGATTCTATAAGCCAATTTAGTAAATTTCCATGTCGGTTTCTTCAACATAGTTCCTTACTGTGTCTAGCCAGCAAAGAGAAACTCTCTCCTCAAGGAAGGCCTAGTTCCTTTTCAAAGGGCCTTTTCCAGATTAAGTCAGGTCTTCCCAAGGTAATCTCCCTTTTAGCTGGTTAACTTGAAATCAATTTATTTGAGACTTTAATTATATCTGCAAAATTCATTCCCCTTTGCCATACTCTATTGCCTAGGAGTAAGTCATGGGTTCTGCCCATACTTAAGGGGAGAGGATTATACATGGTATGAACACAAAGAAGTGGAGATCATCCTAGAATCCTGTTTCCCACATTTCTTATTCCCAAAATTGCTTCTTGAGTTTTCCCAGGGTTGTCTACTTAACACTTTAGTAAACTTCTCTGCAAACTGGACAATAATAAAAATTATCAGATTAATTCATATTTTTTCTTAATGATAGTATAGCATGTGCAGATAGAAACCACTCAAGCTGGGGCGTCTGGGTGGCTCAGTCGTTAAGCGTCTGCCTTCGGCTCAGGTCATGGTCCCAGGGTCCTGGGATTGAGCCCCGCATCAGGCTCCCTGCTCAGTGGGAAGGCTGCTTCTCCCTCTCCCACTCCCCCTGCTTGTGTTCCTGCTCTCGCTGTATCTCTCTTTGTCAAATAAATAAATAAAATCTTTAACAAAACAAAAAGAAAAAAGAAGGAAACCGCTCAAGTTGAGCTATGTCTGCACTTTTACCATTCTGACAAGTACTGTTATTATTACTAGTACTACTACCACTAGGATGATTACTATTAGCTGACCACTTATCAAGATATTACTATATATTCAGTATTGTTTGAAATGTTTTACCAGAATTTAATCTTCATAAAAACTGCATCAGACAGAGGCTATTTTTTGTCATCCCCATTTCATATTTCTGGAACCATTTGTATAGAGAAGTTTAGAATGTGCTGCAGTAAAGAAGTAGTGACAAAATTCCAATTCAGGGGGCGCCTGGGTGGCTCAGTCAGGTGGCAGAAGTGTCTGCCTTCGGCTCAGGTCATGATCTCAGGGTCTTGGAATTGAGCCCTGCTTTGGGCTCCCTGCTCAGTGGGAGGCCTGCTTCTCCCTCTCCCGCTCCCCCTGCTTGTGTTCCCTCTCTCACTGTGTCTCTCTCTGTCAAATAAATAAATAAAATCTTAAAAAAAAAAAGGGGGGATTCCAATTCAGGTAGTAAGCTTTCAAAGCCCATTTTTGTGATCACTACATTAGGTGGTCTCATTTTGTAGTACTTAGAAACTTCAATTTTCCTCATTAGCTATTCCTTTTTCAAGTTTATGCTGTTTTTCAAAAGTTCTGTTTTCCTTGTTCAATTGCTGCTCAATAGCTACAAATGAAATTCATTTATGTTTATTATTTTAGGGTTTTGTTTTTTGGATTTTTTTTTTTGAGAAACTCTGTGGTTTACTAAAGCTTTTTTTTTCTTCTAGAATTTTCAGTGTTTGTATAAATAAGGCCAAAATGGTGGATAAAATCTAGAAATCCTTTGGTACTGATTGGCAAGTAGTTGCCCCACCTCTGAATACTCCTCCTACCATCCAGTCTGCCTAAGTCCCCAGCTGAAGAAGCCCTGGACCGCTTACAATCCTACAACTAAAGGATTAACATCTGACAAATTAGAAGGTCGTCAAGTCTGCTTCCACTCTGACTGGCCAGTGCCTAGTGCCATAGGGAATGAGAAACATTTTGCATTTCTGTTTTACGTGACTTGAATTCTCTTTATTTTATATTATTCTGACAGCCACTTTAAGCTCTTCATTATGAGTTAGGTCAAGCCTCACACTTATTACAAGAAATAGGCAAGAAATTTTCCTATATTCTATGAAGAAGATTCAGGTCCTCTTGTTTTGTATTTCTTTTATATTTAGAGTATATCTTCATTATAGTAATGATTTCTTTCTTTTTTTATAAAGATTTTATGTATTTATTTGAGAGAGAGAGCACAACGAAAGAGAGGGCACATGAGCGGGGGGGAAAGGGGGTGGGCAGGCAGAGGGAGGAGAAGACGAAGACTCTCTGCTGAGCAGGGAGCCCGATGTGGGGCTCGATCCCAGGACCCTGGGATCATGACCTGAGCTGAAGGCAGACACTTAACCGAAAGAGCCACCCAGGTGCCCTGATAGTAATGATTTAATAATGTTCATCTGTATACATGTTTCTTTCCCCATTAGAGGGAGTGTCATTTCCTCTGGGCATCTTTAGGGCCTAGAATAGTGTGTGACTACATAATAAATAATGTACTTGTGGAATGAAACAAATCAATGATTGGTTAGATCAACCAGCAGATGGAATGGCTGAAGAGACTATAAATGTGTGGTTGAGTATATTTGGGGAGATTCAAATATAATAAAGCTGTCTAGTTAGAGTCTTAGGGAGGCAAGTCTAGAATATGAGCATATCTATGAAAATTGACTAATTGGTGAGTTAATGCTGAATTATTTTTCCCTTTGGCATTAGTCTAAACAATTGAGAGTGAACTATTATAAACATGATTCTTTTTTATTTGTTTAGAGAAAACATACAAAGTGAAACCTGATAGGCTCTATTATTCCAATCCCATTTGTTTTATTATTATAGAGTGAAGTTTTTAATATCTATATTAATATTTACAATTTGAGTATTTTATAACTGAGCACCTATGGACTAAATAAATTATAATACATAATGTTATAGTTGAGCCTGTATTTATAATTCTTTTGAACAATCGTGTACAATGTTCTGTGCAAAATACTTTACAAAGCTTAGCAATAAAGCAATGCAAATCTGTGTTATTTCCTGACTTATTACATTTCAAGTGATCCCTCATTGTTCTACAATGAAGTTCAGTTTTTAGGCAAAAATCTTTTAAATCAGTTCTCATTTTAGAGTTCACCTTTTCTAGGAAGGCATTACTGATTCTCTAACTCTGGATTAGGTGATTCTCCTAAAGCCACCCAGTGTTTCAACTAAGTTGAAAGACCCAAATTCTAAAAATAAGTATTAACCACCCTCCACTAATATCTTATTACTTACAAAAATGTCCTGTTTACTTTTATTTCCTCTAGTTTAGATTTCTTGAGGACAGGTGCCTAATATAGTTCTAGAACAGTGATTGCTAAATAAAAATGGAATGAACAGATTAAGGGAAAATTACATTAAAAACAAGATAACCAAACCTTATCTATTTGTCATGCTCTTCTTGCTTTGCAAAACACCTTTACAGTTATCCTGTCATTGAGCTCTCTTTACCGATTTGAATCATAGGCATTATCACCATTTTAGAGATGAGAAAATTGTGTCAACACACGTGTTCCAAGAAACAGGCAAGAAGGCAGGAGTACTTGGACATGAGCCCAGATCTCCCAACAAACTGAGTAGCACCTTCTCCACTACATTTCATGGTCTTCATTAAGGATTGGCTCCTAATATAAAATTGCATACAAGGGACACAACTTCCGGTGGAAGGGTATGATTGGAAGTGCTAGCTCTGGCACAAAACTGAAAGAAAAAATGTGTTTTCGCCATTCTCTCATTACTTACAGTTTAAAATATACTTTGTGAATTTTTAATATAAATGATGAACAAATACACTTCAGCCTTTTCCAATAAGAAAATCTTTCTCTCAGCTCTTTAACTCTCACCTACCTATTTCCTTCCTTTTTTCCTAAAGCTCATAGAGGGCGCTAACAAAGTGCTACTCACTGGTTGAGCGAAGCTCCACTCAAAACACACCTCACACTGCAACTAAAAGGCGCAGCGCCACCACCTCAGACTTCCTCCTCCTTTCCAAGGCAGGAGGCGTGGTCAATTTCCCTCATTCAAATAAAAAACCAGGAGATTTGCATGGGGAACGGCTGAGCCCGTGAGCCTATTGGCTGTTAGTACCATGGGCGTGGCCAATATTACGACCATGTAGCCCCGCCCACATAATTTGCATAACGGCCCGGCGCGTGCAAGGGAGAAGCGGGTTTGTTTTTGAATCTGCGGAGGCGGCGGCGGCAGCGGCGGCCCGGCGACTGAAGCGCGCGATACTGAAGCGGCCGCGTTGAGGACGGTTGCGCGGAACGGCTCTGTAGGAAGGAACTTGGTTCCCCCTCCCTCATCTCCCGCCCCGAAAGGTATATGTGACTCCTAGGGGCTGTTATAACCACATTTTCTTAAATTACTATTGTATTTATGAAGAATCAAGACCGCATTATGGCGGCTGCGGGAGTTGTGTGTGCGCCTGCG
Organism: Callorhinus ursinus; assembly: GCF_003265705.2. Taxonomy (NCBI): domain Eukaryota; kingdom Metazoa; phylum Chordata; class Mammalia; order Carnivora; family Otariidae; genus Callorhinus; species Callorhinus ursinus. Next base: position 19,017,464 of record NW_027397089.1, on the reverse strand, counting down.
CGGTTGCGGAGCTGCGGGCGGGCGCTGCATGGGAGCACGTGATCTTGCGGGGTCGGGCTCTAGCTGCAGTTGTGCAGCTGGCGGGGCGGTGGCTGCGCAAGCGCAATATTCATTTTCAAGATCTAATGTTCTTGTTGGACGCCATTTGGGTTCTAGATTTAATTTTCCTCATTCTTGAGGAGTTTCATTTTCATATCCTCAAATTCCCACATTTTTCAAGGAAAACGTTTCTCTTGTGTTTTACACTTATACTGACCCCAAACTCTATTTATATTTTTCCGATTCTCTGAGAAGCTGTGAACTTAATTTTCTGTAAAAATGATTGTCACTTGTGGTTCTCGATTATAATTTCACTTTTAGGGTATTGCTGGTTTCAAGTTTATATTTAGGGAGATAAAGATCAGCACCTAGTGGTGGTCTCTGGGGAAGTACATTTAATTGAACTGCATATTTGCAAATAACATTTTTAACCGTATTTTTACCAGTTCTGTTATCAGGGAATGTTTATAAAATAGAAACAATTTGAGTTTTGGAAATATGAGGGTGAAAGGGTATTGGAAAAATCAAATCTCAATCTAAGTTAACGAAGTCTTAATTTTATCAGTTTGTGTGCTTCTGATCCTACTTGCATTTGAGTTTTAGATTTTTTCAGTCTCTGAGCTCTTGGCCATAACTGCTTCAGTTTGGACATTTTTGTTACTCTGACTTTTAAAATTAAGTCTTTTTTTTAGCATTTTATTTGTTATGTGAAATAAAATTTGGTAAATTTTTCTTAAAGAATTCTGCAAAGAACTAACTAAACTGAGGCCTTTATGAGGAAATAAAGTTAACCATCAATGAAAAAAAATCAGTTGATTCTTTAAAAAAAGCCCATGTACATGTGTATGAGATACAGTTGTGTTTGATTTCTTAGTGTTCCTAGTTTTCATTTCTTAAAGAAGGTAGTTCTAAGTATGCTACTGATTTATTTTAGTTTACAATGGTTGTGTCACTATATTTAAATCTTATATAACACCCTTGGAATAAGTGTTATACAATTTGATACAATTCTACTGTGCAAATTATTTCTTACTGGACTAACAACTTGTAACTGGTTTTCATAAACTTCACCTGTGGTTTGTGTGTACAGTAATTGGTTTCTTGGTTGGTTATATAACACTAAGTTTAAATCAGTCATCTGTCAAATGAAGAAGTGGCTAGTACTTTATAATGGTTGGTTAGGGACGTTTTTCTTGCCCAAAGCAAGTACCGTTAGCATTAAGTAGATGTTATTGAAAGGAATAGTTTTGGTTGGTGGGGTTTTTAAAAATGACGTCACATATGAGATAGAATGGAGTGATAGGAAAGATAATTCTTTTTTCTCAACAGAAAATTAGCCGTTCATATAATTCCTGGACCTCTGGACTCTTATACGCAGAAATATATTTAGAGGGCAGTTGTGTAATCTCTTCCCTTTTTATACTTCTGGGGTGGATTACCCAGCACACCCTTCCCCCACTTCCTGGGACATTATTTCAGATGTTAGAGTTGAAAGTATGTTGTATTGTCTATAACTGTATTTTTGTATGTGTACTTATATACACATACATATTTAAGTTAAGAAAAGAACTTTGATCTTAGGGCATGGTACACTTTGCATTTCCAGAAAAGTGAAATATTTTGGTTTGTATATTTAAGCTTATGTTTTCATTTGAATGTACAAATGATTGCCTCTTAGGTTAATGCTGAAGATTGTAGTACTTGAAAACACTGAGGAACGTAATGTATAATGTAAATACTTCTTAGTAAGATAATTTTGCTGTTTGTTAGAAAGGCAAATACACTTCTATAAACTTAAAACTTAAGACCAATGAATTGTCTGTCCACTATTTGTTAATTATTGTTCTTTCAATAACAAGGGTGTTTTGAAATTTTAGTTTGGTAGTTATGATACCACAAAATTTTGGCACGTATGCAACATATATAACATTAAGACTAGATTACTTATTGAACAAATACTAAGTTATTGGGGTCATTTAAAACCTTTTTAGTTTTGTAGATTTTAAATATCACAAAATGTATTTTAGACAAAAGGTTTGCTTAAGCCATAAGCCATTAAAATTGTCTTTTTTTCTTTATGATCTGAATATATGATACATATGTTTAAATACTTTTCTTTTTTTACTTATTATAGCACATTTGGAAAGTATTGAAAATTAGCAACATTTAGAAGTAAACACTAAATGTTTTGGTGTGTGTTTTTTTTCCCCCATGGTTGATCAATCAATAAATACGGATTATTCAATAAATATTGATCAGTTAGTTTTTCATTTGGACCATAATTTCATTCCTATTCTTTTAATTCAGTGTCATATTGTGGACATTTTCCCATTTCCTTATTCTTTTAAAAATAGTTTGATTTTTTTTAATATATAATATTCTTTTGAAAATGTTTAATGGCTACATTATATTATGTTCTGAAAATATCCCAAATCATGAAATATTTTTTGAATGTTTTTAAGTGGTTACATAATATTGTTATCTCTAATAAGAATGTACTGTGACTTACTAAACATTTCCTTTATTGACCATTTGTTTGTTGCTTTTTTCTCTGTTATAAATAATGCTACAGTGAACATCCTTGCACAAGTCATGAACTGCATCTCATATTTCTTTGAAATTACTGCTTCAAAGGACTTTTAAAGTAATTTACACAATAAAAACTTAGTTTTTTTAAAAGCATTTTCCATACCACCATCAATTTGGTGGCTGAAAAATAGTAGCTCATTAGTTGTTTTTTTTTTCTGATAACTAGTGAAGTTGAACTTTTTAATGTTTATAAATGCAGTTTTCTCATTTTTGTGAATTAGTTGTTTGAGGCTTTTTAATGTATTTTTCTATGGTGGATGTTAATGTTTTTCCTATTGGCAACAGCTATTTATGTATCTAGCCCTTTGCTATTCATCTCTTTGGCAGGTTTTTTTTGTTTTAGTTTATTACTATTAAAATTGCTTATGGTTTTATATATTCAGAAGTTTTCCATTTTTATGTAGTCTAACGTACTGCTTTTTCTTTTTCTTATTTGTGATTTCTTCCAGGACTTCTTTGCCTAGAAAATATGACCTGTTGTGGGATGAACTAAATATTCACCTATTTTGCTTATTTTTTCTACATATTGTAATGATCTTAAAAAATATGGGTTTTAATCTGTATGGTGTTTATTTTGCCCTATTGTATGAAGATGGGTTGCTAGTTTCCAGTTTTTCCAAATACCTAGTTTTCTTAGAATTTTATTTTGGTGATCTCTTTTCTTACTGCTTTGAGTTACTAATTTTGCTAAGTTACTAGGTTTGAGCTATAGTTCTGCTTCATTTACTAGGGATATTTAAATTGGAGTCCATTTGCCTCAGGAGTTCCTATAGATAGGCTTTAGAGGATTCCTCGATAGATCGTTCCATGGATTCCTTGATGTATACAACTTTATATGAGTGTGCCTATGTGCATTTTTCTGGGGAAAGAGTTACAGTTTTCATCAGCTTTTGACAGGAATCATGTAATATAAAATCTAAAAGCAGGTTAACAAGCACTGTCTGGGCCTTATTATATAGCAGTACTGTATTGTTTCATTTGCTGTAGTGCTGTAGACTATATAAATATGTGGAGGGGCAATACTCATAATTCCTTTTCAGTTTTCTTAGCTGGTCTTCCCTGCTTTTGCAGATGAAATTTAGATTCATTTGGTTAAATTTTTTAAAAGCCAGTTATTTGAAGTTTTGTTTAGAATTGCATTAAACCTAAATTGGGATGAGTTTACATCTTTACACTGTTCGATTTTTTTACTCATGACTAGAATACACTTCCTGCAGATTCCACAAAATCTCCTTTTTTAAAGAACACTGGGAAAATTTGTGGTATCTGTTACTTTTCATGAAGGTGTTATTTTACTTGTTTCCTAGTGCTGATATAATGTTAATAGGGATGAGTTGTTAGAGGATATAGGACTGCATTTCTATTTTTAATCTGCCTTAGGACATGGTGATATGAAAATAGTGCAAGTATGAAGTTAGAAGTGGGAAAATAGGTTGGCAAGTTAAAGAGTTCTACAACATTTGAAACCAAAATTTTTCTTTAACATAGTCTTTTTTTTTTTTAATAGAGGAATGTTGAAAAATTACTCATTTTTCTGGCCAGGATGGAGCCTAATCATATTTTTATTTTTCGTCTCTTTGGTAACTGTAAGTTATTCTCTCATAAGGATGTTTTCCTAATTACTAGTATAAATTCATTGTCCATTAAATCTGTTCTTTGTACTGATTGGTTTCATGAAAATAAATCTAGGAAATAGGCAGAAATCAATTGTTAGGATATTATTGGCTCTTATCAAACTTTTTAAATGAAAAATTCCCATATTTGGGTCTTTTCCAAGCAAAGCCATTTACAGAAATTTGCATATTTTACTTTTTTAATGAGACCTTTGCTCTTACTTGAAAACTTTTTCTAGTTCTGACAAAGTATGATACTTGGTTTTTTAGACTATAATAGGAAGAGCAAAATAGGGACAGGAGAAGTGTTACTAGAGAAACATATAGATAGGAGCAAGAAGTGATGGCTAGCATCTTGATAGTGAAGAGGGGTCAGGTTTCAAGTGTTAGAAGCAAGAATTTAAAAAGTTATTTATTTTTTTTAGATTTTATTTATTTGACATAGAGAGAGACAGGGAGAGAGGGAACACAAGCAGGGGGAGTGGGAGAGGGAGAAGCAGGCTTCCCTTGGAGCAGGGAGCCCGATGTGGGGCTCGATCCCAGGACCCTGGGATCATGACCTGAGCTGAAGGCAGACGCTTAACGACTGAGCCACCCAGGCGCCCCGAAAAACTTAGTTTTGAGGTCATTTAGTTTGGGAATTAGTATTCAGAGAGCTGAATTAGCCTTTGTAACATGTTCATTATGGTAATTGATGATCTTATTAAGGATTTTGGATCATAGAGAATGTTTAACTTGTTCAGGAAGGCAAAGAACTGTATGACTTAGTTTAGAAAGGCTTCTATTGTAATTTTTAAGATTCATACATGGGCATATGTACTTTCTCAAGGGAGTTACATGTGGGGTGTATTATGGGTAAAAATTAGGTGACGTTTTAACATAATGTAAATGGTAGAGTACAAAAAATCATGAAGTAGCTCTGGGAAGCCATAGTCCCTGTAAGTTCCTAGGGTATCTAGAAATTACCCATCCATTAGTGGAGCTTCTCTTTTGAAATTCTTGCCCATTTGACCTCGTTATGTTCTTTACAGAGCACAGAACTTTAAAAGTGATTTTGCAGTGTTCTTTCTCAGATTGTCTTGAAATCTAAAAAATAAGTCAGTAGTTTATCCAGTCATTTTAGCTTGTTTAAAACAGAAATGTGAATTCTAAAAAATTAAACTTTGTTTATATATCCTTCAAGTTATATGGTGGAAACCCATTTTGTATTGGAGATAGAGAGTATGAGTGCTGGGCAGCATTTTCATTTTTTTAATGCCTGCAAAATGAGAAGGCCAGGGCACCAGTGCTTGTTTGTACAATGTGAATGTCTTCAGTTTTGAATTTTGATCATTTGCATTTTTGAGTCTTAAAGAGAATGACTCAGGCATCTCTTGGCCACTTCCCAAAAATGTGATAGGCCTAAGGGTACAGTTGACAGTACTTTCCTCAGAGACTTTCTAGTTGGACCTATGTAAATGTGAAAGTCTGAGAAATGAAGATGACCTATTTATCATGAAAAATACTCATTTATTCGTGTCTATGGTTTTTCACTGCTCAGAATATTATAAAAATATTTTGTCATTTTGTATCTAATAACTAGGAATAACTAGCTGTATACCCTTTAATTTGGGAGGGAGGGCCCCTTTGTATGATGTGAGGTATTGTCATAATGTCTTACTGTACAGTTCTTTGTCCCTTTCTTTGTTGTTTGTATAGCCCTGTGCTACTTTGGGGAATTATTGTCTTGGTGGGTGGGTACCTAGGAATTATGTGTCCAGTACTCTATGGCACTTTTACATTCTAATGAGAATTTGACTTCAATGTTAGGGTAGTGATTCTCCAAACTGAAAGAGCTATTAAAGGATTTCTCCTTGAGTCAGTAATTGTCAAAGATAATGCCTTCTGGTTTGTAAAAAGGTAAACCTAGAAGGTGAGGATAGAATCTGCCATTTTGAGAACCAGGAGAAAGTTTGGTGAAACGGTGAATGATGTGACTGCTTCAGCTCATTCTCAACTAAGGCTTTGGAGTTTGGTAGGAATGTATCTGCCCTGTTACCCTTATTAGATTAAGTGATTTAAAAGGAAGAAGTAGTGAAAAATGTGGAAGAGGAAAGAGACTATCTTTGAAATTTTCTCTTATTTCCTATTAGGTGTTAAATGTCAGGAGCTAATTGGATTAGAATAAAGGCTGAACTGCTCTGTGAGACTATTATCATGGCTTAAGGATGATAAATGTTTATTTCTCTCCTGTAACAATACAGAAAAAGACTGTTTAGGGTTTAAGGTGGTTTTGACTTAACATATGGTTCCAGGTTGAACATGGCTACTCCACAGTTTAACCAATCAGGGGCAAGAGAAAAAGGGCAATGGGAGTATACAGCTCATTCTTTTGAGAACATGATCTGGAAATGGCACGTATCACTTTGACTCACGTTTTATGGGTGAGAACTTAGTCATTGGAACATACTTAGTTGGGAAAGGAAGATTTGGGTTGATGTAGTATCTAGGTGGGCAACCATGTGCTCAGCTAAAATTAAGGAATTTTATAAACCAAAAGAAATGGGTGTTAGGGAACAATTAGCCCTTTCTGCTATAAAAGTAAAGTGGAGAAGTAGTCTCTCAAAGTAATTCATAATTTGATACTGAAAACTCGTTTTTTGTTTTAAGAGTTATAGTTAAAATTCTATGTCTTCCTTGGTTTCTTCCTTTTTTTTTTTTTTTTTTTTGAGAGAGAGGCAGAGGGCAAGGGAGAGCAAGAATCCTAAGCAGGCTCCCTGCCCAGTGTTGTGGAGCCCAATGTGGGGCTTGATCTCATGACACTGAGATCATGACCTGAGCTAAAATCAAGAGTCAGACACTTAACTGACTGAGCCACCCACGCACCCCTCAATATCTTCCTTTGAAGTGGAATTTTGAGAGCTTTGTATTTATGATTTGTGCTTGAGATTCTAGTTATTATATTTACCTTATTTGGTGGAATACTTCCCCTTTCTGCTTGCCTTTACAAACATATTAAAGTCATGTTTAGCTTTGCAAGATTGGAATTTTAATTTAATATTAAAATTTCACTGTAATATTTTTGTTATTTATTCAGTTTAATGTTTTTAAACTTTACCAGTTAACTTGCTTATTTTAAAAGGATGAAAGATTGTGGGTAAGACTGTGGGGTAATGACAATTGTGAATGACAGTTGTTTGAACTACTTGTTTTAGTCTCAAAGCTGAGTCTATATTTTTAAATTTTTAAATTTTTAAATTTTTTTAAAGATTTTATTTATTTATTTATTTGAGAGAGTGAGAATGAGCGATGGAGAGAGAGCACATGAGGGGGGGGAGGGTCAGAGGGAGAAGCAGACTCCCTGCTGAGCAGGGAGCCTGATGCGGGACTTGATCGCGGGACTCCAGGATCATGACCTGAGCTGAAGGCAGTCGCTTAACCAACTGAGCCACCCAGGTGCCCTAAATTTTTTTTTTTATTTTTAAGTAATTTCTACACCCAACTTGAGGCTCAAACTCATGATCCAGAGATCAAGAGTTGCATTCTCCACTGACTGAGCCAGCCGGGTGCCCTGAAGTTATGTTTTTATCATCCTTTCCAGATCCTATTTTTTTTGTATATGTGAAATATACAGTTTGGAGATAGAAAATGTGATTTTTGAGGACCTTGTAATGTACACAGGTAAAAAGATCGTGGTTGTAAATTCTTTGCATATAGGTAAAACTTACTTGATTAATATGTAATTAAAAGCAGCTTTCTATGTAAGTAAAAAAACAGTATTCATGTAAGGCACAGAAAGTGAAACTGTAATAGGGGGAGATCAAGGAAATCTTAGGGGAATTGTATTTTAAGGGATGAATTAGAAGGATATTCTCAGTGAAGGAAATAAATAGGGTGTTCAGAGTATCAGAAATGAGAAAGAAGGTAGTGTGTTAGAACTCTGAATAACTCCCTGGTATGTGACATAAGATCCTTGATTTTTTAAGAGTCACTGCTGCCATGGTGCCTACATAATATAACTTATAAAGGTTGTTGTTATTCTTAGCTGGAAGTTATCCTTTTTTTTTTTTTTTAACTTCCTATCTCACTTAAAGGCATTCATTCCTTTCTATTTCTATGTTTATAATTGTGTAGTGCTTCATAAGCTTTCTGCAGTTAGGAATTATATCTCATTGATGTGTCTGGCAAATGTCACATTTTAAAGAAAAACCCCATCTAATTTGGAATGATAAGGCCACTATTACAAGTATAAGATTGCTTTCCACATTGCCTTCCTTACTATTCAATAAATATTTGCTTATTGAAAGACTAGAACCTTTTTGTTTTAGGTGGAGGTGCAAGAAAGGGAAGTAAGATATGTTAGTTCCTTTTTTTCATTTAACTCATGATTATCCACAGATGTCAGACTTTTTAAAAAAAAATTAAATACATAATTTACTTAAGCACCCACTGGATAAATTGTCAAAGATTTGACAGGCACTTTGCATATGAAAAATTACAAATTGTGAGTCAAGTTTTAGAAAAAATTCTTCCATTCATTCACTAAAAAATAGAAGAAAACAAGGAAACACCATTGCTGATTACCTATTATTATTTTCTGAGATATAACTCTGAAGGACATAATGTATGCAACTTAATAAGGATTTGATGAAAAGATGGAATGACATAATTATTTTGTGTTTTAAGTTTGTATAGTTCTTTCCTTTCCTGCCAAACTTAAGTGATTTAAAAGTTGGAAGATAGCAAAAATGAAGAAAGAAAAACGCAGAGAATTTTCCTGAAATCAGTAATATGGTGAGGTGGAAAGAATAGTAATTTTATATTGGTATCAGGGCATTTAGAATCTCCCAGCTGTATTAATATAAAATGGTGGTACCACCTACCTGGTAGGGTGGTTGTGAGGGTTAAATGAAATTAGATATAAAAAATGGTTAGCAATTTTTCTTGGCACATTTTTCTTCTCTGTCTTCAGTCAATTGATGAATCAATTAGTCAGGCATGAATATTTAAGAGGCAGCTAGGTGCAGCTATAGAAAGCCCTTTAATGCAGGAGATTTATAGAAGATGACAATTCTTGATTACTGGAGCTAGAATTAAAATGTTAAAAAAAGTAATTTAGAAAAGTAGTTTTATGATACCACTCACTAGTAGGGAAAAATAAGCATTTAAAGAAGTAGTGTATTTGCAAAGGTGAAGGAGTCTACATTTAGGACTGTTTTATCTTAGAAGGTATTTAACAAAAGCCCTGTGAAGTTGCTAAATTTACTAAGTTTACAGTAAGCTTTTTCATGGTAAAGAAGCAGCCATTTTGTCACATTAATTATTTATCTTCAAAGTTTGTCAATTTTTTTCAGATAATCATTATTGCCAAAGTTAGAGATGAAATCATTTATTCTGGGGATTAGATCCACATATGCTTTTTTTTTTTTTTTTAATTTCAGTGTGCAAAGTGCTCCCTCCCCCTTTATTTACTTTACAGGTATGGAACTTGCTGGACATGCTTACTCAAAGTTGAGGCAAAACAAAGTGTCAGTTTTCTTCCATAACCATTCCTGTGGCCAGCCTCCTGCCCCTTAAGACACAAATTTGACCACATAAGTTTGTTTAATGATCTTATTCTTTATTTTTTTTTCTTGATACTTTATTTACACAGGTCTAACGAGAAGTTGTTTAATACCAAAAGACTTCCTTATTGTCTGGTTAGCAAAACTACATACATTTGACATGAGGTTTAAGAGTTAACTTCTGTCTAGATGTTTTGTAAAGTGTAATAACTTATCTGCTTGATTATAAGATCAGGAACCAAGAGCCGTCTAATTCATCTCAATGAGTTTTCATCTGCAGTACTTAAAACTAGGGTCTTATGGTTGAGATTTCCATATTTGTCAATATCATTGTCAGTTGGGAAGTGATATTCTTTATTCCTATTAAACCTGGGAATCTATAAATTAAAGAAGACCTACTAAATTAGGTTCTGGGAGGACTTACCAGGCATCATTTCTACATTTGAAGTGCAGTCATTTCTACATTTGAGGAGCAGTCCTTTTTCCTTGTCATACCTAATTATAAGCTTTCTCTTTTTAAATGTCACATTTCTCTTGTAGTTATGGTTACCAATTTGATTTGTCCAATTTTATCCTGATAGGAAGGAAAACATTCTTACTGGAACTATGTAAACTGCTTTAGAAAAAAGTAAAAAGATTCAGTTTAGATAAGGCCAATCGATATATTCAGTATTTTTATACAGAATTGCTCTTTAATTGTTCTGGTGGCTTCTTATAACCCATATTAAGATCTTTCACAGGTTAGTTTTTCCCCTGGAATTCTGAGGATATTGGATCAAGATATTATTTAAATTATTATTTATACAAAGTATGTTTTAAATTGAAGGTTAAAGATAGATTAAGAAGACTTTTCCCTATATAACCATTAAAAATATTACACATAGTTAAATCAGTTCATTTAGTCCTAGGTAATTCCTGTTTTACTCAATTAGGGTTAAGTAATCTACTTACACAAAGTTGTCTGCACTGGATCAACAGAATCATGGAAATCCTGACCCATTCTCTTGATATAGTTATGACAGATGTTGATTCATGAAGGTAATGTCAACTTTACACCAGGAGGCCTGTATCCTGGAGTCTCTTCTACATAATGGTAATAGTTAAGATGATTTGGTATGGTCCTTTACTAGGGATCTTTTGATGTTTATTTAGTAGACAAACCTCCCTCAGGTACAGTGGCAGCAAGGATCTTGACTCATTTTTGTTTGAGTTTCATTGCTACAGTTGGCCTAGTTGCCCTCTACATGTGGACACTGCTGTGATCAGAATTATATTTACCATGTAGGGAATTCCTTTATTCTTTGTGTAGCACCTTTGTTTTCCATGAATCATGTCTTCTTATTGGTTTATTCTGTTATTAGGGGAAGGAGACCCTATTGTCTAGTAACTTTTTGAGAAAGAGTAAATGGGAAGTATATTCTTTGAAACCAGGAGTGTGTGAACATTGTCACTATATTTTTAGATACTTGATTGATAATTTGGCTAGGTATAGAAATCTAGGTTGGAAAATATTTTTCTTCAGAATTTTAAAGGCACTGTTTCATTATCTTTTTGCTTCTATTACTGCTGATAAATCTGAAGCCATTCTTATTTCTGATTTTCCCTGCACTGGAAGCTGTTAATCTGTTAATAGTCTTTAGTGTTTTGCAATTTCACTGTAATTCTTTGATGTGGATCTGTTTATCATTGTTTGCTGGCATTCATCAGGCCCTTTCAGTTTGGCAACTCTTGTTTTTCAGTCTTGGAACTTTTTCTTACATGATTTCATTGGTGATACCTTTCTTCTGCCATTCTGTCATTCCAATGTGAATTATTGGAGGGGCACTCCACTTTTCTTAGATTTTATTTCCCTCTTACTTACAATTTTGTATTTTTGTTCAGTTAGATTTCTTGAACTTTATCATCCAGTTCTTCTATTGAGTTCTTCATTTTTGCTATCATGTTCATCATTTCTACTTTTTGGTCCTTGCCTGTAGTACTCTACTTATTTTTTTCTTTTAAGTAAACTCTATGCCCAATGTGGGTCTAGAATCATGACCCTGAGATCAAGTTTCATCCTTTACTGACGGAGCCAGCCAGGTGCTGCTAATATTCTATTCTTTTTTAAAGGAATTTATTTATTTGACAGAGAGAGACAGCAAGAGAGGGAACACAAGCAGGGGGAGTGTGTGGGGGGGTGTAGGCTTCCTGCAGAGCAGGGAGCCCGATGCAGGGCTCGATCCCAGGACTCTGGAATCATGACCTGAGCCAAAGGTAGATGCTTAATGACTGAGCCACCCAGGCACCCCAACTAATATTCTATTCTTGACACATGACTGCAACATCTTTTCTTATCTGTGGATATTAACATTTTTTGAAGTTTTTTTCTTGCATAGTTTTTGTGTTTTTTTGTTTTTGTTTTGGCTTGTTTTTGATCTCTATCTTCCATGTTAGACTTTAATCAGGTGCCTTTTTCTTCCTTGCCTGACTATATTATATGTTGTGGAAGATTAAAAATTTATTAGAGGGGCACCTAGGTGGCTCAGTTAGTTAAGCGTCTGACTTCAGCTCAGGTCATGATCCTGGGATCAAGTCCCGCATCGGGCTTCTTGCTCAGTGGGGAGCCTGCCTCTCCCTCTGCCTGCCTCTCCCCCTGCTTGTGCACGTGTGTGAGCATGCTCTCTCTGACAAATAAAATCTTGAAAAAATTCTGAAAAAAAAGATTTGATTAGAATATTTACATTTGTCAGCTTTTAACTTTTCTTTGGCTTATCTGGGTGGGCAGTTTTTTGAGAGCTCCCAAGACCTTAAGATCTTGGGTCTTGTGCTTTTTAGATACCCCCAGAGAATAGTTTTCCATTATCTTGAGTGATAGTAAAGCAAAGTTTATTGAGTGACAGTACAAAGCTCGCAAAGAGAGAGGACCAGAGAGCATTGCCCTAGTTTTCCATTTTCATACATGGGGAATAAAGATCTGATTGCCAGCATTCTGGAAGATTAATGGAAGAAGACGACTAGGGGGCCTCTGCAGTAAGCACTCAATCTGTCTCTTTTTGGTATGCTACTCTGATTTTTAACTGTGGATGTTGTCTTCATATTTTTGCTAGGATTGGGGAGAGGAGGTATTTAGTGGAATGTGGTGAGGATATCTAGTGTATCTTATTGATTCACAAAATGCTTTCACTAGTATTCCCTTTTTTAGTTACACCATCCTACTATTTGCTCCCTTCACCTCAGTTGGCCTAGTTCTTTTAGTTGCTATGTCGTTTGAAGTTGCTGTCATGTAACTTAAATTGGTTCTTGTCCCCAGTGAAGCATGGAATATGATATTTGGGGAACTGCTAAATTAGTTACCAATGGTTCTGCTTATTTTCTGGCTCCCAAAATCTTTTAGCTCTTTTCTCTTTTACTTTTCTCCTTATTTTTTAGGATTTATGCTTTCAAAAAATACCTTTACTAAGTTTTAGTGGGATTTGAGGGAGTGAGATTAGGTGTTTTCATTTCATTATCTTAACATCCTTTTAATGGTGGTTTTCTTTGTATGTATAAGGTTGGTAATAATATGTAACTAAAGTGTATTAACTAAATAAAAGTATTTACTTTCTATAATACAGTGAAACCTTTATTTATTTATTTTTTAAGATTTTATGTATTTATTGGACAGGGAGAGACACAGCGAGAGAGGGAACACAAGCAGGGGAAGTGGGAGAGGCAGAGGGAGAAGCAGGCTTCCTTGCGGAGCAGGGAGCCTGATGCAGGGCTCGATCCCAGGATGCTGGGATCATGACCTGAGCCAAAGGCAGACGCTTAATGACTGAGCCACCCAGGCACCCCGAGTGAAACCTTTTATTTAGGTTCCATGGAATTTTTAATATTTTGTATATTCAAAGTATTTTAATAGTATGATATATGTGTATAAAAGGTTATAGTAGTTGATTATAGTTAATTCTCTTCCAATTCTCATTGTTACTTGTGCAACCCCTAGCAAATGGTTACATTCTCTGCTCATAAAACTTTGAAATTATAACACTCTTATTTTACATGATCATTGTAAGACTGAAATGAAAAAAATATGTGAAAAGTGCTAGTTTATATTTAGGAAGAGCTAAAACATTGGAAAATCATGGGAATGTTTACATGACATTAGAAATAGCTTCCCAGTGTGTTTGCTTTTACAAATAAACAGTGATTCAGTTTATTAGGACTGATCCTATCTAAAATAAGTTTCTTATATGATATATAATCAAACAATATTCTTTCTTAGTAAAACTTAAGAATTTAAAACTAAGTAATATACTTACGTTCCCTAATTTTTTATAGACACTTTTTAGAGTTCAACTCTTCTAAGCACATAGTAGTTTCTGTGTATTGCCTGTAAAAACTCTCTAAGAGCTGAAAAATGCTCTACAAAAGGTATTTTTTCCATCTTGGATTTTAAAGAATTTATTTTAGAGAGAGAGAGTGAGAGACAGCATGAGCAGGGGAAGGGGCAGAGGGAGAGGCAGAGAATCTCAGGCAGAGTCTGAGCTGAGCATGGGGCTTGATCCCGCAACCCTGAGATCATGACCTAAGCCCAAACCAAGAGCAAGACGCTTAACTGACTGAGCCACCCAGGTGCCCCTACCCCCTGGTTTTAAAGTACAGAGGCTTTTTAGACCAAGGCTAAAAACTTGGTTGAGTCATTAGTTGACAACTTTTTCCTAGAAAGTAAGAGTTGAGATCCTGAAAATGAAGGTTCTTAATGATGTAGAATTTTCTGAGATTTTTTGTGGTAGAAATGAAAACACCGGGAATTAATTTCAACTCACCATCTCTTGAGCAAATACTGTGTTTTACACTATGGAAGTGAATGGAAAATGAATTAGGATGTGTCCTTGGGGACTCATATATAAAGATAGAAGTAATGAAATATGGTAAGTATAATGATGGTATGCACAAAAGATCTTGAGAGTGAAATTATACCTGGCTTGGGGGATGGGTATAGTAAAGGGAAAAGAGAGTAAGGAAAAGATTGTTACTGATGAGATAATTTAGGTTGAGTCCTAAATAGGATTTATCTGGTGAACTAGGATTTTTTCTTTGGGATAGAGAGTGAAACATGTTGGCAGTGGCACCAGTTATCTGAATAACAGCCTAACCATTTTCCTTTTCTAAACCATTTTCATGATGTGTAGAAACAGAACCAGTGTGGGAAGGGATGGGTGAAGGAAGCTCCATGGGCCCAGACTGAGTGTAGTCTAGCATGTATTTCAGCTCCTAGTACTTTTGTGAATTTATTTAATCTTTGAGCCTGTTTCCTTCACTCATGAATTGGAGGTAATACCTACCTTGTAGGATTACTGTGAGATTTAATTGAAGTAATGCATGTAAAACTTATCTGAAGGTTTGATCTATATTAATATACCTCCCTACTACTTTGTCTTCTAAGTGCCGTGTGTAAAGTAGATAATCAGTATAGTTACTGTTTTATGTATGTGCCTTGGGATATTAGAGAAAGTCTAGTAAATTGGTAGTAAAATGATTGTAGTGGCTGGAGGAGAATTGGTACAATGAGGGAATGTATGTCTTTTACTTTGATATCTAAAGTGGGTGAAAAATAGTTCTTATAGCCAATAGTAGTAGCCAGCAACTTAGCTTGCTCAGGAGAACTTAGACTGAGAAAAAAGTAGTTAGGATTTACATTGGGCAGGTATTTGGCAAGGCAGGGGAGGCTTAGGGTGAGGGGAATGGGACAACGTACATTTGAAGGTGTGTTACATAATTTAAATTTTTGTAGAACAGACATCCAAAAGAATCTACTATCTGAAGTGAGCAGCTTTAAAAGTTTTGGTTGTCTCCCCTTTAACCTTAGTCCCATTTCAGTGCTACAGTAATGTCTGTCTTGTTTGACTCTTTTCCAGTTTACCGACCTCTTGCTTTTAAGGAATAAATTTGAGCGACCCTCAGAGAATGTTATTTTTTTGAAGAATTAATGTGGTTTGGTTAAGTGTAACTTTTTTTTTTTATCTGGTGTAGTACTTGAATAGTCTTTACATACATTATCCAGTTTGCCTCTTGGAGAATAAGTAAGGATCTTTTAAAAAGCTGAGTTAGTTAATTAATTGAATTTAAGTTAAAAAAAAAAGCTGAGTTGTTTTTGTTTCATTTTAAAATGTTTATTATGGAAAATTTTAAATATATACAGAAATAATCAACTCCATGTGCCCATCACTCAGCTTGAACAGTTACCAACTTATGGGGCCAATCTCCTTTTGGCTATACCCCTACCACCTCCCTATACTCTTAACGATTTTTAGTAAATATCTACATTGTGTGGTGGATAGACACGAGATCACGTAGGGCAGCTAGATTTTAGAAAGGTAAACCAAGGAAAAGAGAAGGAAAAGGTGGGTTTCCTAGATGATTATGAGCTATCAAGCAAACAAGGTTTTTCTGTGCGCTTGTCCTTCTCTTCTCTTGATGGGTGGGTTACTGCCGCGACAGATTTGTTGGGATCTCTCTCAAATTTGTTTTGTTAATATACCCACTTTTAGACTGAATCTTACTCTGTTGTTCTCCCTATTTGCTTTTTTTCCCCAGGGGTGTCTACATTCTTTATTTTTATTTGTTTTTCCGCTCACGTTAAAATGTTGGGAGGTCTGTGGCTGGGCATGAAATTTAATTTGCCCTGGGACCAAACCACTCACCTAGAGATGTCTTTGTGGCCATCTGGACTATGAAAGAGAAGAAATTGTTTTTATCTTTATGGCAGATTGCTCAAAATAAGCTTTGTTGCCATCATAGCTCTAATGACTAGTCTCTTCCCCACAGTTATTTAAATTATTGTCAAGATTCAAAAATTTGACTGCAAGCTTTAACCATTTTGCTAGATTTGAGTACTTTGGGGCTTAGACTCTGTGGGGAAAAAGATCTTTAATTAGCCTTCTATAAATGGAAATTGACTATCAGGATTTAAACAACTTAATTTTCCAGAAATTATAAAAATTGGCACTCTTTTCATGATAAAAGTACTATAAAAGGCAAAAAAAAAAAAGGGGGCCTTGAGCAGACTTTTTTTTTTCTGGACTGAAATGGAGGCTTTCTTTCAAGCGAATTCCCTGGTGTTTGCTGTGTGTGATTTGGCTCTATCTCTGTAACTGCTAATATGTGGCGTGGACTTTCGGCTGTCTGGGATCTGGATGTGCCCAAAGTCTGTATTGCAAGTCCGGATTCACAGGCATTGTGTTACAAAACTGGCTTGCTGCCTTCTCTGGTTTCTGTGTCCTAAGCAGCTGCATTGTTTGTTGCAGTATATGCATTAGCTGTTGTCTGTGTTCAGTTTCCTGCAGACTGACAAAGTGGGAGGGGCTTTGTTTGATACATAGCTGAGTTTTCACTGTGTGAGTTCTTGAGTGCACATTGCAGCCATCTTAATTACACTTTAGTGCAACTGAGACAGTGCAGCTGTCTCAAAATGGCTGCTGACCTAGTCTTTGTAGCAGCTTAGGCAGCAGCTATGCCAGTGAGGAGACTTGGCACATGCACCAGGACCAGAGGTAAGAACCAATTACTCTTTATCTTTGAACATTTTAATTAAAAAAATATTTGAATTCTACTGAGTTTACATAGCAAGGTTAACTTAGAGCTTGCTTGCTAAGAAGTTGAAGTGTTTGCTTTAAGCTTCTTTTATGGAAAGAGTACATAGGATGGTGAGGTCAAAGGTTAAATTCCTGTAATTTCTCACCATCTTATGTTCTGTCATTGCCAGAGCATTTGATCACTACAATAGTGTTTTCTGGCCCTAATTAACTTAATATTCTTTTTGTGTTGGATATTTTAGTTTGCTTGATATTTTTTGCTATAAATCAAAAACAGTACATGTACTGAATAGATTTTTTTTGGAAAGAAGCCATAAATAAGCCTTGTTTTGCATGAAAAGAGATTTTTTCTGTGTGTGTGTGTGTGTGTGTGTGTGTGTGTGTGTGTGTGTGTTGGAGCTGTTGTTTGGTAGCTTTCTGGGAAGAATGTTAATTCTCTGAATATAAGTCATAGTTACAGAAAGAAAAAAATTTTTAACACTGTTAGATTTTTTTTTTTGTACTGGGTTCTAATTCTTTCTCGTTATGCTGCCTCCTCTTGGCCATTCAGTTCTTTCACATTTTTAAGGGTGCTAACTTTTTATTCTAATTATTTTTTTCTTAAGTTGTCATTCAGATTCAGATTTTGAATTTAGAAACAAGTTCACATCTAGGTCTGGATACCCCTTTTCTTTCTAGCTAATGAATTTTAATGCAACAGAGCTGAAATAAATATTCAAGTTGTTTTGATTAATTGATATTGTTGATGTCCACTTTAGTCTTAGTTTAAACCTGTGGTATACTTAAAAATAATGTAATTCAATGATTTTGTAAATTTAGTTTCACAATTTTCAAAAAGCTTTAACATTCTTCTGAAGTTGAAACACTTACTGAGATATGGTAAGTCCATAGTGACCCAGAGAGTTAGGAGAATGAAATTGTTATTCACATAATATTTCAGATAGCAGAAATTTTAAGCTCTAGTGTTTAAATTGTGGTATTTACTAAAATTTTTTTATAAATGGTATAGTACATTTCTCCAGTTTTGTTAAGAGTATTATGAATATATCCCTGACTAATATGACATAGAACAGTAAGTCTTGAACTTTAGAAAACAACAACTTTTGCACATTAAATTCTTATGAAGGACCCCTGTATTTAAAAGGGATACATATGGTATTTTATTGTTTTGCATTTACTTTATAATTTAAAAGTATTACATTTACTTAATATAAGCTTATTTAATAAAATGAGAACAATTAGGCTGTTATGATGAAAACAAAAGTTTTGAAACCAGATCATATATCACAATTATAATCTTGTTTTAGTGTTAGGGTCTAGGTTGCTTTGTTGTAGAACTTCAGGTGGTAAGGGACTGTAGAATTCATTTTGACAGGTATTCTAGAATGTGAATTCTTTATGCTCCTTTTTAATTTCATGAAGTTAGAGTATAAGATCTATATTTACACGATTTAACAGTTATTTGAAATTGCTGCCTTGCCACAAAATTGCATTTATATTCTAATTTTTTTAACAAAATAATTTTTTCTTAATCATTGGTCATTTATTCAGTGGCTTCAAATGTATTTGGGATCACTAGTTCAGTTTCATCAACAGCTTTAGCATGTTTATTTCTCTTTCATTAGCTAACTACTCTGTGAAGTTGTTAGGACTCTTTTTATGCGATATAATGGATTCTAATAATCTGAACATTACTTTATATAAATCCAATAATATGAGCTTGCCCCCAAAAGAGAACAACAAGTTCAGTGTTGTGATAGAGATTTTATCCATTGTGCCTTTCAGTAAGGTTTTGCCCTAGAGTGAGTATGACATAGGAAGTGAATGTGTTGTGCCCTTAATCGTTATTATTTTCATGCTTCTCATTGTATGAACAGCTTACTGTATTCAAATATTTCATACAGTGCAAGCCAGCTACTCAGTTTGTTCTTTATTGCTAGAGAAAAATTGGCTAGGTTGAAATTATTGAACCAATTTATGTTGATCTTCAGAGTAAGACCTTGGGGAAATTTTAATGATCCATTCTTTTTGTCTTCTGTTGTGGATTATAAAATTGACCTTCACCCTCTACAAGGTGACTCCATTGATTTTACTTATACGTGGGGAAACACCAACAATGTGGTTATTCGGGATATTATTGCTCATTCTTTCAGTGCCATGTTGCATTTTTGCAACTATAAGCATAAACTGCACCTCAGTGGGATTATTACTTTTGGGACTGGTGACAGTTTTCAAATTGTCCGTGCTGAATTTCAGGTTAGCTATTAGGCTGAATAATTGAAGGCATGATAAATCTGGGAGCTGGGTAATTAAGGTTTAATGTTATTATTTTGTCACTTTTTGTGCTCCCTATTTGTTCATCCTTTTTCCTGAGCCATTTCATTAAGCATAAGCCTTTAAGGAAAATGTTGAGATAGTGAAAGAAATTGACTAAGAGTTTAAACCTAAATTTGAGTTGTTTTTACTACTTTCTTCTTATATTGGTCAACTCATTCCATTTTCTGACTCTTGTTTCCTCATCTGTAAAATGGGAAAAAAATTCCTCTCTATATGGCGAGGATATACTGAGAATAATGTTTCTGAAGAGTACCATGAAATATTCTGTGTGCTGATTTTCCAGTAATAATTTGAATGCTTTTCAGTTTTTTTTATTTCTCAGATGTCATGTACTTTATCAAATGTGATTGGATTAAGGAATGTGGTATATTTAAATAGTATGGGAAATTTCTTATATAACTCATGCTCAGAAGCAAGAAGTACTGATTGATAGTAGTACATCTATATCCACTTGGTAATATGTAGTATTCATGTTTGTACTACTGATCCCATTATGTTACCTAGATTAGCCACCTTTTGCTGTATGTGGATATGGTAGATATTTTTATTAAGTAAAGCCAATATAAAATGTTGGTATTACAGAATTAAGGGAGTAAATGGGAGAAATGTTTCAATTCTAGTCTGACTGAGTCCTCCAAATATACAGTGAGAAAGTAATTTCTCTAAAGAGAGGACTTGAATTTGGGGCCTAGAGTTTTCTGTGTTTCAGTACAAATGAGAATCTTAAGAACAGTATAGTTTTCTTTCAGTAGCCACAAATTGGCAGCCAACAGACTGTATCATTTAGCCACTGGCCTATCACTCTAGTTGTTAAAGCTGTTAGATTTTACACAAAAATCTGGGTGTCTTATCTCTGAAAAATAGAAGATGGGCAGTGCTAAGAATGTATTTCTGTATCAGAAAAATAATCTTCAGTGGAGTAGCTACTGTCCTCTTCAGATAGGGCCTATATAGTTCACATCTGGTCTTACTCACTAATTACATTACCTGCTGGGACCCTGTAAATTGTTCCTTTTAAATCCCTCTCCTACTTGACAGATTGTTGGCAGCCTTTTATATTTAGAATATAGCTTCTAACCTAGAAGAAAGTAAGCATAAGTAAAGTCTAGCCTACTTTACTTGGTAGGAGAGACTGCACGTGTAAAGACCATTTATTCTTTAGAAGATATGGCGCCTTTGCTAATCTTCAGCTTTGTCCTGATTTCTCTATATTAGAATACTATGGTGCTGATTGAAGGAGATCCAGTGACATCAGCAAAAAGTGACAACAGAATGAAAGTGAAGAGATTAAAGAAATACTAATTAGAAACACGAATACCTTGAGGTCTTTTAATGTGATAATAGGTTCTCTTTTCTTTAAATGTTATGACAGTGTTAAAGATACCACTGTTTATCATATTGATGTTCTTAATGATGATACTGCATAAGAAAAAGTTAAAATATATTCAAGATACACAGTTTACCAAACAGGTAAATGAAATACATTTTATAAAAGATTTGTGTCTAAATTGGTTGAGTTGAGACGTCTTAGCACTAAAAATGTGAAAGTTTCTAGTAGAAAGTTTTCTTAACGGCACTAGACTAATTTTAGAGGCCATTATAAACTTATTTTTGCTAAAAGTTTGCTTTTGTTTACATAACATTCACTGTCTTAACTATGTTGAGACTACTTTGATGATGCAGGAAACATGGTAGTTTATGATCATGATGTGATGTGATTTTCCACATTTTCCAGAGTGAAAGCCAGCTTCTTAGCATTCGTGTAATACCATGACATTGCTAACTCCAGGGAAATGTTACTCTTTTTTGGAAAATGGCTTTAAGTTAGAGGAAACTTCAGTGGAAATTGAAAAAGCATTTAACTTGCACAGGAAACACTGACTCTCCTGTTTTCCAAACTCTTCACACTCCCAAAAGAGATAGTGATTTGGGAGAAAGCTTAAAGTCTGTTCAAATAAGGGATTTTTTTTTTTTTTTAATCACTCAAGTTAGAACTTTCACAGAATTCTCTATTAGTAATTTGTAGCAGTCTGTTCTTAGTCATTAATGTGTGAATATGGAAACAATGAAAACAGTGCTTATTGACTCAGTGAATCCTTTGAGTTTAATGTAAAAGGAGTTTAACACCGTATCTGAGGAGTTGCTTTTCCACCTGCCTAAGGACTTCTGCCTTTCTTGTAGTAAACCAGGTGCTACTACCCAGGAGAGTTGTATGACCTGTTGCTTTTCTTTGCTGACATGGAAGTATCATGGCATGCATTGTGGAAACTATTAGTATAGAAGTCAGGAAATGATTATTTTTGTCTGGTACTGCTATTAAGTAGTTGTATAGGTTTGAATAAATTACTTAAGCTCTTAATGCCATTCTGCAACCATCCAAAAGAGATTTGGAAGAACACAAACTTTGGAATCAGTCAAGGTGAACTCATTTTCTTTCACTGACTAGTTAGACATTTATATGAGAAATGTATATATAATGCTGAAAGTATAATGCCTATCGTAAGTAAGTGCTCAGTAAGTCTTAGGCATTATTTTTTATGGGAAGAAGCTAGTTGCTTATTTTCAGACTTTAGTTTTCTTTAAAATGGGGATAAAGTGTACCATACAGAGTTGATAATTGGGATTTAAATGAGCATAGTATATATAAAGCATTTAGTGCAGTGTGGGACACAAATTAAGTATTAGTAAATATTGGTTGCTTTTTCCTCACAAGTTTCCCTCTGGCACAAATTTTTTTCTGTTTTTTTTTTTCCCCCCCAATCATTATGGTATTGGGGAGAAATCTGGGCTGCTTGGATACTTTAGAAAAGGATCTTTAGGGTGAGGGGTTGTTAGGGGTCTGGCTGATTTATAGTAAAAATGCCAGAAAGCAAGGTGCTTTACTCTCAAAGTGAAGACTTTAACGAGCTTGAAGGGGACAAAGGAAGAATTCTTACTGGTGCTAAGGCAGCATGATAGAGTGAAAACAAAAATGGATTGTGAATTTACCAATTGATTCAACAATTTTAGCAAACACATATTATGTACCTGTTATTTACCAGGCACTGTTTTAGTGTCTGGCATATGAGATCCCTGCCCTTGAGGAGTTTACACTGAGGCAGGGGAAATAGGAGGATAGATACTAAATATGAGAAGGTTAAATTGCGCAAGGGATTGAGAATCATGGCTAGGTGAACACTACCAAAATGTGGTCTGTGGATCAGTTTCAAGGTCAGTTCAGATTAGTTTGTCTGTTTATTCCTGGTCTTCCATGAGATAAGAACTGAAATTAAGAGGGTCTAGAAATTTTTATATCAATCCAATAAAGTAACTTTATGTCGGTTGGGTCAAATAATAAAAATAATTGACGCATACATTTTATATGCTTTCTCTTTATTTCACTTTCCAAGTAATTCTTTTTCATTGAATTTATAAAAGTATTGATCTTTGATGGACTAGAGATAAAACATTGGCTCTTTACCATTATTTGCAAAGCATTGAGCTAGATTAATAACATTGTTGGCACTTCAGTAAACAGGTTGTAGAGAATTTAAGCTTCTTATAATTAATTCACTGTCAGGTGATTGTTTTACTTATTCAGCTTAACAGATAGTTGTTATATACATTATTTTATGCTGGATTAAATGATTTTAGGTCCTTTGATTTTTCAAGTACTTTTATTCAAAGAGCTGGATACATAAAGTAGGAAGAGAGAGGGCGGACACAGCTAACAAAATTAAAACTGGAAGGAATACAATACTTGGATGATTTCTAACTCTGAGATGTTATGATAAATAGCCAAATATTACTTAAACAGTGTATACTATGTGGAATGACACCATATTATATATATTTGTTTCTTTTCCTCCTGCTGCTGCTGGTGGAGTACAGATTCTGAAAAGAATATATAGTTGTTTGAGGAAGGTAACACTTAGGATTATGCACACATTAGAAGTCTGCTAATTACTGTTGATGTGTGATAACTTTATTTTTCCTCTAATTTAGAGCCCCATTGTCTTTATTGTGTAATAGGGGTAGTTTAAGAACGATGTTTTAAAACAGCTGAAAATACAGGGGACCTAGGTGGCTTAGTTGGTTAAGCATCTTCCTTCAGCTCAGGTCCTGATCCTGGTGGTTTGGGATCAAGCCCCGCATTGGGCTCCCTGCTCAGCGGGGAGCCTGCTTTTCCCTCTCTCTCTGCAGCTGCCCCTGCTTGTGTGCTCTCTCTCTCTCATAAAATAAGTAAAAAATTTAAAAAAAACAACAACAGAAAATAAGATTAAAAAATAAGGAGCAGGGGCACCTGGGTGGCTCAGTCGGTTGGGGGTCCAACTCTTGATCTTGGCTCAGGTCTTGATCTTGGGGTTGTGAATTAGAGCCTCATGTTGGGCTCCATGCTGGATGGAGAGCGTACTTTAAAAATAAGGAACATATTTTGGATAACCCCTCGTTAGCATATTAAGTACTTTTCATTTTATTGTCATAAAATATGTGGCACTAAACTAGTTTCTAGACTATTTGAAAATGAAATTTAGTATAGTTAGACTCACTAAAATAAATGGAAAAATAGAAGTGAAGAGATAGAATTATGTATGAGGTGATAAAGTAATTGAAAAAAATTTAAACAAAGGACTTCATAGACAGTGACTCAACTCTTAGATCTGGCCAATTAAAACAGCACAGGAATGATTTAGGTTAAATGAGAATGTGCCACTGACAAAATACGTTCTTGTGTAGATATTTGTAACTTAATGTGTGAGCTTATCGAAAAGTTTAATAATATTAACTAGTGGTAAATATGTTTAATTACTTAATCATTGTACTAATGTTACTTGAATATGCATTAAGTCTTATTATTTGGTGACACATAAAGCAGTGTGGTTCTAAGAGCAAATCTATTTAATGATCATTTACTATTTAAGTGATTAACAAAGTTTGAAAGGTGGCTGTACAGTCGAATGAGGACAGCTTTTAGCTAATGTGAATTATAATTTATATTTTTTAATGATTGTTAAAAATAGCAGTTACTGGATTTATGTGATATATTGGTCTATGTCACAGAAAACTAAGGCTTTTGAATACCTCTGGGTGTTAAACATATTTTTGGTGTGGTGGGGGTAAAATGTCAGTTACATAAGAATTATAAATTGATTTTGTCTTATTACCTGGATTTGAATCATTGGTAAATAGATAACTAGATATATTCTAAAACCAGTCAGTGCCTGTTGGGGAACGAATGGGGGAGGGTTTACTCAGCAGTATTTTCCTTTAGTTTGGTCATGAAATGAGGACTGCTTTATGTAAATTGTTCTTACTGGTGCCAGCTAGCTGTAACTGCAGTCTGGCTGTGCTAGGGCAGCAAATAATATGTGTCATGGATTTTCTGTTTGGAATGTGTAAGAATTCAGCCTTTAGGACTGAAAGGACAGAGTTGATGCTTTAGAATAAGAGTACTGAGACCTCCACAACTGACAATATGTGGAATAATGAGAAGCTATAAGCCTTTGAAGCTTTTAGTTCTGTTTTTATAGATTTATGCCTATTGATACTATTGGGTAATATGTGGGAGGTACTTAACTGCATACAGTTGCTGCAGTCCTAATAGTTGGCAGAATAGAAAGCAGTACAAAAGCATTCTGATTCTAGGCATCTTCACTTGCAACAGTCCTTTGGAAGATGTACTTTGTGTGTTCTGTGAGCTTCATTGGCATACTGGCTGACGTTTTTTGGCTTTTGTGGTTATTGGGTTGTTTGCTGCACAAACTACACAACAGATGTGAATCACTGTTTGCAAGGAAATTTAATATGTAGCCAATCTACTGTATTCCTGTTTTTTTATGAATATGAACCAAGCAAGGAATTTAGGCTCAAGAAGGCTGTTCTAGAAGTCTGCATTAGCTTTAACTATTTATACAAATGAACTAAGTTGCAGTGGTTTACAGAAGAGGAAGTCCTTTCCACAATATCAAGCTACCCACAGGTAAGAGATTTAGGTCCTTTTTTTTGTGACCACCCCCACCACCCACCCCCCCGGCCCCTCAGGCCTTATATCTGTCTCTCATCCTTGGGAGGTTTTTTGTTTGTTTTTAATTTTAGTCATACCAGGATTGATAGATTGTTTAATGTAAATTTTCAGGAGATTGTGAATACCATATTTGGATTTTTTTCTTTTAAAAAATGATTTTTTTAAATAATTTTCCTCAGGTTTATATTGAAATGAACTAACAGTGGGCTTCATATATGAACATTACTCATGCATGCAATATGTTCATATTACATAGAAATCAGTTTTAGACCTCTTTTCATTATGGTCCTGTTACTGTGTTTTCAGTTGTAGTGACACCAACTGGTACCTACAGAGAAATGACGTTTTGTAACCTTACTAAACTATAAAGTTTTAGAGTAAATGTACCACTTTGAATTCATCATCAAAATCTGACAAATGGTTCACTGACATATGTTAATAATACATATAACATGGTCAAGTTTTCCAGTTCCACCCTTATGCTTTCCATGTCCACATATTTCAACTTATCACCATCTTAACAAAGTGAACTTAAGTCTAAAACTAAAATGAATATTAGAAATTTTAGTATTTTATTAAGTTAGATGAAGGTGACAGAGACATTTGTTATATTATTTTTTTTGGTATGCTTGAAAAATTGCATACAGAAAACCATTATCTCATTGAAATAAAAGAAGTATATAATATAAAGAATATATAACCATACTATAAAGGTATAAAGATTTATGTTTATAAAGAAGTGCAGATATGTGCATCTGCTAATTATCAGTATGGCCAGTGATAAAATATATTACTGATTGATATAATTTTGGGGGATGAGTGTGGGTAGGTGACAAAGCAAAGGGTGGTAGTGAGGCTAGCTTTGAGAAATAGAGGAGGAAGAAAGGTATTAGGCAGTTCTTTGGTCCTCGCTTCCTTTTCTGGAAGTTGAACAGCAGGATCTTTCTGCAACTTTGAAGTGTTAGTTTTAGATGGGACTTTCAGTTCTCTAGACTCTGAAAGGCCATTGGTCATTTATTACTACATGGTTGGGTACTTAAAAGCTAGAGGCCAGCTAGATTGAGCATGATAGAAGTCACACTCATGTTTCAGGGTACAAACTGTTTGCTCTTGCCTTTTGAAAATGTTGCTTAGGCTTTTGAAAATTATTGTTCTAATATATGTTTTGTTGAAGTATAAAAATTTATATGTTTGTGGATGTTTCATTTGAGTAAGCAACTTCACTAGGATTAGAGAAATGTTGGTACTAGAAAGATACCAATTTTTATTAATTTACTAAAGGTTGGATTGGGAGAAGGGCATGCTTCTCTTAGTGTGGAGAACACACATATCTAAAACAATTGGGAAGTTTTCACACTTATCTAGACCAATAATTGTTAGGGAGAATGTTAGATCGGGAAGATAGTTGAGACATACTGAGGGGGTTTTATTAATAGGTAAAGAGGAAAGGAGTTAGACCAAAATAGCATTCAATATTCAAATGGGGGTCATAGCAAAGCAAGAGGAGAGAAAGTTGCACAGAGGAGTTTTTGTATAGACACAAATAAACCTAAAGGGAATCATGTAAGACAAAGATAAATGTCTTGAGGATAAAGATGTGTAGTTTTTGAGACTGTTTGAGTATGAATGATCCAAAAATCTGAGGGATAAATTTTGAGTTTTCAGATTTTGTGTTCCTCTTAGGCAACAAAATTTATTAGCAAGCAATGTCAAATAACAAAATCTTGAAAGTGGGATAGACCTAGGTGGTCAAGTAGTTGTAACATCACACTTTCTACAGGAGCCTTCTGTTTATTATTCCTGACAGATAATTATCTATAGTTTCTGCTTCAACATTTCTAATGACAGAGAGTCTCTAATTTCATAAGGCAATTAATTCCTTCTTTTGTTGGATAGCTGAACAAATCAGTATTTGTTGATTTTTAGGAGAAATTGGCCTTTCATTGTTTTTGTTTCTGTACTCGTCTGTCTGCCTGCCTGTTTTTCTATCTGTATCTGTTTTACACACCTAAGAGATCTGCACTACCTAAAGAAAGCCATTAAAATTCCCGTGTTTTCTAAGCTAAATATCCTCCATTTTCCCCAACTATTCCTCATGTAACATGTTGTTCTAGGTCATTCTTTAGCGTGGTCATCCTGTTTGTCCTACTGTTTCTTTAAGAGTCCCTCTTTATCTGGGCCACTCAGAACTAAATGTAATACTAAAAAACGTCTCCCTTTCCTTAGACTCTGTGCTGCTGTTCTGCAGCTTCACTTTGTGTTGACATTTCTGGCAGGCACCTAGCACTGTTGAATTTTACTGAGTTTGCAATAAGTTCAAATCCCTCAGTATTTTTCACACATACCATTGGTAACCTTAAATATACTTGAATATTTGAACCAAGTGTATTGCTTTATATTTGTAGTTACGTCTTTATTATTTCTAATATTGTTTATTATGCTTTTTTTTTCAGTTTTCCTTGATGTATTTCCCACTTTTTAATAGTTTTTTTTTCCCCAAAGAACTGGCTATTGGTTTTATTGTTGCTTGCTGTTTTATTGAGTTTTCCCTCATAATTTTTTCTTTTATTATAATTCCTTGCTTTGGGTTTATACTTTTCCTCCTTTACTAGCATTTTTGAGTTTGTGGGGTTTTTTTTTATTAATATGTGCAGCTTAAGGCTATCACTTTTCCTCAGTTATTATTTCACCATTGATTTCCTCCTTAATTCAAAATACATATTTTTTTAATTTATAAGGCAATCCTTTTCCTCTTATTTTATTGTTGCTCATCTAACTTTGTTATCTATGGCCAGAGGATGTGGTTTTGTGTGATTTTTTTTGTTTTTGTTTTTTTGTCTTTGAATTTATTTCCTTGTCACCACATATGTGGTCAGTATTAATGTATGTTGGATGTGTTCATGAAAAATGCATATTCTCGGTTTGTTGGATATACAGTTCTATTTTTCTATTAAGAAATACATGCATTGTTTATATTACTTTCACTTTCTTCATCTGTAGATTTTATAACGAGGTATGTTTATCTCTTGTGGATTTTTTAGTTTCTTCCTGAAATTTTTAAACCTGTTTTGTTTTATGTGATTTGAAGTGTTATAATTTTATCTATAGGAAATATGTTTTTTTGTCCAGTAACTTGATCTTCAATTTGAATTTTTTTTAATATACATTACTTACCCTTTTTTGGTTAACATTTGCTTACTGTATCATTTTTTTTAAAGATTTTATTCATTTGACGAGAGAGAGCACAAGCAAGGGGAACAGTGGAGGGAGAGGGAGAAGCAGACTCTCCGCTGAGCAGGGAGCCCGATGCGGGACTTGATCCCAGGACCCTGAGATCAGGACCCGAGCTGAAGGCAGTCGCTTAACCGACTGAGCCACCCAGGTGTCCCTAGTGTATCATTTTCTATCCTTTAAATTTTTTAACCTTTCTATGCTATTTTGTTACAAGGTGTGTCTCTTGTTTATAATGCATATCTGATATTTTTGTCACTTTACCCAGTTTGAAACCTGATAAGTTATTTTTAGACTGACAGTTTTCTTTATTTTTGCCCCACATTTCACAGCCCCTAAGTTGGCTATCTCCCATCATATAATTATCTGAGATTTTAATTCCAGACTATTTATTTTAAAGATGATGGATCCTCAACAGCCAGCCCATGAGTTCTACTTGTTTTTTGGAGCATTGATGTTTCCTTTCGGAGCATTATCTGAGTTCCCTAATTTGAATTCCTCCCCCATTTCTTAGAGTCTTTTGATGTATTGAATCTGTACTGTATTTTTATGTAATTGTTTTAGCAAGGGTCCATTTCCTCAGTCTTTGCTCAGAAATAATATCTTTATTTTTTCATCCTGTTGATTGCTAGTTTTTCTGGCAATAGAATTCTAGGCTAAAAATAACTTTTCTCCGAACTTTGAGGATATTGTTGTTTGTTTTAGCATTCAGTATTGCTGATGACAAGTCTGATGTCAGTTTAATTCTTATTCCTTTGTAGTTAAGTGATTTTTTACTCTAAGTTATTAATATTTCCTCACACTGGTTTCCTGAAGTCTTAACACAATATGTCTAGGTGTTAGGGTTTTTTTTTTTTTTTCTTGTTTTAATTTAGTCTGTTTTGGTATAATTAGTGGGCGTGTTCTATGGAAAACATATATATATATATATTTAATTTTAACTCTGTGAATTGTTTCTTTTCTTTTTTTTTCTTCTTAGTTCTTTTTTCTAAAACTCATCTTCAGTGAAAGTTGTTGCTTCTGTGTATGTTCCCCATCAATTAGCTTTTCTGTTTTTCCTTTGTGTAATATTTTGAGAGGACATCTGGTCTTGATTACCTATGTCTTACTTCAGCTGTGTCCATGCAGCTCTTGTTTTGAATTTCTAAGGTTTCAGATTTATTTCTTTTCATATCTGCTTATTCTTGTGGGTACAATGCTTTTTTCAGAATATTTAATATACTATTTTAAAATGTTTTCTGTTCATTTTACTAAGTAGTTCTTTTGTTTGAGGGGCTTGGCATCTATTTGTGATTATACTCATTTTTGTATTCGAGATTTCCTGTTTTACTCTGGGTTGATGCTGACTGAAATGATTGTGAGGGGGTGGGAAGTGATACTTGTACTTGCTGCTCATGGGAAATGCTGGCAATTTAGCTTTTGGATTGTAACTTCCCTTCTCTGTCTCTTCTGGAGTTTAGTGTCTGGGTGGGTCAACTAATTACATTTACAAATGTCATTGCTGCTCTGGCTTATTATTAGCATGGAAGAGATTGGGGAAAGTGGAATGAATTTCAGATACAAATTACATGACTGTGTCTTCACTGTGAAAATTCAAACTGGCACATCTAAGTGAGACTTGGTATTTATATTCCTTTGTCTAGTTAGGCATTTATCCTTCCAGACTTTAAAATACCACTTGTGTGCCTATATTAATGTTTAGAAATATATTATTTGTGTGTGTGTGTTTTAATACAGTGATATAAAATCTGGAAAGAATTTATTGACTACTTAGGCATCTAAGTACTTTCTATTTTATTATCCCATTTAACCCCTTTAACATTTTTATGAGGAGAGGCATTGTTAGAATTTTAGTTTCATAGTTGAGGATACTGAGGCGAAGAATATATTACTGAACAGGTAACTTAGCTAGGAAATGATAGTACCAGTATTCAAAAAGGTATGTCTGGCTTCAGCTTTTGTGTTAAAGTGTTAAGAATTCTGCAGCTCCTTTGTTGTACACTTTATATTCATGCCCATGAAAGAAACCTACTACATTCTTAACTTTTTAGTGTTCTTTAGTGAGGATTCTTCACAGTATTTTTTAAAAGCTATTTTCTTAGTGATGGGTGTTATATTTCTTTGTAGTTTTTTAATTTAAGGTCAACAAATTGTTATTTAAGGAATTTCACATGTGACTCCTACCACTGTCAATCACCCTAGTTCCTCCGAAGTCAGAATCATAATCTTCAAAATAGCCTTTTTAAGAAGGACTTTTGTTCAATCCACAGTTGTCACTGTCAGTCAGTCCACAGTTTTGTTTTGTTTTGTTTTGTTTTTGGTTGGGCTTCTTTGATTTCCCCTTGAATATGGACATACTTCAAAAATTCCCCACTTGTAATTTCTTGGATCCAGTTTCTTTAAGCCATGTTTAGGATCTGCGTGGTTCTCGATTTCAGACACCCTTGAACATGAATAAGTTCAAATCCTATTCACCCCTAAATTATCACACCCTAGAGTTGTACAGATTGTTGGGATATGCCAATACTTTTAAGTCCAGACATTGTGTTCTCAATTGAAAAGCCTAAAGAAAGAAGACATCTTTGTTTCAAGTCAACATTAAAATTAGAACACTAATTCAATATAGCTGAGATTTCCCTTATATCCTGTGTTTTTAGTAATTCTGTAGTCCTGGAGCCAACCTTCATGTTTATGAATGTTCTCATCACTTTAATCTTTTTTTAGGTATCATAT
This sequence comes from Callorhinus ursinus, assembly GCF_003265705.2. Taxonomy (NCBI): domain Eukaryota; kingdom Metazoa; phylum Chordata; class Mammalia; order Carnivora; family Otariidae; genus Callorhinus; species Callorhinus ursinus. The sequence continues at coordinate 18,985,819 of NW_027397089.1, read as the reverse complement.
TCCTTCTTATCTGTATCAAAACTCATACTTGAACAGTGAGTTCTGGATTACAAAAAAGGATTTATTTTTCCCACTTGTCTAAGTCTTTGTCCACAAACCAAACAAAAACAATTTGTGTTTTTGCTATTTTGGTGCAGCAGTAGGAATCCTGATATGTTCCTTTTAAAAAAATGTTAGTGTATCTTTTTTTAAAAAAAACTTTTTATTTTTATTTTTTAGAGAATGGGGTAGTGGCAGAGGGAGAGGGAGAGAGAGAATTTTAAGCATGCTCCACACCCAGTGCAGAGCCTAATGAGGAGCTTGATCTCACAACCCTGAGGTCATGACCTGAGCTAAAATCAGAGTTGGATGCTTAACTGACTGAGCCACCCAGGTGCCCCAATATGTTAGTATATCTTAAGATATCTCAGAATGTCTTTGGTGTGTCAAAATGGTGCACAGTTTTTGCCTATTTGTCTTTAAAAATGGTTATGACAATGATGTCTTTTCCATCTGTGTATGAAACTACTCACTGCTATATATTATTGCTAACTATAAATAGTTGCCAGTCAGATATGTAAAAATGTATCTTCTTTTTCTTTAGTTTTTCTGTGATTATTAGTGAAGTTGAACATCTTATATTTGTTGTTTTATGATGCCCTATTTATGATTTTTAATTTTTATTTTGAATTGTTTATCCTTTCTATTCACTAATAGGTGTTCTTTTTTATTCTGGATACTAATTCCATATCACTATGTTTTTTAGTTTTCAAGGTTTTTTTTTATTATTTATTTATTTATTTATTTATTTGACAGAGATAGAGAGCACAAGTAGGCAGAGTGGCAGGCAGAGGAAGAGGGAGAAGCAGACTCCTCACTGAGCAAGGAGCCTGATGTGGGACTTGATCCTAGGACCCTGGGATCATGACCTGAGCCGAAGGCAGATGCTTAACCGACTGAGCCATCCAGGTGTCCCTCAAGTATTTCTCAAAATTTGTGGTTACTTGTAGTGCTTTCTGCACCTTTGAAAATTTTTATTTCATATCTAATCTGTTTGCTATTGTACTGGTATGTTCAACTGCTATTTTGATCCATTTTCAGCCATTTATTTCAAAGTCCACTTAATCCCTGTTAATTTGCGATGCTGTTTCTGTCAGATATTGTATTGCTTTTTCTGTCTTCTAGATAATTTATTGCACTCATCTCTTAATACTTAAGATAATTACTGCTTTGTCATTCTCTCACATCTGAGAGGGCAAGCATCATTTTTTTTCTTACTTTTGACTTTCAATTTTCTTACTGTTTTGCCATTTTTTTTACAGATTAATTTTAAAAGTTTGTTATGATATAAAAATAACTAGGTGACATTTAGTTTGGAATTACTTCTAATAAGTTTCATCCAGGAAGAATTGATATTTTTCTACATCAAGCCTTATGTCCAACATAGCTCTAATATTTCACATATTTTTATAACAATTTTTTCATATATGTTAATGTTTCTAGATATCTTTTTCTTGCTATTCTGAAATAAATGTTTTCTTCATTGTATCTTCTTACTCTGAGCTCTTACTGCTTTAGTAGGCTTTCTAGAACAATATTGAGTATACTATCACACTTTTTATTTTTGCCTTGAATGGAAATAGCTTTTTTTTAAAGATTTTATTTATTTATTTGACAGAGAGAGAGATAGTGAGAGCAGGAACACAAGTAGGGGGAGTGGGAGAGGGAGAAGCAGGCTCCCCATGGAGCAAGGAGCCCGATGTGGGGCTCGATCCCAGGACCCGGGGATCGTGACCTGAGCCGAAGGCAGATGTGTAACGACTGAGACACCCAGGCGCCCCTAGCTGTGGTGTTTTACTACTAAATATAAAGTTTTCCCTTGGTTTGAAGTAGCCTTTACCGGCATAAGGAGCAATCTTTATGTTCTTAATTTTTATTTTTATCAATGAATGAGTGTTGAAACATATTCAATGCCTTTTCAATATCTGTTGAAAAATGAGTTAATTTTTGTAACCATTTTGAGTTGTGAATAAATTTCTAGATATGCTTAATTTTTTAATTATTAGACGTCCTTAATTTAAAACAATGCAGCTTTGGGTAAAAAAAAAAGTTATCTCTTCTTTCAGTAGTTGACCAGGCATATGAGGATAAAGGAATTTGAAGAAAATGTATAGTTTCTTGTCTCCTGGCCTTAAAAACCCAACACAGAAAGTCTCAGTCATGTCCCACAGACTGTTGTTGTAGTCTCTTCAAGGACTATTCTTTGCACAATATATTTTTTAAGTCAGTTGTTATACTTTTAACAGTGATACGACTAATCATATTTCCTCTCTTCCCCACAAGAATAACTTAAGAGTCTTAATTTCAACATTAAAAAGATGACATAAAATATTTTAGAGAGAGATACAATAAATATTTGGAAATACCAAAATGAAGTCCTTGATCTGAATATGTGAATCTTTTAAAAGAGTTTGGCAACTTACTCTATTTATTATTCTATCTCTTTGGGATTTTTCTTTTTCTTTTCTTTCCTTTTCTTCTTCATTTTGTAAATTCTGGAGGCTCTAGGCTCTGTTAAATATTTTCATGTGGCAGAGAGCCAGATTTCAATGGCTCTGAACTCAGCATGTTCTGTTGCTTAGCAACTACTTGTGAAGTCTTGTGGATGTAACTGAATTATAAATAGGGTTATGAGCAGAAGTGAAATTGAAATTGTAAAGACAGGCATACTCTTCCCCCCCCTCAGCTGAATTTCAGTAATTCTTTATGTAGAGTCAGTTTTTAGAAATCTGGTTTATAAAAATTAGTACTAACCCTATCAGGAAGACTTAAAAAGGGTTCTGTAGAGGTTTTGTTTATAATGACACATTTGAAAGCATGATTTTGATTATTAAAAATAATCTGTTTTGGAGAGATGATAGTTAATGGAAAATAGAGAACTTCTAATTTTCATGGTCATTCATATAGAAAGATATCCGTGCATTGTATTACTGCCGGCATTTCTCTTCCACATTTATATTAAAATCTACTTGAGGTAACACTTTAATCTTACAGGGTGTTTTTGTACTTTTAATCACATTGTTTCTTTAGAGTGTCTTAAAAATTGTCCTGTAATAGTGACCATGGTAGGCATTTGATAAATCTTGAATACATGAAAAAATCCAATCTACCTTTATAATTTCTCAGAACAAGACATTTTGGGGTGGAATTTATTAAAATTTTATTTAAGAATCAAAACTTGAAGGATCCTTTCAGGTTTTCTAACTTAATTTCTTTTTATTCCAGGTGGAAAACTTTAGACCTAAAGGTGTTATTAAATGATTTATCTAAGCCAGCAGTCCCTGCACATATGTGTTTTTTCTGCATTAGTCTCTCTTACTGATGCGTGTCTACCAGCTTTTTTTTTTGCACTCATATTTCATTAGTTTATACAAAATTCAGTTGTATTCTATAACTTATAATAAAAATGTACAGCTAAATTCAGTAACAAGCACAACCAATATGAACAAGTTTAGGTGAGAACATGAGACCTCAGTGTATTTGTGGTCATCAGTAAACCAGAGAGAACATTGGTTCATTTGCTATGATGGTTAGGAGGAGAGAGGTTGAGAGAATTTCCAAAGTATAGTGTTTTTTGGTTAGATCTCTGCAGATTTTTTTTAGGTTCTAAAAGATAAACACAGTGATAATTCATGGTTTGGGGTGAAGGAACTCCATATTTTCTTAAATTACATCATGAACTGTTGATAATAACTTCTGACAGTCCAACCTGTGAAAGTAAGCTTCTTAGGAATATTTGCTAGAAACAAGTAGATTGTATTTTTATGCATCATTAGTGAGAAAAATTTTAGATTGGGAATGTAATTTTTCTTTGTTTGCTCCATGGGAGTGTGCTGGTCCATTCTGAGTTGTATGCCCAGGAGAGGTCTTGCCATCAAAAGCATAAAGTTTTTCTTAAATTCTAACTGAAGAAAGATAGATGTGTAAAGATAGAGATTTGATCTTTTTCTGATCAGCCAAAAAAGGTGTGGTAAATATAATTCTAATGAGATCTGCAAGGAGGGATAACATAGCAACAATATTGCTTTGCTATAGAAAAGAAAAATAATAGGTACAAAGAGGAATTTGAATTTTGCCTCAGGATATGAAAGAAGATTAGGGTTTTTCCTTTAGTTATGTTTGTTATTAAAACTACACTTTTGTACACATAGGCTAGGGCCCCACATCATCTGGCTGTCAGCTGACATTTTAAACTTCTTGAGGGAGAGGGCCAAGAGAAGGAGAAGAGAATGGAGAAGTGAAAGGTAAAGTTTCTGGAACTGTCGAAACTTCTCCAGGGCATTTTAGTTGCTGTACTAATTAATTAAAACTGAGGTGTCATTGATTATTCAATATCCCCCAAAATTCAGATTGGTATGTGATAATATGTATGGCTATTTTGAATAATACCCTGCAGACATCATGCTTTTTCTGTTCTCTTGAAATAAAACTGGCGAATATAATAGTGCATTTAAAAAAAAAAGTATTTTAGCTGCTTTAAGTAATATTTAAGAAAATATGAAGTGCTGAGATTTATATTTAAAATATTTGATTTATGTATCTAGAATTATAAAATAAATTTTCCCACTTTTCAGTGCCTTGATACTACATTTGACCCATTTGTTATGTTCTCCCACACTAATTGCAACTCATTGCTTTCCTTTGTGATGAGGATTATAGTTTATTAAGATAAGTAAGCAAGATTTATCTACATAAAAGATTTAAATTATCTTGAAGATGTGAATACAGTTGTAGTTAGATTTTGGATATCCAAGTCACATATGAGTACAACATTAAGAAAAATAAATAAGTCAATAAGCTCAGTTACTTTTCTACTCAGACCAGTGTTTAAAGGAATAGTATTTATGCTTTCAAAAGCCTGGTTAAACTTTATTTTAAAATCTAGCTATCTTTAAATGTTTAGATTAAAAGGATGTATTACTCAATTTGCTCATTTGATTTTATATTGCTTATGTTTCTCCATCCTTCCCTGGAGTTCTTTTTGTTCTTAAAACTGTTCTATGTTCTGATACGTTTTCAAAGGATCGTTTCTAGGCTTTACTTATGATTAAAATAAGTCCTTTACAAATAATTTTCAAAATTAAATATTTAGTATAGTATAAACTAAATTTTCTGGTGTCAAATACATGAATTCACTTTTTATTTTGTATCACAAATAGTGACCAAAGAAAACATTTTAAAAGTAACTTGCCATTTCATTAAAATACATTGATGGAAAGTTTGATGTAAGAAATGCATAAAACGTGTACTTTGATAAATAGCATTTGTTTTAATGTGGCTGTCTAACCAGCCTTTTATTTCAGCAGGAATAATTTTAATTTCTTGAAATTAAGAAGCTTTTTTTTTTTTTCTTTTTCTCCCCCATTCCTCCCCCTTTATGACTTGGTTATTTCTTACTAGCCAACAGTCTTTGTAGTTACTGCATTAGACTGCACATTGTTTGTGATCTTTAGGAGTTAAAATGTACTACAGAGTAAATTTGTAATGTACAAAGAAACATGTATATTAAACACTGTTAGGTTGGAAAGTTTAGAATGATGAAATAGGTTTTGTTATCAGGAATAACAATAAGAAATGTTAGGCATTGTCAACTTCAGCATTATCCCACTTTAGGCAAAATTGAAAAATCAAAGATAGCAGTATTATATAGATTATAATATTACATGTTAATATAACTTTTACTTGACAAGAACAATAAGATAATTTGTTTTTCTCACTAACAGAAATTAAAGAAAAACAATTATTGAATGACTACTGTATGAAAGGCACTACTGTATGTTAGAACAAGTTTGTTTTAAAAAAGAATAAGGTGCAATCCCCACTCTATTTAGAGATCTCCTTTGATAAATTATTTAATCTTTGTATTTTTAATACACAGTAAATGGTTTTTTACCCGTAACTCAGAGTCCCAAATCATTTCAGGGAAAAAGTGATGGGAAAAAATGCAATGCTGTTCAGACTTTGATAGATTTTATAGAGCCTTGAATGTTTTAGAGCTGTGATTAAATGCCTCATCATTCTCCTGAAGAAGAAAAGTGCTTAAACATGTACGTACATATACACACACACACACACACACACACATACACCTATATATAAATAAAATAATATGAACAATGACATGTAATTTGACGTGGCCCATAGTTTAGTGTTTATTTTTTCTTTAATTGCCATCTAGTAAGAAAAGATGCCAAGTTACTATTTTAGATGATGAAATGCAAGACACATCTTTTCCCCCAAGAAAATAAAGTTTTTGCTGATAGTTTTGCTTTTATCGTCACATCTATTCTGGGATTTATACTAGTGTATTCTATTTTTAGGCTGTTGCCAGGCAGATTTAAAATTTCTCCTTTTATGGTTGTCTAATTTCTAGCTTTCTGACTGGTTACATGAACCTGCTTTCTTTAGCCAACCACAGTGACTATGCAAACTGTATTTCAGTTTCTGTTGCTATGAGAGAACTGATAAGATGGCTGCAGGGGGCTCCCTTTGGGTATGTTCAGTATTGTAAAGAAGATTGTCATGATGTAGTAATAAGCAAAAGTAAATTCCTTTCAAAATGATACTTTATTTTTTGATATATGAAATCAAACTAAACAAATATTCTAAGGCTTGAAAAATGCCTCTCATGTCAGATTTGATTAATTTTAATGATGCTGTGTTTTGCATTTTTTCTGAGGCAGCATTGTGTGTAGGTGTGTATACGTTGTTACTTTTTGTTAGTAAATAAGCATTCTGAGTCCCCAAAGAAAGGTTGTCCTCTCTGTGTACACCTGCTGTATGTGAACCTGCTAGCATGTTAGTGTACAATTCTGTCAAAAATATTGTAGGTTACTATTTTTGCCTCCTAAAAGGGTAATTTAGTTTTTTTCCCCTTAATTCTATTTATTGATTTGAGATATAGAGCACAGAGAAAGAACAAGCAGGGAGAGGGAGAGGGAGAAGCAGACTCCTCGCTGAGCAGGGAGCCCTATGTGGGGTTCGATCCCAGGACCCCTGAGATCATGACCTGAGCTAGGCAGACGCTTAACCAACTGAGCCACCCAGACGCCCTGTAACTTAGTTTTTAATTTAAGAATTATTTTAGATATTAATTATATGTATATAGTTCCTCATTCTTTTAGCCAGTATTTACTAAGTGTGTACTATGTGCCAGACACTATATACTTATTAATATTGTATCAGAATACTTACTTTATTTCTCATTCTTTTGTTAAATTATCTCTGAAGCACATCATAATGATACCAGCATATTTTAAAATGTTTTCTGACAACAAAATTGTGGACACTTAAAATGTTTTAATCTTATACTAGACACATGAGATATGCCAAAGTGTTTTGTTAAACAATATATAAATATAGAAATTAAAGTCCATTTTAATAATTATTTCTAAAAAGGTGCATTTCAAGTATTGGAAAATGCAATAATGGTGGCAAGACTATCATTTTGAATAAAGACAGTGTTGATAAAATGTGACAAGGCTTTATGTAACTCCAGAAAGTTCACTAAGTGTACCTCATTTTAAAACAAATCTGTCAACATTCATTACATATAAGGTTTTTTGGTTATAGTTCCAGTTTGTAATAGAAGCAGATGCTTCTGTTTTACTTAAGACTTTCTAGTTCTTTTGTTAACTTTCCGTGTGTAGAAGATTTAATTAATTTACATACATGGAGTGTTTATCCGCACCATGCTCAGTACTACTTAATTTTTTTTGCTGATAAATTTTTATTTATTATTATTTTTTACCATATACGAGTATCTCATGCCCATTATCATCCTCTGAGATAAGCATACTAAAGAATTGTTCCATTTAGGACAGGGAAAAAGAATAACTCATTTATTTAAGCTTAGTGCAGGAGAATAAGGCTGCGGTTATTTTATGTATATTGCCTTTCATCACTGGTATGATTATAGATAATACTTCTTGGCCCAGAAATGTAAACTCCTTGAAGTATAACCCAACATTCAGTTCTCTTGATATCGTTGTTTTGTCTGTATAGGAAGTGTGACCTAGTAAAGGAGTTAGGTAAAAACAACAACAACAACAACAAAAACTGTAGTTCTGCGATTTTTTTTTTTAAAGAACAGATTTGAGATGTAATTCATACACCATACAATTCACCTGTTTAAAGTGTACAACCCAGTGGTTTTAAAAAATATTTACATAGTTGGGGGCCTGGGTGGCTCAGTCAGTTGGGTGCTGGGCTCTTGATTTTGGTTTAGGTCATGATCTCAGGGTCATGGGATGGAGCGCTCCGCGCTTGGCATGGAGTCTGAGATTCTCTCCCTCTCCCATTGTCCCTCTCCTCACTTGCGCAACTGCTCTCTTTCTCTTTCTTTCAAATGAAAAAAATCTTTTTTAAAATAAAGCTTTATTTAAAAATATTACTTATTTGAGAGAGAGAGAGAGAGATGGCGAGAGACATCATGAGCGGGGAGCAGGGAGCCTGACACCGGGCTTGGTCCTAGGACCCAAATATCATGACCTGAGCTGAAGGCAGAGGCTTAACAACTGAGCCACCCAGGAGTCCCTAAATAAATAAAATCTTAAAAAAATATTTTCAAAGTTTGCATCTATTACCACAATTAATTTTAGAACATTTTTATTGTCCTATAAAGAAATTCTGTACCCTTTAGCAGCCAGTTTTCATTTCCTCCCCCACTCCCCAACCCTAGGCAATCACTAATGTGCTTTCTGTCTTTACAGATTTGCCTATTCTGGACATTTCATAAATGGAATCATTCAATATGTAGCCTTTTGTGACAGGCTTCTTTTACTCATCATATTTTCAAGGTTCATTCATATTGTAACATTTATCAGTACTTTATTTCTTTTTATAGCCAAATAATATTTCATTGTATGGATATACCACATTTTATTTACCTATTAGTTGTTGGACATTTGGGTTATTTTGGCTATTATGAATGGTCACTTTGGCTATTATGAATAGTGTTCCTGTGAACATTTGTGTACAGGTTTTTGCATGGACATATGTTTTTATTTCTTTTGGGTATATAGCTAGGAGTGGAATTGTTAGATCTTATGCCAACTCTATGTTTAAAATGTCAAGGAACTGCTAGACTGTTTCCCAAAGCAGCTGCTTCATTTTACAGTTCCACTAGCATTGTATGAGGTTTCCAATTTCTCTGCATCCTTGCTAACACTTGTTATATTCTCTCTTTGATCATAGCCATCTTTCTGTGTATATGGTGTTATTTCATTATGGTTTTGATTTGCATTTCTCTGATGACTAATGATAATAAACATCTTTTCATGTTTATTTTTTATTGGTATATCTTAGAGAAATATCAAGTACTTTGCTCATTGTTAAATTTTTTTTTTTATTAGTGAGTTGTAAGAGTTTTTGTATGTTCTAGTAGTTACAAGTCTCTTATGAGGTACCTTATTTGCAGATACTTCCTCCCATTGTGTGAGTTGTTTCACTTTTTTGATGTGTCATTTGCAGCATAAAAGTTTTAAGTTTTGATGGAAGTCCAGTTAATTTTTTTTTTTCTTTTCATTGCTTGTTCTCTTTGGGTCATATATAAGAAACTATTGCCTATTCTAAGATTTATATCTGTGTTTTCTTTTAAGATTTAAAACTTTTAGTTCTTAAATTTAGGTTTTTGAACCATCTGAAGTGAATTTTTATATATGGTATGAGAGGAAGTGTCTGAATTCATTCTTTTGCATGTGGCTATCTAGTAATCCCAACAGTATTTGTTGAAAATACTATTCTTTCTTCATTGAATGGTCTTGGCACCCTTGTCAAATATTAGTTGACTGCAAATAAATATGAGGATTTATTTCTTGACTGAGAGATCTATTCCATTGATTTATGTGTCTGTCCTTTTTGCTGGGAATACCACACTGACAAGATTACTGTAGCTTTGTAGTAAGTTTTGAAAATAGGAAGAATGAGTTTTTCGTTTGGGCTATTTTGGGTCCCTTCCTTGCATTTCCATATGAATTTTAGGATCAGTTTGTCAGTTTCTGCAAAGAAGAAAGCTGGAATTTTAATAGGGATTACCTTGAATCAGTAGATAAATTTTGAGTGTTGGCATCTTAATATTAAGCCTTTTGATTCAGGAGTATGAATTGTCTTCGTGTTTATTTAGGTCTTCTTTAATTTCCTCAATATTTTATAGTTTTTCAGAGAATGAAGTTTTATACTTTTTGTTAAGTTTGTTATTTTTGATGCTATTGTAAATATAATTGTTTTTTAAATTTCACTTTTGAATTGTTCATTGCATCTGTATAGAAATGCAATAGATTTTATATATTGATCTTGTATCTTGCAACCTCCTAAACTCATTTACCAGTTCTCATGATTTTTTAATGGATTCTTAACAATTTTCCATATACGAGATTTTGTCACTGAACATAGAGATAGCTTTACTTTGTTCTTTTCAAGTTAGATGACTTTATTTCATTTTCTTTCCTAGTTACCAGGGCTAGAACCTCTAGTCAGTGCTGAGTAGAAGTGGTAAGAGCAAGCATTTTGTTTTGTTCCTGATCTTAGGGCAAAAGCTTTCCATCTTTCACTATTAAGTATGATGTTAGTTGTGGGCTTTTCCTAAATTCCCTTTATAAGGCTGAGGAAATTCCCTTATAGTTTGTTGAGTGAATTCTATTATTTGCTAAGAAGACTTATGGATAAGTTACTTTTAAAAGATAATTGAATATTTAGGATCCTGCTGGTAGTATTGTTGTGGCTAATATATGAACTAGTGTGCACGTTGGGTAAAATTAAGAGTCTGCTCTCAGATTGCATTACTCTGTGGATAGTCTTTAGGAATTATATTGAATGATTTCTCCATTTTCAAAGAGATAGAGAAGAAAATTGTGGCAAATACCATATACAGTTTACTCTTGAACAATGTGGTTGATAGGGCGCCGATCCCTAATGCAGTAAAAAATCTGTATATAACTTTTGACTTCCCCAAAACTTAAATATTAATAGTCTGTTTATTGACTGGAAGCTTTTCTGATAACATAAACAGTCAATGACCACGTATTTTATATGTTATGTATATCATAGACTATATTTTTATAGTAAAGCTAGAGAAAAGGAATTAAATCATAAGGAAAAGAAAATAAATTTACAGTACTATACTCTAAAAATTTGCATATGAATGGACCCGTACAGTTCACACCTATGTTATTCAAGGATCATCTGTTGTTTATTTATTGCTTAACATTCTGAGAAAATAGAGCACCCCTTGGTAGCGAAATTTAAAGGATGAAGTGTATAAGAAGGGCAATCAATGCTAATGAAAATAACTTTGTGATGAATTGGGTGTCTGGTTGACCTTACCAAGCTAAAATTACTGTGTAAAGAAATGCGTGATAGCAGCATGGTTATTGATGTATTCATTCAGATCATATGTAAACATGAATTGATGTAAGTTGTCACTTAAATAAATGAGAAAAGAATATGACTTGGTATAGTGTCTGACATGTAATTGCCCCTTGATAAGTGTCAGTGTCTTTTTCTCCCTTTAGGTTGTTTAGTTAACAAACAGAGGAATTTATAATGTAGAAAATGTATAAGGCATGCCTAAAAATAATAAACATCAAATTCAAGATTATGCTTAATTTTGTGTTAAGGAGTTGGGGATGGGGAAGGAGGAGCATGCTGGCTGGTAGTGTTATACTGAGGGCTTTGTTTTTTTATTTCTAGTTGTTTTGTTTCTTATTTGGGTGATGGGTACACACATGGTCATTATATTTTGCATGTTCACTGTATTTTATAATGAAAACTGAATTATAAAAGAGCATCAGTATAGCTAGACATTTGTAAAATAATATAAACTTTGAGCTAGAATGGAATTTAGCAAGCATCTGATCTCAGTTTTACACTTGAGATGAAATCTAGAGAGTTAGGGTGATTTATCCTATCTTGACTGTTAGCTAATGTTAGAACAGACATTGAGTAGACCCAGTTTTGTTAGTTTAAAAATCCTTGGTAGGCCAAGCTTTTTATAATTATGTATTTTTAAAGCATGTTAGGTTATATGATATTTCACCATTTTTCTTTCTTCGTGTAAGGAGATTACGTATTTATGCCTTTTGCCATGCGACATGAAGTGTTTTCTGATGGTTGCTTTTTACTTCTCCACCCCCTTAATGTCTAATGTGGCTTTAACCAATAGACTGTGAGTGAAAGTGGTGTATACTGTGTCTAAGAGATAGCTTTAAAACCCTGGTATGTTGTATCATTCTGTCATTGTGGTCTTTTCCCTTTGCCACAAGACCTAAATTTGGGGTGAGGGTGCTGCTCCTCAGCCAGTGACCTAGAAAGAAGAAGAATATTATTAGCCAGTAAGATTTTGAGGATGTGGGTTGCTGCCCTAATATTATTTAGTGAAAGCTGGCTAATAAACAGAAAGTAAGCTTTCACTCTTTCTCCTTAGGTTGGGTCACTAAGAAAAGTTAGAGCTGTTTCCTAGCATTTGAAGGATTTACATCTTTCAACTTTTTATAAATCATTCTGGGTGTTTTAATTCACCCAAGCCAATTGTGAAAAATACATTTGGACAACTGGTTTAAATTCCTGAAGAAATTAATACATGGACTTCTGTAACTTCACTATTACCTGCATAGGTGGTAGAGTTTGGTAAGTGGGCCAAGCTAGTGGATAGGGCCCTGATGAATAAGGTAACTGGCTAATTTTCTAAGGGGGTGTAATTTGATAAATGTATTTTAAAATTGCAGTTGTTGGATCAGGTCAATTAGTTTTAATTTGCCTATATAACAGAATGATCCCCAAAATACACTTGGAAAAGGGATTTTGGGGCATCTTGCATTTTTTCATGTAGACTACCCTAGAATTTCTCAAAAATAGCCGTGAATGTAACAAGTTAGACTGTAGTGACCATTTTGGTTTTGATGTAACCAAAATTGCAAGAGAATGATTTGATCCTATTTGTCCAAGGAATTGTTGATAAAGCAAACTCCCTGTTTCCTTTGTTGATTATTTTTTTAAAATTTAGTTGGGAGATACTTCATTTTGATACTCCAGCTGGTATCTGTAGGTTGATGACAGGTAGAAGGGATTCTTTGTTAAGGTGTCAAATATTATGATCACTTAATACTTAATGAGTGTTAGATAACAGATTTCACCAATTAATATTTTTTTAAAGATTTTAGGATAGCTGTTGAAGGTGTTTTTATGCAATTGAGAGAAGAACGATAACATTAGTAGAACTAAAGAATTGTGAACTACAGGGGATTGTGGATCCTAAAGTAAATATTGTGCTTTGTAAGTGACTGGGAGAGAAAACCTATAGAAAGCAAGAGAATATGGGAACATGATGAAAATCTTTTTGGGATTTTAAACAGAAGTAGTGAGAGTAGTGATTATATTTTACTGAAGTTTTAGAAAAATAATTATTAACAGAGATGTATCCAGTATTTAAGATAAAAATTTAGCAAGTCTTTATACTAAATTTGTGCAGATAAGTATCAAAGTGGATGGAGCATTTCATTATCAGGTTTACCAGTCTCAATGGGTAGTGAACAGTAAGGCAGATTTAAATATTTATTGTGCAACACACTGCATATTCTTCCTGATTTTATTTTCAGGACTGTTACAGAATTCTCAAGTAAAATTTGGGTGTGTGAAATAAAATCACACTTCTCAATGGAGAATGGATTCTTAAAGAATCAAGTAGCAGAGTTGTGTTTCTTTAGGAATCGTGAGCATAAAGTGATTATTTAAGAGTAAGCTATTATTAGTCCTATTGACCAATATTTATTTAAGCCATTTAAGGAAAACTCAAATTTGAATAAAAATTATTTCCAGCATCCCATTATTCAGGATAATGTTATACTAATGCCAGTTAACAGCATGAGTGTACTTGGAGTGCTTGTGTCAAAGATAGAAATGTCAAGTCCACTTAAATGGCTTTACTTCCTATTTTGCAAGTTTGTGCTAAGTTTCATTTTTAAGTACACTTCATCAGGTATCCATAACTTTGAATTAGGGTAGTGTTTGTGTGTGTCTGCGTTGTTTTGACTTAACAACCCAGGTACTTCCTATTGTTTTGTTCACTGTTCTTGGAAAGCAGTAGTACAAACCCTTGTTTATTCATCAGAGAAACTGTACAGTAGACTTACTCAAACTATAAATCTGGGAGTATATTGTATGTTTCCATTTCATCAAATATGTTTCAGTATAATCCTTCACCTTTATTTTCACACTGTTTGGATTCTTGGTAGAGTACTTGCCCTCATCTGCTTCCCTTGTTGCTGGGCAAGGTTTGTGATGCTGATATCTGATTGGTTTCAGACAACTACGGCTTTGAGCCAATCAGACAGTGAATTTCAGTTCTCTCACAGGATGAAGCACTGAAGCAGCTGCTGATTTATTTTTCCTATGGGGAGATTATATAAACTAAGAGTATGGCTGCAGCAAGCTCCCTCTTGGGTATGTTCGAAAAATTACAAGGTTCATCTGTAACTGAAAGAGAAAAAAATGAGGTTTATTTTTAAAACTTGTTTACTAAGAAAATCTGATAGGTAGTGAATTTTAGAAAAAAATATTCAGATGACAGATTTCCTATTTTTTAAAAATAATTTTATGTTTAAAGGACTGCAGAGTGATGTAGTATAGGAAAAATTTCCCTTCAGTTTACATGAATATTTACTGTTGTAATGCACACATTAGCTTTATTGCTTCAAAAGGGGAGAGCTCATAACCTGCTGTGAAAGGCAGTTAGGGAGAAAAAGATGTAATAATTGTACTTACAACACTTAATATAGATTGTCAAGAGTCAGGCATTTTAATTTCATTAGATGAATCAAATAAGTCAGTTCGGTGCAGTAGACAGCAGAACACTTTATGATGCTATCTGTAGTAAACCTTTGGGTCCAGAATACTATTAATTTTTGGAATCAGAAATCTGTAACAATAGTGATAGATGGGTATGAAAATAATCTTATTTGGATTTAAGGTATTGCTGAATTTTTAGTTACAAATGTTTTATAAATGTTAAACATTGTGGATTTTTTAAAAAAATATACATTTGAATTTTGCGGATTCTTACCCATGGGGAGAGAAGTGTATTCTTACTATGTATTGTCCATGTTTGACTCATTCTCCAGTTAGGAAATTGATTTATATTTTTGGACACATTCATGGACATTTAAAGGAAGATAAATTGAAATAGCATAAAAGGTGTAAATTTTTATTTATTTATGTGATATATTAAATGTGTATCATACGGATTTAGATTTTATGCATTTATGTTCTAGATTACTTATATTAGACAAAGAACCTCACTAATGTATTGCGGATCCAGGTTTTAACTATGTTTCTCTGACCTTATTGTCTGTCTCCTGTTGCTGGGCAGGAATCAGAATGCTGGCTACTGATTGGCTGAGTTTGTGAGCAGCTCTTGAACAGCCACTTAAATTCTTGAGCTTTTTGAGCAGGCCGATTGTAGGCTAAGACATTACAGCTTTTGGTAATACTTCCCTTTGTTGTTTCATAGCTATGATCTCTTTGCTAGAAAAAAAGAATAAAAGTTGTAGGCGGAGGGGGGATGAAGCAGAGAAGAAAATAATGTTTTCACTTAAAAAAGGAAGAGGTTCATTGGGCTTTCCTTAAAAATAATTTACCAAAAATTTGAAAAAAATTCGAAGCTATAGAAACTTATTAGCAGGTATCTGTATCCTTCTTGGTTATTTAAATATAATTTCCTATGGTAAAGGTGAAAAACCCTTTTTATGTTGTAGAAAAAGATTTTATTAGTGATGGTATTGTCTCAGAGTTCTTGAAATCTGAATATATAGAATAGGGACCTAAAAACAGTTTTTGACTATCTTCTTCATGAAAAAATATTTTCTAGAGAAAGTTCATCGCGTTTTACACATTTACTTCTAGATATGGCAGACATTTTCTACTATAAAATATAAATTTTTTTCCTGTAAAAATGAATTACAGTCATATGAAAGCTTCATGATTCTAGTGTTGCAACCTAAAAAAGTAGTTTTTCTTTTGTAGAATAGTTTTGTGAATGGCATCTCAGTTCCAGATGACGTATTTAAAATGATCCTTAGAAATGTATTGTTCCGGTAGTACAGGCATGGAGACTTGTTTGCAGGTAACACACCCTTTTCTAATGTGTATCTTTCTTAAATATACTTTCCTTATGCAAAATAGATTTTTAAAAAGTTCCTGCTGATTGGTTTGCACAGATATGGCTGAACTAGTTTGAACTGGTTGTTCATGTTACTTCCTTATGCTTTGTCTGTTTTTCATTATACTTAGAACCCATAAAAAATGTGGTAAATGGCTGTAGTGTGCTCCCTTGTGGGTATAGATGGTAGTTATTTTGTAATTCTTTGTACAGTACTTTATCAATTACCGAATTGAATGGCAATTTAATTTGTAAAACCAGCTTGCTTGGCTAATATTTATTTTTATTAAATGTTATTTGGTGGTGGCAGTTTAACTTTAAATGTGATGTTTGCATGTTGGATTTTCAAACTTATCTACAAAATACCAGAAGTAAAGAGAAATTTGTCTCAAGATTCTCTAATTTATGTCTAAAAACATTCTTAATATACGTAGACAATTATGATAACATTATTGAGTGTTTATAGGTTCTAAGTCCTTAATGTATAGAATCTCATTTAATCATGACTACAACTTCTGTGGCAGGTACTGATAATGATATTCCCTTTTTAAGATAGCTGAAACTAATGTTAGGAAACTTGCCCAGTGTTATTATATATATAGTAAATACATGGGAGAGCTGGAATTTGAATCCATGTTTCTGTCTGTAGAATTTATGTTCTTTTTTTTTTTTTTTAAGATTTTATTTATTTATTTGTCAGAGAGAGAGAGAGAGAGCGTGTGTACAAGCAGAGGGAAAAGGAGGCAGAGGGAGCCGAGCAAGGAGCTCAGTGCTGGACTTGATCTCAGGACCCTGGGATCGACCTGAGCCAAAGACAGATGTTTAACTGACTGAGCCACCCAGATGTCCTGCAGGATTTATGTTCTTAAAGGTGTTACTGAAAATTATGAAAATATACTTTTTTTTAGAGGATGCTTCCTATTAATGCAACTGTCAGTAACTGTCAGCTTCCATATAACAGCTGAGAAATGGGGACATTATGAGGTCAGAGTCCAAAAGAATTACAGTTCAGTATTTAAAAATATTTAAAAGGTAATCATATTCCTTATGCTATAAATTTAATTATTTTCTGTCTTTGGAGTAGCAAGAAAATGTGACTACAAAATTTGCATTGCATCTTCTTAAAAATTTTCAGTTAGTATGAGTTTGGAATGGATAGTGGGTGGGAAAAATCTTGAAGGTTAAATGGTAGACTAATGAATAACCCTTAAAATAGTGCCTATGATAATTCTGCATTGAAGTTTCTGTTCAATTGAAAGATAAGTTTTCTGAATAGTTTTACTGAGTTCCGTAATTAAAAGGCTAGGAAGAATAAGAAATATAAGTAATTGGCCTAAAGTGAGCAAATGAATGCGGAATGTACCACAGTCTAGAAGTACTGTAACAAAGTGGTAGGTTTTCAAGCTGTATTGGCCTCTAGCAAATAGGCTAGGCCATTGTTTTATGTCTTTCAGTCAAAAAGAACAATGGAACACCAGAATCAGACCTCTAATTGAACACGTTGGGTTTATTACTTGTTGCAGTGAGGAAGAATGCTCACTGTGGGTAAACTCTGAAGCACATCAGTCAGTAAGAGGATATTAGAAAAACACATAACATAGGATTTGG
Organism: Callorhinus ursinus; assembly: GCF_003265705.2. Taxonomy (NCBI): domain Eukaryota; kingdom Metazoa; phylum Chordata; class Mammalia; order Carnivora; family Otariidae; genus Callorhinus; species Callorhinus ursinus. The sequence continues at coordinate 18,968,022 of NW_027397089.1, read as the reverse complement.
GTTTAGTATTGGGTTATTTGAGGGAGGGTTTGAGGAAATAGAGCCTTACTCTGGATTGGGTGCTCTCAGAAAGTGGGGGCAATTCTGTGCTTTGTTATCTCAATAAATCTTATCTGTAGGGAGGACAGACTACAGTGAGGATAAAACTGTGATTTATTATTTTTTTTAAAAAGTAGCCATCACTCATTTAGTCAGAGAGAGAGGTTTGATATTTCATAGTTGCACAGTGACCTTGTCTAATTTGAATGTTGAGGTGATTTTATGTTCAGAACAACATGGCTTAGCTGTAAGTATCAAGTCGATTTATAACAACGAAATCTAGCTGTGAGCCTCAGATTAAGTTCCCAGGTGTCAGAGGCTGCTTCCCCCCCACCCCCTGGCTCTCCAGCTAAAGCAAGTGTATCCAACCATCATTCCTACAGGTAATGGTGATGATGAGTAAATATCCAGTGTGAAAACAATTTTCTTGCTTCCTGTATATCTTCATCTGTAAAAGACTTCTGTTTTATTCCATTATAGACTGGTGACATTGTTTTCTCCAGGACAAAGTCCTTGCATCTTTTGTTTGCCTTACTGCACTGGCTAGATGTTTACAGAAATGGTAATAGGGAACATCCTTGTGTTGGTTCTGATCTTACTTCACCGTTAAGTATGACATCTGTAGTTTTCTTTGTAGATAACTTTTATTACATTTGTTCTCTTCTTAGTTTTCTGAGAGTTTTAATTATGAGTCAGTGTTGAATTTTGTCAAATGAGTGTTATGTATCTGTTGAGATGATCTCATGTTTATTTTCACCCTTTATTCTGTTTATGCAGTGAATTTTGAATTCATTGCTTATATTTTATGTATGTATGTATGTATTTAAATAGGGAATTTACTGTCTTGTAGTTCTATATGCTAGAAGTCTGAAATCAAGGTGATCCAGGGCCATGAAGGAACTAAGGAAGGGCCTGTTTCAGACCTCTCTGCTAGCTGTGACTTGTGACAGCCAAACTCCAGTTTTTACATGGCTCTCTGTGTGCATATTTTTATCCAAATTTTCCCCTTTTTGGGCAACCCATCGGGACCCCTCTTACTCTTGAGAGCTTTTTCTGTATCTTCACTTAATAGACTTCTATTGCTTTACTAAAAAAAATTTTCCCCCTTTTTATAAGGATACCTATCATAATGGGTTAGGGCCCACCCTAATGACGTTATTTTATCTTTATCTCTGCAAAGACTCTAATTAAATAAGGTCACATTTTGAGGTGTTGGGGCTTAGGGTTCTAATATATTTTTATCACATGGACACCTTGATTCAATCTGAAATAAAGCCATTATGACTCATGACTCACTTATAACCTGCATTGCTTTTTTTTTTTTTAGTATGAAACCAACCTTGTATTTTTTTAATGAGCTTCACACAGTCATAATATATACCTTTTTAAGGAACTTTTAAATAACTGACATGTGAAAGAATAAATCATAATGGAAATTACTAAATATTTTAAAAGCAACAATGAAGATATAACGCATCAAAATATGAGATGCAGCTAAAGCAACCTTCAAAGGGAAATTTATAGCTTTATGTGTATTGCAAAAGAGGAAAGACAGAAAATTAATGATTAATGTTTAGCATGATGCAGAACTGCCAGACTTTTCCAGAGCAGCTGCACCATTTTATAATCCCACCAGCATTGATTGTGTGATTGTCTCCTTACCAATACTCATTATTCTCTTTGATTATAGCCATCCTGGTGTGTATGAAGTGTTATCTCATTGCAGTTTGATTTACATCTCTCTGATGACTAGTAATGTTGAGCATCTTTTCATTTTTAGTGTTTATTGGCATTGGTTTATTGGCAATTTATATATCTTTTAGAGAAATGTCTATTCAATTCTTTGTCCGTTTTTTAAAAAAGATTTATTTATTTTAGAGAGAGAGCAAGCGAGTCTGTGCTCCCTTGAGCAGGGGTGGGTGGGGAGAAGTGGAGGGAAAGGGAGAGGGAGAGAATCTCAAGCAGACTCTCCACTGAGCACTGACTCCCTGACTCCCTGCTGAGTGTGGAGCCCGCCATTGGGCTCTATCCCACAACCCTGAGATCATGACCTGAGCTGAAATCAAGAGTCAGACTAAGCCACCCAGGTCCCCCTATTACTTTGTCCACTTATAAATAGGGTTATTTTTGTTATTATTTAGTTGTAATAGTATTTTATTTTTTAGATGCATGTCTCTTAGATAAATTATTTGCAAATATATGATTTGCAGCTGTATCCTGTCATGTGAATTGTCTTAGCAATTTTTTGATGGTAATCTTTTTTAAATATGTTACAGTACTGTTAATCTAGATGTGCCTGGTTGCAAATGTAATCTTTCCTTGTGTGTTTCTTAATTTTCCTTATCTGTATGCCTCTTTTCCATTCCTCTACTGTTTTTGGTCTCTCATAGTTTTGTTTTTCTTTGTCAACTTTTTTGCTGCATATGCTTATGTGTCTCCTCCAGATTCTGACTTCATTAGCTTGCTGAGAATTAAAACTAGAAACTACTCACTTTTTCCTTTTTTTTCTCTTCTTCCTTCCTTCCTTTCTTCAGCTCCGTTCCTCTTTCTTTCTTTCTTTTTCTTTCTTTCTTTCTTTCTTTCTTTCTTTCTTTCTTTCTTTCTTTTTCTTTCTTTCTTTTTTTCTTTTTTCTTTTCTTTTCTTTTCTTTCTTTCTTTCTTTCTTTCTTTTTCTTTCTTTCTTTCTTTCTTTTTCTTTCCTTCCTTCCTTCCTTCCTTCCTTCCTTCCTTCCTTCTTTCTTTCTTTCTTTCTTTCTTTCTTTCTTTCTTTCTTTCTTTCTCTTTCTTTTTTCTTTCTTTCTTTCTTCTTTTTCTTTCTTTCTTTCTTTCTTTCTTTCTTTCTTTCTTTCTTTCGTATGAATGGCCTTAATTGTTTGCAATGGGAAGTGGAAGAAGAGGGGATATGACAGTTCCAGTGCCAACGATAGCTCTAAAGACCTACTCTTGCTGTCCCTGCCCAAAAAGCTAGTCACTTTTTTTTCCTCACCTTCCTGATAATTGATCTATGGTTTGTACCTGTCATCAATTTTATATTACACAAATCCAGTTAATATGAAAATTAACACATAGCAAGGATTATTACGCTTTCTATATGTCATTATTTCAAAATTACGTAAAGGGCTGCTTACCTATAAGATCAGTTTGCAGTTCATCTATGATTAGGTGGCTTCTGTTTCAATTATTAAACTCACTCTCTTTCTCTTTTTAAAGATTCAAAATGGATAGTATAGAAGAACCTCAGAAAAAAGTCTTTAAGGCTCGAAAAACAATGAGAGTGAGTGACCGTCAGCAACTTGAAGCAGTGTACAAGGTCAAAGAAGAACTGTTGAAAGCTGATGTCAAGCTGTTAAATGGCAACCATGAAAATGGAGATTTGGACCCAACCTCACCTTTGGAAAATATGGATTATATTAATGACAAGGAAGAGGTGAATGGCATTGAAGAGCTTTGTTTTGATGCTGAGAAAAGTAAATCAGAATGGAAAGAAACCTCTTGTACCTTAAATGTTAATATAAAAAACAAGCAGGATGATGATTTAAAGCATGAACCTTTGTCTCCTAATAGTATAGCTCCTGAACTAGTCTGTAAACTGACTGCTGAACCAGCTCCTGATGAGCCAGCCTCTGTTGAGCTGGCTGTGGGAGATCCAGCTTCTGGAGATTCAGCCCCTGAAGATCTGGCCTCTGAAGTATTAACCTCTGGTGATCCCACCTCTGGTGATCCCGCCTCTGGTGATCCTGCCTCTGGTGATCCCGCCTCTGGTGATCCCGCCTCCGGTGAAATAGTTTCTAGTGAAACAGTCTCCAGTGAACCTTTCTCTGGTGAATTGGTCTCTGGTGAATCGGTCCCTGATGAATCAGTCTCTGGTGAACCGAACTCCAGTGATCCAGCCTCTGGTGATTCAGCTTCTGCTGATCTGTCCTCTGGAGCACTGGCCTCTGATGATCCAGCCTCTGGTGATCCGGCTTCTGGTGATCCAGCCTCTGGTGATCAGACCTCCGGTGATCTGGCCTCTGATGAACCCACTTCTGATGAACTGACTTCTGAATCAGCTTTTCATCCTGCCTTTGAACCAAGTTCTGTACCAGTCTGTGAACCTGTTCCTGAAACTGACAGTACAGAGCCTAGTAGCAATAAAGGTGATGATTTTCTTGAAAAAAATGGGGATGATGAAAAGTTAGACCAGATTTTCTCAGTTGATGAGAAAAATAAAGCTAATAGTAGTACCGATGCTGATGAAGAAACCCTGGAAACAGATGATACAGTTATTTGTTCAGATCTACCTCCTGAAAATGAAAAGAAGGCAAGGGAAGATGCTGTCACAGAACCTGCTCTTGGAGAGGAGGCTATATCTAGCAGTATGGAAATTGACCAAAGTGAAAAGAATGAAGGTGAAAATTCTGCAGACCTTGCAGAAACCATTAGTGAAAATGTTATAAAAGACGACAAAAATGAGATTATCTTGGAAAATACAGATTCTATGGAGACAGATGAAATTATTCCTATTTTGGAAAAGCTTGCACCTGCTGAAGATGAACTTACTTGCTTTTCTAAAACTTCTCTTCTTCCAATTGATGAGACAAATCCAGATTTGGAAGAGAAGATGGAAGGTTCTTTTGGTTCACCATCTAAACAAGAAAGCAGTGAAAGTTTGCCAAAAGAAGCCTTTTTGGTCCTCTCTGATGAAGAGGATCTTGCTGGTGAAAAAGATGAATCTGAAGTTGTATCACAAAATGAAACATGCTCTCCAGGTTAGCATATTACTTGTTTTAAAGATTTTGATTAGGTTTAATAAACTGCTTAATAAAGCATTGTTACAATGTTTAAATTTTTTTTAGTTGCTGAGGAAGTTGAGAATGATGTGACTGGAGTGATCTCTAAACTTCATAGAATCTTAACAGAATTTAGCAACGTTGTTTGAGCAACATTGTGTTAATTGATAAGAAGGGAGTTAACATAATTGGAAAATATGGCCTTTGTCCTTAAGGGGCTTATGGTTTAGGCATAGAGAGATAAGCTGGACCATTGATCAAAGTCCTAACAATTGTTCTTGCTATCACTTAACAACCAAATAACTTAGAATGTAAAAGCCTACTGGTTTAAATTATTTGCTTCAAGTGTAACAAATCACATTTTACAATTAATTTTCCCAGTGAAATATGATTCCTTTAATATTCTTTGTTAGAGAATGACACCACCATTGCTAGAATCCAGAAACCCTGAAGACTGATAATCTGTCTGATAAAGATTTCATCCATTTGCTTCCTCGGGCTTCTTGATTCTCTCCCCCCCCGCCCCCCCGCCATCTTCTGAATGATCTCTCTGTAACTTAATTCTCTTTTGATTGTGTTCTTCTCTTTTGTTGGATCCCTGTTACTTTTAGATTAATTCCAAACTCTTTAAATAAAAGGAATATAAACTTCTTAGTTTGTTCAAAAGCCTGTCTTTCCATCTCTTCTGTTATTCCTGGAGAAAAAGGAAAGAATGAGAAAAATCCTATTTTGCTTTCATGGTCAAACTCAAACATGATTTCTATTTGAAATTTTCTGAACTCTTTTCAGAGTGGCATTAATACCTTTATGTTCTTATTGTATCACCATTCCCTTAGCCTTAGAACTCTGAGAGGAGTGACCTTGTAGTATGAAACACAGCATTTGGTTTCTAAATTGTTCAAAAGAAATAAGAGACAGGCCTAGGAGACACAGGGATGTTTTTTCCCACAATATATTGGAGGCAAAGATTTTTTTTCTCACTAGGTTTTCAGAGAGGATTTATTCATTATTAAAGCTATATTGAGAGACAGGCTAAGCTGTTTTGGTTCTGGGGATTTAAAGATAAAATTTAGTACTTGCCCTCAGGATGCAGACAGTTGTAGGACATTAAATACAAGGCTGTGAACACACTAATAATGTTAAATTGATATTCTGGGAGTGTAGAGAAGGGTAACTTTATAAAAACATAGATGTATTTAGGAACGTACTTTCTGTTCACTATCTGTATAACATAGGGTTTTAGTGAGGATAATCCCTTTTAATTGTAGCTCCATCCTACTTGCTCAGGCCAAAATCTTGGAGCCATTCTTATTTTTTTCTTTATATCCTATATCTTACTAGTTTATCAGGAAATCCTCTTGGCTCTGCCTTCAGAGTAGATTTAGAATCCAGTCTCTCTTATCCACTCTCATCACCCTTGTTCTGAGCCACCATCATCAGGCCAAAATAATGCTTGGCTTACGTTAGTGCTTAGTAAATATTTGTAGAATGGGTGAATAATTGATAATATAAGAGAAGTATATCATGGAGGACCTTGGTTACCATGCCATTGAATGTTTCAAGCAGAGGAGAATGACATAATGAAGTTACATTTTGGAGAGATAATAGGTAACCATATTAAAGGTGACCTTAACTCATTGATTAAGTATTTATAGAGAAAGTAGTATTGGGGTAAGTCCTTAAAAAACCTTTTGGTAGTCATAAGAAATTTCAGATTATTATTTAATGAGTTTATACATTTTACCTTTATGTGAGGGTTTTGATATTAGGGACCATCCTTCCTACTTAATGCTATTAAATGCCATGAGATGACTTTTAAGCCACCCATGTTGCATACTTTGAAAATTCAAACTTGCGTTTTATTTTTGGTTACTCACTTTTATTTATTTATTTAAAAGATTATTTATTTATTTGAGGGAAGAGTGAGAGAGCGAGCATGAGTAGGGGGAGGAGTAGAGGGAGAGGGAGAAAGAGATTTCCCGCTAAACAGGGAGCCCGATGCTGGGGTTTGATCCTGGGACTCTGGGATCGGACTCTGGGATTCTGACCTGAGCCAAAGGCAGACACTTAGTCTGAGCCACCCAGGCGCCCCATTTACTTACTTTTACTTTGATCTGATTGTATGGTATTAGCAGAGTAAGTGTAGTGATAGATTTAATTTCTTAGCTGATAACTAAACTTTTATTTCCTGCCCTCCCTTCTTCAACCCCCAAGGAAATTTTGTGTATAATACATTAAAGTATAGTTTCTTCATTGGTCTTAAAACTGTACTGTGTTCTCTTTACATGGGAGCGGAATCTGTTTCAGTTGTCTTCTTTTATCAATGGTTTCACTTTCCATGGTTTCAGTTTTTGCGGTTTTAGTTAGCCACAGTCAGCCATGGTCTGGAAGCAGATTATTCTCCTCCTAACTTATTCTCAGTAGTATTAACTTTCTAGGTCAGTAGTAGCTTAATGCTGCATCACAATGCCTATGTCATTCATTTCACTTCATCTCATCACATACACATTTTAACATTTCACATCATCATAAGAACTGTGAGTATAGTACAATAAGATAATTTGAGAGAGAGACCATATTTATGTAACTTTTATTGTAGTATATTGTTATAATTATTTTTAGTTATTGTTCATCCTCTGTGCCTAATTTATAAATTAAATTTTATCATAGGTATATGTGTATAGGAAAAAACATACAGGGTTCAGTACTGTCCATGGTTTCAGGCACCCACTGGGAGTCTGGGAACATAGCCCCTGCAGATAAAGGGGGACTATAGTACATGTCATTTTTGTTGCTGTGTACCTTCTGAGATACTAGTTTCATCATTTTTTTATTCTTGATTAATTTTTTTTTAGATTATTTATTTGAGAGAGAGGAGGAGGAGGGATGGAGGGGCAGAAGGAGAGGGAGAAGCAGACTTCCCGCTGAGCAGGGAGCCCGATGTGGGGCTCGATCCCAGGACCCCGGTATTCTTGACTAATTTTTAATGTTTTCAAAACACAGAATTATAAACTGAAGTACTGAGGACCACTTCTTCCCTCTAGCTACTAACATTTATGTGCTGTACTAATAGGAAAACATAAACCTCTGTCATTTCAGGTACTTCTTTAGCAAATTTGTTTTAAATATAACAGTTATGATAGCTTTGAGCAGCAACAAAAAATAATGAAAGATATCAGAAAGCAAATAAAAAAGCCATTTTAATTTTGCAATAGTAAGAGAAAGGCCTAAGAAAGTATTGCAGATATACTGAGTAGGCCTGAAGATACTGTCATATTGTTGCACAGTACTGTATGATAACTGATATTCATTAGATGATTAAAATGATAATCTGTTTATATTAAGAAGGCTAGGAAAATAAAGATTTCTGTCTGGAAAAGTTTAAACAGCAGTAGAAGAGGTACATCCATTAGTTTATCTTCCATTCACTTTCCAGGCCATGTACTCTTTCTCTAGCTCCTGTTCCATCTCTTTCCTCTCTTTCATAGTCATTCTTCAAATTCTGTTAATAGGCCAGCACTATTTTTTCTCCTCTTCTTTATTCTTTAATTGGATTTTGATTTTCATCTTGCCTGTTCCCCCTCTTTATTGTTTTCAGTGAAGTGACATTGATGCTCATATTGTTAAAAACCAGGGATTTAAATCCAAAATTTTGTCTTTATTCTCTCATACTTGGATGTTCTCTTTAATAGTCCCTCCCTCTTGAGACTCTCTAGCTTTTGGGCTATGGCATTCTCCATTTTTCATCCTTCTTGGCCCTTCTCATTTTGTTTCTTAATGGAGAAATAGGAGGGAGAGCTCTTCTCCGCCTGCTTTTTTGTTTTATAAACGTTGCTATTTCTTAATATTTTTGAGGAGAAAAATATGTTTTAGATTAAACCAGATTTTACACTAAATTCTGATAGTTTCCTTCCAAATTTTATTTCGAATGAAAAATGTATTTGTGGTTGATTTGTTTCTCCCTATTTGCTCTCTGAGATAAATATGATAAGTATAAGTGCTTATGAGGATAATTGCATAGGAATAGAATTTCATGGGTTTTATCTATTTTTGCTTTAGATTAGTAGTGGTAGAATTACTGTGGTTTAGTTAATTAAAATTTATTGATATTTTATTGTCACTGTTTATTGTGTTCAGCTAAAGTTCTTTATTTTCTCAATCCGTTTATATTCAGTTATTTCTTACTGTATTTGGTTTTTCTTTGTGGAACCTCTTATTCCTATACATTGTTGGAAATTGCAGATTTTTCTTTTCAGAGTTGAAGATCAAAGAAGCCGGTTTTGGAAAGGGAAGTATAGGAGGAACATCAGTTTCAAATGACTGTTTCTGTCCAAATTAGATATGTGTATTTCAGGGCAGAGGTTTGGACCTTTTAGAAAAATTTTGGAGTAGATAGCATATAGACCTTAGTTGAAGTTGAGTGACAAGATGAGATCACCTCAGTGAGTATAAATGGAGATGAGAGGAGGTTTAGGAACTAAGCTCTTGACATTCCAGTGTTTAGAGGTTGGGAGATGAAGAGAGACCAAAGAAAGAGCAACTCTCATATGTCAACTATACTTCAATAATAAGAAAAACAATAAATAAGTATATGAAACAAAAAGAAAAGAAAGAGCAGCTTTTCTGGTAGAAAGTCAGGAGATTCTATTATCTTAGATGTCAAGTAAAGAGGATTTTGCAAGGAGGGAGTAATCAACCCAATTCTGTTTATGTATCAGATGCTGCTATTTTGTTCAAGTAAGATGAGAGACAAATATTTAATAACCTGAAGATCATTTGTGACCTTGACATGGGGTGGTGGAATTGAAAGCCTAATTGAGATTGGGTTTCAGAGAAAATGGGAGGAGAATTAGAAATAATAAAATAGAACTTTTCCTCCAAGTTTGCTTTAAAAGGGAGCACAAAAATTCACTGTAGAAGATATTTGGAAGTTTGTATTAAATAAAACTTTTAAGAATTTTTCTGGAAATGTCTTATTAATCATGATACATTTTCCTGATGTGCCTTGTGAGGTTGAGAATTTTTATATGTTTATTGGTTATTTGTATTTCCTTATCTATAAATTGCCTGTTCATCTACTTTGCTCATTTTGCTAATGGATATATTGTCTTTAATTAATCTGTAGGAATTTTTGTTTTGTTTTAAATACTCTTATAGAGCCAGTAATTTCAGACAGGGGATGGGCAAACTATAACCTATAGGCTCTGTTTTTGTCAATAAAGTTTTATTGGAATAGAGCCACATCTATTTGTTTACATATTACATATTGTTTATCACTGATTCCCACTACAAAGACAGAGTTAAGTAGTTGCAACAGAGACCATATGGCCCACAAGACTGAAAATATTTTTTGGGTTTTAACAAAAAATGTTTGCCAACCTCTAATCTAAGGTGACACTTTATTTTTGTCCATATTTCATTGGAATAATGAAAATGGGAAACTCACTATTGTCCTCTACAATACACTTTTTCCACCTTTATTTTATGAAATCTTATTTAAGATAGTAGTCATCAGATAGATATTAAACATCTACTTTGTCTCAGCTTTTTCCCAAAGTTTTTAGGGTTACCAAAGTTACAAGATATGGTATCTGTTCTTAGTGCGCTTATTGTCTAGTATGGTTGAAAGGAAAGAATGCCACACATAGAACTGTATATGAAAATGGGCTAATTTGCGATAAGTCTGTACTCAAGATTAGAGGAATTAAAGCAGAAACTATGAATGAAGACAGATTCTAAAAAAGACAGTCTTAACCTAAGTATTTGGATGAGTTTCAGGTGTCCCATGAACTACTTGAAATTATATATAAAAATGTCTATGTGCGTGGGCCTTTGATTACTATTCTGGGTTTAAGTAGGTCCACTCTCAGATTCTCTTAGAGGCTTTGTAAACAAAAAATTAAATATAGGACCTAGTTCCTTTCTGTAGAATCTGTTAATAATACCATTTTTGTTATTCCAAAGTTCTTTCCATTGAATAAAACTCAGCGTATGAAGTTTAATCCAGTGTGTCTATTTTAAAATTCCAATAAGTGTTTAAAGTGTTGAGAATCTAGCCATATCTTCCAGGTATATCTAGAAAATGGGAATTGGGTGCTAGTAGGAGGTTTTTAAGAAAATGGAGGAAGCTCAAGCTAAGTTTGACATATCTGTAAGAGGAGAAGGAGCTAACATGTGCATAAAGAGACAGCTCAAACCAAATTGGCAGGCCAGTTGCTCTGCTGTATTATGGTTGATCTGGCTTGTAGTTACCCTAATTGGAGCCATAGCTAATTTTGTTCTTTGGGTGGTATCATAATTTGCCAAATAAAGACTATTAACCTTCATCTCAAGCAACCCAGTTATTCTGTGACTCCGGAGACTCTAGGGACTAGGAAGCTCAGGAGTCACCACCCTCAGTGTTAAAATCAGGAGGATTTATAAAGCTATATGTAGAGGGGTGCCTGGGTGGCTCAGTCGTTAAGCATCTGCCTTCAGCTCAGGTCATGATTCCAGGGTCCTGGGATCGAGCCCTGCATCGGGCTCCCTGCTCAGGGGAAGTCTGCTTCTCTCTCTTCCACTCCCCCTGCTTGTGTTCCCTCTCTCTCTGTGTCTCTTTCTGACAAATAAATAAATAAAATCCTTAAAAAAAAAAAAAAAACTATATGTAGAAAAAATGCTTTGTAATGAGTTTGTGATCTACAAGGGAGCAAAACATTTTCATTTCATTGAAACTGAAGTTGAGGGATGGGATCTTAAAATATTTCTAATGAGCATAGTAAATGGAAAGTTAATTTTCTGATACTCATTTGTTTATTTTTATTTATTTTTAATACTTCTTTATTTTAAAGCTTAAAAATAATTTTAGTAGGAGTGCCTGGCTGGCTTAGTCTGTAGAGCATGTAAACTTCTGATCTCATGAGTTTCAAGTCCCACATTGGGCGTGGAGCTAACTTAAAAAAAAAAAGTTTTAGTAATCTTTATGTGCTGTTTTGTTTTGACTATTGTCATGTTTTACAGCTTTACTGTTTTACCTTAGTGTAAAGAAAAAAAAATTTTTTTGTTTTTTAAGATTTTATTTATCTGTTTGACACAGGGAGAGAGACAGCTAGAGAGGGAACACAAGCAGGGGGAGCGGGAGAGGGAGAAGCAGGCTCCCGGCCGAGCAGGGAGCCCGATGCGGGGCTCTATCCCAGGACCCTGGGATCATGACCTGAGCCAAAGGCAGACGCCTAGCAACTGAGCCACCCAAGCGCCCCGAAAATATTTTTAAGAACCTTAATAGTTTCATCAGTGATCCTAGTAATCTGCCTGTTTTCACCTAAAAGGTCTTTCCAGTTATTTTAGCCTTGACTTCCACCATCAGGGCTGTTGGGATTGAACCTTGTTGTTTGGAGAAGAAATGCCATATCAAAATCTTTATATCATGTTTATTCCTTGTGATTATGTATTTAATTTTGGTTGTAGAATATAATGAAAACAGCATGCTTTATTGAAACCCCTGGGGAGCCAGTTGCAGTGATGTAAGGGGAAAAAATTGAAACCCAAACATATTAGTGTTTTGTTCTTCTCCCCCAGTTAATGATTAGGTTAGTTGAGGAGGTAATAGATTGACTATTCTGGTACGTGTGGGGTTTTATTTATTGTAACAATGCAATTATGTAGACATTTTTAGCAGTATATTTTTGGTAGCACTCTTTGTTATATTTTATATGCTTTGTGAAAGTTACTTAAACGTTTTTGAACATTGGACTTTCCTCATGTATGTGATGGCAGAAATAATGTTTATAGTGTAGGATCATGCTAAGGATATAAAGTAATGTATGTCATGTGCTTAACTCTTGTTGGCACTGGCATCAGTTAACTATTAAGTTAAACTTTTGTTATCTTTATGATAGTTTTTACATTTCTATGTTACGAACTATCTCATAACCATTAAAGTAACATAATGATTTAATCTGGTTAAAATGTTAGATGTTTCAAATTTGGTAGTACTTCGTAATTTTTTTTTTTGGTAATTTTCAAAACCACTACAGTATTTTAGGTTTTTGGGGTTTTTTAAAAAGATTTTATTTATTTGTCAGAGAGAGAGAGAGCACAAGCAGAGGGAGTGGCAGGTAGAGGGAGAAGCAGGCTCCCCACTGAGCAAGGAGCTGGATGCGGGACTCGATCTCAGGACCCCAGGATTATGACCTGAGCTGAAGGCAGATGCTTAACTGACTGAGCCACCCAGGCACCCCAGTATTATAGTTTTAATAATTGAATGTGATGGAATCCAAATGCTTTACAATAGGTTTTATTAATCTACTGTTGACAGTAAATTACTAAGTAAGATTCTTTGTTTTAAAATTTATACTATTAATTTTTTTCCATGTTTAAGAGCTTTTTATGAATTTGGAGGAACATTTGAAAGTGGATTTGGTCATTCATTTCTACCAGTCCATGCTATGTTTTTTTATTCCTAAAATTTCACGTTTTGGGACTGATTTTATAAGTTTATTCACTGGATTGTTAACACCAAAATTGTAAATTATAATGAACTGCAAAATTGTAAATTATAATGAACTGCAATGAATTCTGATGGAAGTAAGATTTCCTTTTCTTTGTTACAGCAGAAGTAGAAACTAATGAAAAGGATAGCAAACCTGAGGAAGAAGAGCAAGTAGTAAATGAAGATGAAAGACCTTCTGAGAAAAGTAAGCATGTACAAAAAACTGGAACTAGTTTAGAAAAATAGTTATTCATTGTTTCTTCTTTTAAGGCTGTGAAATATATTTCCTTTCCTGAGATCATTTTAAAATTTACAGTTTATGTAAAACACAGTTAAATCATTTTGTTGATAGCTAACCTAAGGATTTTTGAAAGTATTATTTCATATACTTCAGTATTTTATTTTATTTATACTTTTCATTGTTTTATAAGAAAGATTTATGCTTAATATTCAATAAGGTACTGTCTGAATGTCTTGAGATAAATGGTTTTCGATTTATGTTGAGAGCATGGTGCTATAAGAATTTTGTTGGGGGTGATATAAGTTAATGAAAATTATGTGTCTGTCTCCATAGATTCCTAAGCTTCATGGGAAAGGGGATTTGATGGGACTGGGTGTTGTTAGGTTTTTAAGATTATCATTGGACTAGAAGTCAGGAGACCTAGGTTCTGTGTCTCTCCTTGTTGTTCTGGTTTCCATGTATGACTATAAGTCATGATTATAAGAGAAGTCATGGAGTAGAACTGGATTTTAAAAGTAGGCACATAGATATATGGGTATAGAGAAAAGCAAGGGGGATACTTATGGTCACAGAAGGACATTTCCCTTTAATAAGTGGAGATTTTACTATTTTTGCATTTTATATATTGAAAAAGAAACCAGATAAAATTTGCTTATGATCTCATGAATGTTACCAGTATTTGAAATACAAATTTTCTAAGTGAAGATCTTTGAATGTCTTTACCAAATTTACTTTTATAATGACATAAATTTTATTATTTTTATTTGAAATTCATTAGGATATGTTAAGAATAACTAGCCTTGGGGGCCTGGGTGGCTTAATCAGTTAAGTGTCTGACTTGTGATTTTGGCTCCAGTCCTAACTTGAGGGTCATAATCCAAGGGTTTTGGGTAGAGCCCTATGTTGGGCTCTGAGCTCAGCGGGGAGTTGTCATGAGATTCTCTTACTCTCCCTCCGCCCCTCCCCTGTGCACACTCGTGAGTTTTTTTTCTCTTTCCCAAATAAATCTTTTTTGAAAAAAAAAGAATAACTAGTCTTATGTTATTTTCCTAAGGCTAAAGATTAAGACGTTTTTCTAAATTCTGAAAAAATGTATTTAGAGGAAGAATTAATTAAAGCTATGTACAATTGTTAGATATCTGTGACAGAATGAATATTATATTTTGTCAGAGGATTCATGTGCACTATAAAATTTAGCAAAGGGAATGAACATGAGATGATTTCTCATCTCATATTCATATTTTAGGTGATTCTCCATCTTAATATGATTTCAAGGAAAGAATGTTTTATATTCACATTATACATTGCTTAGCCATGAGGGAGTTCTTGTTAGCATTTGAAAATCATTTCAAGATCAAAGTTTAAAAGCTACCTATCCATTTTTCTAATCTCAAAAACAATAACTGATTGAGAATGATATTGGATAGCTAGGAATAATATTTTGCTGAGAGTGGAAAACAGGCATTAGGGTCTGTAATAAAAACCTGACTAATCATTATTCTTTTTGTCCTCAGGTGAATTTTCCAGAAGAAAACGTTCTAAATCAGAGGATATGGACAATGTACAGTCCAAACGTCGTCGATACATGGAAGAAGAATATGAAGCAGAATTTCAAGTGAAGATTACAGCCAAAGGAGATATTAACCAGAAGCTACAAAAGGTATTACAAATTATAAGTTAAAAACCATATTAAATAAAAAACATGACCATCTTTATTCTTCTAGGTTTTTGACATTATTCTGTATTTTACTGACATATTTAGGTTTTTCATAGAGAGAACCTGAAGAAAGTGGGTGAGCTTATTATTCTTAATAATTTAATTTTTAGAACTTTTCTGATTCTTTTTAAAAGAGTTTTCAGATTTTATTTTTTCTTTTATATTGAACTTTATTCTATGGAAATATTAGAGTCTTATATTTTAACTTTTTTTTTAATATGTTAACATTTTAATCTTTATTATAAGCTGGTTTCATGATTGTAAGTTCCTACATTGTAAATCTTTGTTATGTTGTTTAGGCTTACTATTAAAAATAGTAGGGACAGGGCTTTAGGATGACTAGGGAAGGGGAATATTTAAAATACAGACTTTGGAAACATCTGCCTATATCTATTAAACTAAAGTTAGAAATATTGAAAATATGTAGTATTTAATATATTTTTCAAAATGTGTTAACATGTATGACAGATGCCTTTTTAAGAGGAATATGAAAGGCGAGTGAAATTAATTTTTTAAGGTCTTATAGATTTAATAATGAAATTATAAATAATCTAGGTTTTAGATTATTCCCCTAAGATACAGTATAAATACATTAGAAAAAGACAATTAATTAGGCAATAAAAAAGTGTCATTTTTCTTTCCCAGCTTTTTTTACTTGTCATATGGAGGTAATAATGTTTAGTCCTTTTTATAGAGCTGTTATAAATATGAAGATAGGTATGTGAGTTTTCAAACTTCTATGTGTACTCAGAATGTATTCCTCTGGAACAGTGTTACTCAAGTATGGACTGTGGACATGTACCATGTATTCTATTTGTTATAGATCCATAATAAGATAAATAATGTAAATTGTAAGTAGGCATTTAGAAATTTTTTTTTTTTAAGATTTTATTTATTTATTTGACAGAGACAGACACAGAGAGAGGGAATACAGGCAGAGGGAGTGGAGAGGGAAAAGCAGGCTTCCTGTGGAGCAGGGAGCCCGATGCGGGGCTCTATCCCAGGACCCTGGCTGGGATCATGACCTGAGACAAAGGCAGATGCTTAATGACTGAGCCACCCAGGCGCCCCAGCATTTAGAAGTATTTTATAGAAATTTCATAGTGCAGTGATATTCTTAGTGTCTCACAAAAATATCATTTGCAACAGATTAGAAATTTTAAAAACTGATCCTTTAACTGGTTTCCTTTGAATCACAGTAGAAGGTATGAGAAATAAATATTAAAACTTGAGTATAAAATTATTTATGAAATTTTCTGTTTTTAGTATAATTCTATCATAGTGGACATATATGTAGAAGTAGAGGCTTTCAGCAGATATCATTGTGTTATGAATGCCAGCTTGTTTTCTCATTAAACTAATCAATACATTAGTACTGTCTTTTTAGTCCTTAAGAATATTTACTCTTTGCTGCTTGCTGAAATGCCTTCTTTGACTGTAACAAAGAAATATATATCTCCTTAGGTTGTACAGTGGTTGCTGGAAGAAAAATTGTGTGCACTACAATGTGCTGTATTTGATAAGACTTTGGCAGAATTGAAAACACGAGTCGAAAAGATTGAATGTAACAAGAGGCATAAAACAGTTATTACTGAACTACAGGTTCGTATACCGATTTGAATTGTATACCCATGTGTCATTATTTTTATTACTTATTTTTGGGGATATATTTTCAAAGTTGATAATAAATTACATTTAACTTCTAAATATTAGAAGTAAAAGGAGTCACGATTAGTTTGCTAGGGCTGTCATAAAAAAGTACCATAAACTGGTAGCTTAAACAACAGGGAAGTACTGTCTCATAGTTCTGGAGGCTAAAAGTCTAAGACCAGGGTGTTGGAAGGATTGGTTCTGTTTGAAGTCTGTAAGAAAGAAACTTTCCCGTGTGTCTCCTCTAGCTTCTGATGGTTTACTGACAATCTTGGCCATTCCTTGCCTTGTGGAAGCATCTACTGCTTTGTCTTCATATGGCACTATACTTTGTGTGTGTGTGTGTGTGTGTGTGTGTGTGTGTGCGCGCGCGTGCACGCACACGTGTACGCCCAAATTTCCCCTTTTTATAAAGATACCTGTCATATTGGATTGGGGCCCACCCTACTCCAGTATAACCTCATCTTAACTAATTACATTTGTAAAGACACTATTTCCAAGTTGAATCACATTCTGAGAATATTTGGGGTTCAGACTTCAATATATGAACTTTTCATATAGTTCAGCCCATAATAGAGCCTTAGTCACTGAAGAAAGGCTGGTATTTCCTAGCGTGTCATAAATACCAAATAAGATTTATTATAAGTGATTCTTTTTATATTAACCCACTTCCTGCCGTGGATCTTATGATGTGACAATATTAGTTTGTTAAT
This sequence comes from Callorhinus ursinus, assembly GCF_003265705.2. Lineage (NCBI taxonomy): Eukaryota > Metazoa > Chordata > Mammalia > Carnivora > Otariidae > Callorhinus > Callorhinus ursinus. Next base: position 18,950,420 of record NW_027397089.1, on the reverse strand, counting down.
TTGTATTTGTTAATAATCACTATTTTTCATTTTTTGTTAAATATAACTATACATACACATATAGTGCCAGAGCTTCTAAATGACTGAAGTGAACACATGATAACATGCTGTAGTAAATCATTTTATTCCAAGGCTAAGAAACTGGAAATTTTTATCAGTACGTTCATTCTGTCATAAGTAAATGTGTGGTTTCTATTAGGCTATCTGAAATATGAGCGTAGTCTACAGATGCTGAGTTTGCAAACCACTTACAGAGCCTTACTTTACAAATGAGGGAAAAGTGGTCCATGAAAATGTCTCACTGTTTTCTAGTTATAAAGCAAATTGGAAGCAAAAGTGACTAGAATTTACATATTTCTTAGCCTAGAAGTCATTTTCTTGGTTTCATATTGTTAATTTTGTTTGAAGTGAGTTTTTTTGATAATATCTAAATAATACCTTTGTAGTAATTTTGTAATGTACCATTTAGGACATTACTAGTCCTCTTTTTTACCTTTAGCAGGTCTTTCTAATAGTGATAGTGTTGTTTAATTATTAAACTTTATTTTACTAATACTGTTGAGAATTTTGAATTAGAATTTTAAAATGTTTGAGGAGTTAAAAAGAGTGATTTCATTAATTGTTTCTCATTTTGTGTTTTGAAAATCTGAGAATTTGGCTTCCATATTCTCATGTACATGCAAGTCCAAATCTCTTAACACTTAATAAACTTTTTACTTTGATATTTCACTTTGATATATTTCTTGGTAGCCTCAGAATCTGAATCCTTTAAATACCAATCCAGTCTCTTCTTCACAAATAAATCCCCCATGCCATTGTTCCTCTTACTTGTAATTCTTGAATTCTTAGAAAAATTTTTAAGCACTATCTTCCCATTTTTCTTCTCATTGATAGTTTTTGAGTTCTTGGAAATTGATTTCTCTCAATCATTTCACATATACAGTGTGTTGCCAAATTATAACTTTTATTTCTTATTAATGTCTATCTTTTGCTTCCTCTCACTTTTCACAAGGCACAGGTCCACTTACATGTGGATTTTTTTCAGTAGGTACAGTACTGTAAATATATTTTCTTTTTCTAATTCCTTGATTATAGCAATAGCCTTTTATGTGATTACTCTGGTTCTACTTTTTAAATTCTTGCTGGTGCTTCCCAACCATTGTTCTCATCTTTCTAAAATACTCTTTGTTTCATTCTCCTCCATATAGTCCAGATTCCTCAACCAAGTGCCATTATTCATTTTTTATTTTTAATTTCTGGATCTCCTAGTTTTTGATCCACTTTTCCTAATACCTACCACTTGCTACACTGTCCTACAGAGTATCAACGTTCATAGTATTTTTATTTTAGGCTTTCAACTTCATACTATTTCTCCCATTCAGTTACCTATAATAATCTGCCCTTACCATGCTATTTAAGTTTTACTAAGCTCAATTTAGTCCCCGTCTCTTTCTGTTTTGCTCTGATATTTAGTATTTTATGGAAGTAAAATTCAGGTAACAAAATAACTGTTTTAGTTTACCATTCAGTAGCATTTAGTTCATTCACATTGTGTGACTGTCATCTCTATCCAGTTATAAAACATTTTCATGAACCCAAAAGAAAACCTATGTCCATTAGATAGTCACTCCCCATTTTCCTTTCCCCTAGTCCTTGGCAACCGCTTATCTGCTTTCTGTCTCTGTTGATTTACCTATTCTGCATATTTCTTTTGAACAGAATCCTACAATATATGACTTTTTGTGTTTGGCTTCTTTCTCTTGGCATAACATTTTCAAGATTCATACACAACATAGCATGTATCAGTACTGCATTCCTTTTTATGGCTAAGTAATATTTAATTATATTTGTATGCTGTTGAAAGTATTTGTATACTATTGAAAATAAGTAGGTATTCCAGATGTTAAATGTAATTTCCAGAAAATCACTAAGGAAAAAACTAAAATATATATAGCTATATAATACATAATATAATGGGTCTGTGTTATATAAATGATTGACCCTTGAATAATGCAGGGGTTGGGTGCTCACCCCCTCCCCTGGTGTAGTCGAAAATCCATGTATAACTTTTTTGTTAAAGAGAGGTGGGGGAGGTGCAGTGGGAGAAGGGGAGAGAGACTTAAGCTGGCTCGGAGCCTGATACAGGGCTCGATCTCACAATCCTGAGATCATGACCTGAGCCAAAATCAAGAGTCGGATGTTTAACCCACTGAACCAGCCAGGTGCCCTGCTGCTGAATTTTTTATTTCAATTATTATACTTCCTGCTCTAGATTTTTTATGTTTTCTTTACACAACTTCTATCTCTGATATTCTGTTTGGTGAGACATTGTTTTCTAGTTTCTTGTGTGTGTGTGTGTGTGTGTGTGTGTGTGTGTGTGTGTGTGTGTGTGTTTAAGTTCTTTGTCCATTGTTTTAGCTCTAGGAACAGATTTTTAATCCATCTATTTAAAGTCTTTGTCTAGTAAGTCCAATACCTTAGCTATCTTTCTTTTCATTATTTTCTTTCTGCGAATGGCCCATACTTTCTTATTTCTTGTTTCTTTGTATGCCTCTTAATTTTTTGTTGTTGAAATTTGAGTATTTTGAATATTATAATGTGGCAGTTGTGGGAATCAGATTTATTCCCCACTACCCAGAGCTTGTTGATGTTTCTTGTTGTGGTTTGTTGTTTGTTGATTTGATGACTTCTAAACTGTTTTTGGAAAGTATAGATTCTTTGTTGTGTGTGGCCACTGAAGTTTGTGTTTCATTAGCTTAGTGGTCAGGTGATGTTCTGACAGTCAAACGGAGCATAAAAAAGAAAAAAGGAAGAAAGAAAAAAATACTCTCCTAATCTTTGCAGATTGGCTCTGTTGGGGCACTCCTTCAGTGCTTATTAACCAGGCCACTTACAACTTGCCCTATCCAACTTGCCTTATCCTTTACTTCCTGCTTGCATAAATGAGAACTTAGGGTCTTTTCAGGCCATTTTGTGCTTTTTTTTTTTCCTGAGCATTTGCATAGTTTTCTCAATTAAAGAGCTTTTAGAGTCCCTTTTATGTCATGTGTCACCTTTCCCAACCTTTTCTTACCCAGGCTTTTCTATTTATTGCTTGTCCAAATTGTACTTCTTTGCCCCAGACTGCTGTGCCAATACCTGTGCCTTCAAATCTTTTTAGGAAAAGCAGTCTGCGATGCTACCCCAGCCTTGGAATTACTTGAGTTGTGTGAAACAAAGGCTGGCCTGTGTGCTGATCCTTAAGTTGCCAGTGAAAATAAGGTCCATATGCTTCCTGTGGCACTAGAAGCCTGTACCAGGCATTCTAACTGTCATCTTCACAGCCACTGCTGATCTGGGTGTGGGGAATAATGAGTGGACAACCTAAAAGACCATAGTGCTCGCTTACTGCAAAGTAGCAGCTTTATTCTTCCCTAAGTCTTCCGTTGGCTGTTCTCAGTTTTTTTAATAGGCTACACACCCATTGTAGAGCCAATCGTGGGGCTTGAACTCATGACCCTGAGATCAAGATGTGAGCTGAGATTAGGATTTGGACACCGACTGACCCACCCACACACCCCACTGTTTGGAGTTTTTGAATAGATTCCAGAGTTGTGCAAAAGTTGATTCTAACAATGCATGTCAGCTCAGTTGCTTTTGGGAAGGGACTGAACCCTGAAGTTTCTTACTCAGCCATTTTTGGTGATACCACTCTGTTCCAGTATCTTTATTATAATTACTTTCGAGTTCTCCAGTATTTAAAGCTTATATATCACATACTTTAGAAAGTAATTATATACTTTGCTAAATTATTTACTGTTATTAGTTACAGCTGACAACAAATGTTTTGAAAATACTACCATATATATTTTCTATATCTCATTCCATAGCAGTTGATGAGTACATATTCCTGATTAGCATATATATATTCATTTATTATATCTGACTGTCTTTGGCAAAATCTAATATTGAGTTCTATAAAATTCAAAGTTAAAACATTTAAAAACAAATACATAAATTGGGTTCAGATATTTTGCTGTAAGGAATAAATAAATAGAATAACAAATTTTAGTATTAGTGCCCTCTTTTTTTAACACAGCAGTTATTACAAAAAATACACTTTAAGAGACTCATGATCCTTTTGCAGTAGTATAAAAATTTGCTATACATTGAAAAATTTGGTGAGAGAATAGAATTGAGTCATGTAGACTTTATCTTTAGAGGAAAGTTCATGAAGTTCTCTTTTCTGCTAAAATTTTTAAGATATAAATTTCTCTAGATACAGGAAAGTAGATTTTTATTGATTTTCATATTATCATTCTTAATGTTTTTAAAATGGGCTACTTTGGGATTATTTAAAATAATTTTTAAGGTTTTAATAATTGGTTGTGTGAAATGACTTGTCCACATCCTTTTATTAAAGCCTATTTTAAATTATTAAATCCTTTTCTATGTACTAAACATATTTTATAAGAGCTGAAAATAATTTTCAGCATTGAGATATCTTGTATATTTTTTTAGGGTTGTTGCTTTTTTTTTTTTAAGATTTTTTATTTAATTGACAGAGAAAGAGAGTGGGGGGAGGGGCAGAGGGAGAGGGAAAGCAGATTCCCCGCTGAGCAGGGAACGCGATATCCAGGGACCTCCGATATCCAGGGATCCCCGGATCATGACCTGAGCTGAAGGCAGATGCTTAACCGACTGAGCCACCCAGGTGCCCGAGGGATTGGTTGCTTCCTGAATCATGAAAAAGTTTTGTGTATTTTTGCTTTTTCAGAGATGTCAAATGGTAAAGTAAATCTCAACAGTTATTTCCTTGATTTTAATTATTTTTTAAGTGTAAAATATTGTATAATTTTTAGATTTATATATCTTTGATGCTCTGTCAAGATGAGCATTATAGTAACTTAGAAGAAAGTCTTAAAATGCAGATAGTTGTCATTTGCTGTGGAGTCAGTAGCAAATGTGTAATAAAAATAGAAATTATCAACAAATATTTAGCTTTTCTACCCCTCCCAGAGCATAACCACCCCCCCAAACATACTTCCAGATAATTGCAAAGAGGAAGTAAAAATGGAAATTCTCCACTCTTTATATTTTTTTAAAAGATTTTATTTATTTGAGAGAGAGAGAATGAGAGAGAGAGTGCGAGAGGGGGGAGGGTCAGAGGGAGAAGCAGACTCCCTGCTCAGCAGGGAGCCCAATAGGGGACTCGATCCTGGGACTCCAGGATCATGACCTGAGCCAAAGGCAGTTGCTTAACCAACTTAGCCACCCAGGTGCCCCAATTCTCCACTCTTTAGATCAGAAATGTAATTAAAGTACTACATATGGAAACCTGTAAGTGAAAGCCACAGCAGTATTCAAAGGGAATTTTATAATTTTAAATTCATTACTACTAAACAGGAAAAGAGAACATTATATGTTCATGTCCTATGCTAGGAAAATACAATTACAAACTAAACTCCCAGAAGGCAGAAAGAGTTAATAAATTAATAAAATGTAAAAAACCCAACCCTTTTTGAATATTGAGCAATGAAGATAAAACCTTATTCTTTTGTGAAGACTTAAAAAGTAGATTAATTTTTTATTTATAAATAATGAGTACAAATAAGCTACATGAGGATTCAAAAAGGAGACAAAGATCCAGAGGAGATTCTTTAAGTAAGAGGACATTATTATATACAACTTTATACCTATGATGTCCATTTTATTTAGTAAGGAAGAAAGCCTAAAATTATAAGGAATTCTGTTCAGATTATAACCCATATCGTATTTAGTAGTGGATCATGGAAGTATTTCCATTGAAGTTGCGACTAGGACAAAGACATTTATTATCTATGCTGCTATTTAGAGTTTTGGTGGCAGTCTTAGCAATAAAATAATGATAGGAAAAAGAAATTAAGAGTAATGATTGGGAACACAATAGAATTAACTTGGCAAACTTGAAAAAGTAGGAAATTTAGGAACTACCTGAGTGAGGAAGAACTTTCTAGTAGTTTTTCTATATATCAGCAATAAACAATGAGAAAATATGAGATAAAGGTTGTACATTTGGTAGATATTTAAAAATGAATAAGTAGTTAAGAATAAACCAAAAAGAAAATTTCAAGACCATTGTGAGGAAAAAGGACAGAAAAAGAAAATCTGAGTCAACAGGTTCAACTGTAAATGTAACATGTTCCTAGATAGGAAGACTTGATTCCTTTCAAATTATTGTACAGATTCAGAATACTCAAAATTTCAAGTGGATTTTTTTATGGAAATGGAAAAGCTGTCAACACACCCTGGAATACAATATTTCATTGGTTATAATTTATAAAATGCCATCCTAAGTAGTTTTAACTGAAAATAGCCACCCCCCCAACAAGTAAATCTGTGGCTGCCTAATCCAAGAGACAGTTTTGAATAACGGATATATGTGTCCATTTATTCAGTAGCTTTTTTTGAATGCTAATATTTTGTTAAGTGAGACTTGATACATGATTAGCTCTTTTCTCAGTTGATTATTTCCTAAGAGGTTCCTTGGTACATGAGCAAGGAAATCCCTGGTTTGCCTAGCTTGCTAAATAAGGCTCAATGTGTCCGAATCTCAACAATTTATGTTACGTATATTTAAATAGGTACCCTTATGTCATTATACAAGAAATGATAGATATTCCTAAGGAAGAAACCAAGAGCAAAATGAAATAAAAGTAGTAAAGACATAATAATAGAATATGACTTTCCTCGACTAAAAAAGTACTTGTTTATATAGTTTCTTAAAAATCTCATGTAATACTTCCCAAAAGAGACCTGATCTTAGACACATTATGACAGGTATTTTGAATTATAATTTTAAAAAATTGCACAATTTCCTAGATTAAAATAACAAAAAAGCTGGTCTTTGATTTCTTTTTTTTTAATAATATTAAATGGCACAGTGAGTCAGTGTCCAGATTTTGATTTTATTTCTCTGCTAATAGTTTAATTTTTTAAGTGATAAAATTCTTTTTAAAAAGCATTTAAATATTACAGAGGCATATGACTTAAAAGTGAAGTCCTCTTTACATTCTCACTCACTGCCTGCCAGTTCTAGCCTCTAGAAGTAACCACTTTTTAACTTTGGTATTTATTCCTTCTAGACCTTTCCTATATATATATCATATACAAAATGATTTTTTAAGTAAAAGTAGTATAATAATACTCTACGAACTATGCAACTTACAGAATACCCACCAGATAGACTCAAGAATGAAAGACATTCTTGCATAAATTGTGGTACAGAAAACACCTTCACATATAGCTTTCTTGAAAAAAATTATTTGAAATATTTTAATCACAGGAAGGTAAATCCATATTAAGAATATAAAATTATGCTGTATGTCTTTGGTATTAATAATTTCCTCAAGTCCTAAGGAAAATCTTCTCAGGGTCATACGTGATTGATTTCATAGGCTCTGTCAATGGACTTAAATACTTTGTTAGGTTTCGGGTCTCCTTCAGAAGTGACTACTTTCTGAAAGAAACTTTAGAAGTAAATAATACCATTTTCTTTGTAGATATGCTTACACTGGATAAAAGAATTTTTCTGGAGGAGTTCCTCCTTAGGCGGGCCTCCTGAACACACTCAGAAGTTTAATTTAAATTTCTTGAAAATATATTTAACATAAAATGGCAGCAGCAGTGGGGTGCTTGGGTGGTCTTGATTTCAGCTCAGGTCATGATCTCAAGAGTTGTAAGATCCAGCCCCAGTGTCAGGATTTGCGCTCAGCGGGGAGTTTGTTTTTTCCCTCTACTCCTCCCTCTGCTTGCACATGTGTTCACATCTCTCTCTCTCTCTCAAAAAAAAAATAAATAAATAAAAATAAAAACTTAAAACTGGCAGCAGCAGTTAACAGCAACAAAAACAATTGAGTATTACATCTGTACTTTAGTAAAAGACTTAAATACAAAATAATTCATGTACTAATGAGATATTTTTTTTCTTTTCTGTTTTTTTTTCCTTAAAGTTTCTGTAAATATGTATTTGGGCAAATGTGTGATTAATCAGTTTATATAGCAGTACAAATGATTAATAAAATAATTTCACTGAAATGTTAATAGTAGCAAGGTAACATTTTTGACAGATTAAAATTAACATAATATGAAACTAAATGTTTTAAAGAGTAATGTTAAATGAACACACATATACACTGCTGTTGAATATACAAATTAGCAAAGCCTTTCTGAAAAATTGTCATTTAGATATTTGATAATTATTAGATAATTTGGATATAAATTAGCATTTAGATAAGAATCATTTAGACAAGAGCTTTAAAAATATATTCTGTCTTAGAAGTTACATCTATGTGAGTGCTATCCAAGGAAATAATCTGAAAGAACAATATTGTTAATTGCATTATTTGGCTATAGCAGTACATTGAGAAACACTGAACATTTCCACTGGGAAACAGAGTGTAATAATAATGATTCAGTATATTATACATATATCCATAAGCCATGGCATTGGATCTTTTATGACTTACAGATGTGTTTAGTTCAGAATTCTCAGAAAATTGTGTGGTTACAACATATTAAAAAATAACAACAACAAAAATCCCCACAATTACACATACTCAGAAATGTCTTGGTCTGTGAATTCTAGGAGGGAAAAAGCTAACCTTCTAAAATTAAGAGTCTTTACCTCTGGGTATTGAGTTCAAAGGTCATTTTAGTTTTCATTATGATTTTCTGTATTTTCCAAATATATATTTTATAATCAGCTTGCCTTATTTTCTTTGCTGTTGGTGATCTCCTCAGGGTCCTTTTATTTGTGGGTTTCTTGTAATGTATGTGTGAGTTCCTTTTTAATACCATAATGTTACCTGATTTCTGTTTCATTTTTGCTTTCTTTTTTTTTTTAGGCCAAGATAGCCAGGTTAACCAAACGCTTTGGAGCAGCCAAAGAAGATCTTAAGAAAAGACAAGAAGTAAGGATTTCTATTCTTGCATAATTAATATTTAGCTCTAGGTGGTAATCTTAGGAAATGGTGAGTTAGGAAGAAAGTCTTCCTTTATTACAGGTCTGAAATTTTTTTTCATACTGTGTACTTCCTGTATGTTCTTTCTAGAGCTGCAGCTCTAGAACTAATTATTAACCCTTTTCTAATCCTCAGTTATTGTTTTCATATTATCAGTACTTATATTAATCTATTTTATGGCATTCTGGAAGTTATATTTTCATTTCATTTTTAAAATTACCTTTTTGGGATTTGTCTTACCATGTTTTTTTCTTTTTAAATTCTTGCCAGTGTCTAGTCTAGTTTCTTATTTCCTCCAAAGTATGTTAGTGTTCCATTACCTGGAGTAGCCCTCTTCTCTTCTTTGCTTCCCCCGTGTAGTTAAGTCCAAACATTGTAGCATAACATAAACTACAAATGTATAATCTACCTTTTGCTTTTTGTCATTTCCTTAGTTACTCTGTAATACATATTTTTAATATAGCACTTGTATATTGCATTATAGTTTTTAGTTTAATTTCTTTCATTTCCTCTTGGCTTTTTTTCTATTTGGGCAAGTTACATTTCTTTGTCTTGAGAGCTCCATTGCTTGGCACTTACTAATTGCCAATAACAATTATTTCAGTAGTAACCATTATTACCATTGGATTTTTGTTTTCATTCATTTGACATCTTCTTTACTTGACTTTAAATAAAGTTATTTTGAAATAATTATAGATGTACAGGAATTTGCAACAGTAGTACATAGACTCCTGTGAACTTTTCACCTAGCTTTCCCCAGTGGTGAAATCTTACATAACTGCCGTACAGTATTAAAATCAAGATACTGATAAATTCTGTTAAGTAGCCTGTAGACCTTACCATTTCTCACCAGTTTTTATATGAATTCATTATGTGTATATGTGTGTGCACACATGCGCAGTTCTATGCAATTTGATCCCATGTATGGATTTATGTAACCTCCACCACATTCAAGATCTAGAACTGTTCCATTACTATGAAGGGACTCCCTCAATGCTGCCTTTTTAGAGTTTAAACCTACCTTATTTCCCCCCACATCCACCTACTCCTACCCCCTGGCAACTGCTAATCTGTTCTCCATCTCTGTATTGTTTTTACTTAACTTTTAAAGCTCTGGTTGCTCTCTTTTCTTGAGCAACTGACAGGTTTTTTTGTTTTTTGAAGATTTTATTTATTTGACAGAGTGATAGAGAGCACAAGTAGGCATAGCAGCAGGCAGAGGGAGAGGGAGAAACAGGTCTCTGCCAAGTGGGGAGCCTGACGTGGAGCTCGATCCCAGGACCCTGGGATCATGACCTGAGCTGAAGGCAGCCACTTAACCCACTGAGCCACCCAGGCTCCCCGTAACTGATAGTTTTTATCTTTGTCCTGCACAGACTAATCTTACCAAACCTTCCTTTGGCCATTCCCAAAGATTTTTTTATTATAGTCTTCTTCAATTATATAATTTCCTGATTCTGAACACTTTTTCAGCTTCGTTTTTTTTTGTTTGTTTTTTTTAAAGATTTTATTTATTTATTTGACAGCGAGAGAGGGAACACAAGCAGGGGGAGTGGGTAGAGGGAGAAGCAGACTTCCCACCTAGCAGGGAGCCTGATGCAGGACCCGATCCCAGGACCCTGGGACCGTGACCTGAGCCGAAGGCAGATGCTTAACAACTGAGCCACCCAAGCCGCCCCCATTTGTTTGTCATAATATAAAAATTGTATTTTATTTCTTAGATTAGAAAATTGATGTAAACCTTTTTTTTTTTAAAGCTTTATTTATTTGACAGACAGTAGCACACAAGCAGGGGGAGCAGGAGAGGGAGAAGCAGGCTCCCCACAGAGCAGGGAGCCCTATGTGGGGCTTGATCCTAGGATGCTGGGATCATGACCTGAGCCAAAGGCAGACACTTAAGCGACTAGGCCACCTAGGTGCCCCGATGTAAACCTTTTTTATTTGCTGTGCTTGAACCAAAGAAAGGGCTTTGCAATTTTTCCTTTGTTTTTGTACAGTGTGAATTTCCACTTTTATCCTTATGTTTGAACCAAGCTGCATGCTGCCCCACCATATACTTTCCAGTGTTTATGTATGTCTGTTTTGTTTTCAAAACTAGTTCTAGTTCTTGTTTATTTATTCAAAAGTGACAGACAAGAGACAAACTTTAAGGAATGAAGGTGAAAATATTACAATCCCTGAAAGGTTTGTTATGGAGAGCTATAAGTATTATGGAAACAATAAATACTGTATAATTCCTAAAGATTAGAAAAGATTAATTTGAACAATTAGGGTATGTGGTGCTTGAAGAAAAAGATTGAGGTGGTCTTCAAGCTTTCAAATTTTTGTTCCATCCTTAATTAGCTTTTGGGTAAGGCCACTTTTACATGCCCAGACTGGGACATTTTTCTACCCATTCTTGTTAATATTTTCTTTTTGTGAGAGAGAATCTCAAGAATTTGTTCATTAATATCCTAATTCCCTTTAATTATAGTATCCAATATAATTTTACATCAGTGTCATGCTAGGTTTTAAAAACAGGAGCAACATAGAATGAAATTTTAAAACTTTAGTTCTCCCCCCTTATTAAAATAAATAAGGAAACAATAATAATGCTTTTCTTCTATTTAGATTTGCTCCTTGATCCTCTGATATTAACCAGTTAAAAACAAACCCCACCATGCAGGTTTGTCTTAAAACATTTTCTATTTTAATTTTTAAGAGAGCACAAAACCCTCATAGGCAGTTTGCTATTAAGTCCACATTTATAATCTAGTCTGTTACTGCCATATGACTGATATCTCTAACTTATATCCTTTCTAGTTCTTACTATAAAAGAAGTGTAAAGATACCTCTTATCTTTTCTGAAAAATCAATGATGTAGTTGAGTAAAATTTTATATTAAATCTAAATTCTACATTTTAATTTTTTAAATTCTTAAAATTGTTTTAATCGTGCTACAAACACATAACCTCAAATGTATAATTTTTAACCTCACAATTCAGAAGTATTAACTATATTAACACTGCGTAATAGATCTTTAGGTGTTTTTCATCTTGCAAAACTGAAGCTCCACTACCATCGAACATCTCCCATTTCCTTTCCCCTCAGCACTCAGCTACTTTTTGTTTCCATGATTTGACTACTCTAGATATCTCGTAAGTGAAATCATATAGTATTTGGGTTTTGTTTGTTTTATATATATATATATTTGTGTGTGTGTGTGTGTGTATATATATATATAGTATATACTGCACTTTCATTCATTCATTTATTGATGGATATTTGGGCTGCTTTCATCTTCTGGCTTTTGTGAATAATGCTACAGTGAACATTTGTGTGCAGATAACTCTTTAAGATCCTGGTTTCAAGTCTTTTGGATATCTATCCAAAAGTGAAATTGCTGGATCATTTGGTAATTCTGGTTTTAGTTTTTCGAGGAGTTTCCACACTGTTTTCTAAAGAGGTCACACAGGGTTCCATTTTCTTCACATTCTTGCCAACACTTGTTATTTTCTATTTTGTGTTAGTGGCCATGCTAATGGATGTAGGTGGCATTGCATTGTGGTTTTGATTTGAATTTCTCTAACAAATAGTGATGTTGAGCATCTTTTCATATGCTTGTTGACTATTTTGCATATCTTTGGCAGAGTGTCTGTTTAGGTCCTTTGCCCATTTTTTAATCAGGTTGCTTGTTTTTTAATTGTTAAGTTGTGGGCCCTTTATGATATTCTGGATGGATGTTAACCCCTTATCAGATATATGATTTGCAGGTATTTTCTCCTGTTCTGTAGGTTTCTTTTTCCTTCTGTTCATTGTTTCCTTTGATGTGCAGGGGTTTTTGTTTGATGTAACCTCCTTTGTTTTGCTTTTGTTGCCTGTGCTTTTGATGGCATATCAAAATTCGATATCATGAAACTTTCCTCTTGTATTTTCTTCTAGGAATTTTTAGTGTTGGTCTTATATTTAGGTCTTTGATTTATTTTGAATTAGTTTTTGTATATGGTGTAATGGTCCAACTTTATCCTTTTGTGTTTGGATATCCAGTTTTCCTACCATTTGTTGAAAGACTCTTTTCCCCATTGTGTAGCCTTGGCATCCTTGTTGAAGACTGATTGACCATATATGTCAGAGTTTATTTCTGGGCTGTCGATTCTGTTCTGTTGGTCTATGTGCCTGTCTTTATGCCAGCACTACACTGTTTTGATTTACTGTATCTTTGTAACATGTTTTGAAATCAGGAAGTATGAGGGGCACCTGGGTGGCTCAGTCGTTAAGCGTCTGCCTTCGGCTCAGGTCATGGTCCTAGGGTCCTGGGATCGAGCCCTGCATTGGGCTCCCTGCTCTGCAGGAAGCCTGCTTCTCCCTCTCCCACTCCCCCTGCTTGTGTTCCCTCTCTCTCTCTCTTTCTGTGTCAAATAAATAAATAAATCTTTAAAAAAAAAAAAAGAAATCAGGAAGTATGAAGCCTCCAACTTTGTTCTTCTGGTCCAGGATTGTTTTGGCAATTCAGGGGCCCAGGAGATTCCATATGGATTATAGAATGCTTTTCTCTATTTCTGCAAAAAATGACAGTGGATTTTGATAGAAATTCCATGGAAGCTTTTAATCACTTTGGGTAGTATGGACATTTGAACAATATTAAGTGTTCCAGTCCACGAACATGAAATATCTCCTTTTATTTGTGTCTTTTATTTCATTCCCCAGTGTTTGTAGTTTTCAATGTAAAGGTCTTTTGCCTTCTTGGTTAAGTTTACTTCTAAATATTTTATTCTCTTTAATGATATAATGGGATTATTTTCTTAATTTCTTTCTCAGATTGTTTGTTGTTGGTATATAGAAGTATGATTGATGTTTGCTTGGGGATGATTGATGATGATTTTTAATCCTGCACCATTGCTGAATTCATTTGTTCGAATTTTTTTTTTTTTTTTGTGGACTCTTGAGAGCTTTCTGACTATAAGATCATGTCATCTGCAAACAGAAAATTTCTCTTCTTCTTTTCTAGTATCGCTGCCTTTTATTTCTTTTTCTTGTTTAATTGCTCTGGTGAGATACTTCCAGTACCATGTTGAACAGAAGTTGGTGGGTGTGGGCAACCTTGCCTTGTTCTTGATCTTAGAGGTAAAGCTTTATTGATTCACCATTAAGTATGATGTTAGCTGTGGGCTTTTGACATACAGTTTTTTTTTTTTTTTGAGGTAATTTCCTTCCATTACTAATTTGTTGAGTGTTTTTTTATCATGAAAAGGTGTTGAATTATATGAAATGCTTTTTCTACAACAATTGAGAAGATCATGTAGTTTTTTTCCCCTTCGTTTTGTTAATGTGTTTGATTGATTTATACATTGATTGATTTTCGTGTCAAGCTCTCCTTGCATTTCAGGGATAAATCTCACCTGGTCATGTTGTATAATCCTTTCAATGTGCTGGTGAATTTGGTTTGCTAATATTTTGTTGAGGATTTTTGTATCTATGTTCATCAGGGATATTAGGCTGTAGTTTTTTTATTGTGGTGTCTGGTTTTGGTATCAGGATATCCTGGCTTCATAAAATGTGTTTGAAAGTTTTTCCTCCTCATCAGTTGTTTGGAAGACTTGGAAGACTGTTATTAATTCTTCTTTAAGTGTCTGGTAGAATTCTGCATTGAAGCCATCTGGTCCTTGGTGTTTTTTGTTATTAGAATGTTTTTGATTACTGATTCAGTCTCACTACTTATATAGTTCTTGTTCAAATTTTTATTTTCTTCTTGATTCATTCTTGGTTGTATATTTCTGGAAAGCTGTCCATTTTTTTCTAGGTTATCCAATTTGTTGCGTTATAATTGTTTATGGTAGTCTTTTGTGATCCCTTTTTTATTCTGTGGCATCAGTTGTAATGCCTCCTCTTCCATTTATGATTTTATTTATGTCTTCTTTGTTTTTTCACAGGTAATCTAGGTAAAGTTTTGCCAATTTGTTGATCCTTTAAAAGGCCAACTCTTAGTTGATTTTTTTTCCTATTGACTTTGTTTCTCTGTTTTATTTCTGCTATAATCTTTATTACTTCCTTCCCTCTCCTGAGCTTACTTTGTTTTTCTTTTTTCTAGTCCTTTGAAGTGTAAAGTTAGGTTGTTGGTTTGAGATCTTCCTTCTTTTTTAATGGAAGCATTTACCAGTATAAATTTTCCTCTTAGTACTACATTTGCTGCATAAATTTTCCCATAAATTCCGTATGTTGTGTTTTTGTTTTTATTTGTCTTAAGATATTTTCTAATATCTCTTGTGATTTCTTCTTTTATCCATTAGATTATATAAGTGTGTTTTAATTTCTGCATATATGTGACTTTTCCATTTTTCCTTCTGTTGATTTCTACTTTTGATCATTTGTGGTTGGAAAAGATACTTGGTATGAGTTTCATCTTTATAAATTTGGTAAGGCTCATTTTGTGACCTAATATATGATCTATCCTGGAGAATGTTCTGTGTGCACTTGAGAAAAATTTGTATTTTTCTTCCGTTGGGTAAAAATTTCTACAAATGTCTGGTCCATTTGGTCTTTGGTATTGGTTCAATTTTGCTATTTCCTTATTGAATTTTTCTCTGGATCATCTACCTGTTATATAGAATGATGGACTGAAGACTCCTATTACTGTGTTGTTCTCTGTTTCTTTTTCAATTCTGTCAGTGTTATATCATTTGGTGGCCTTGATGTTATGTGTGTACATACAAATGTATAAATATTTTATTTGGTCAGTTGATACTTTTGTCATTATATAATGTCCTTTTTGTCTCTTGTGACAGTTTTTTACTTCAGCTCTATTTTGTCTTTTATAAGTATGGTCACTCCTTCTCCCTTTTGGTTACCATTTGAATGGAATATCTTTTCTCATCCTTATAATTTTGGCCTGTGTGTCTTTAGATCTAAAGTGTGTTCATTGTTAACAGCCTGTAACAGGATCTTGTTGTTTTATTCATTAAGCGAATGTATGTCTTTCTATGAGAATTTAATCCATTGGGATTTAAAGTAATTTCTGTAGGGAGGGACTAATCATTAGCATTTTGTTAATTATTACCTATATGTCTTGGAACTGTTCTTTTCTTTTTTTGCTTGCTTGCTTCCTGTGTATTTATTTACTTATTGTAGTGACAATCATTCCTTTCTTATTTCCTTTTGTGTGTCTTCTATAGGTATTATATCTGTGGTTACCATGGGGATTATGTAAACTGTTTTAAACTGGTAACAACTTAACTTCAATCACATTTAAGAACCTCACTCTTTATACCTTGCTCCCACAACTTGGTTATTAGTTTTATTATATCTTTTTACATTCTGTATCCTTTAATGTAAATTTACAGTTATTTTTATGCTTAAATTGTATACAATTAAATGTGATTTAATGCACCCACCTTACAGTAATGCAGGATTCTGTATTTCTTTGTGTATTTACCTTTACTAGAGCATTTCATCTGTTTGTATGCTTTCAAGTTTCCATCTCGTATCCTTTCATTTTCACTTGATTGACTCGTTTTAGCAATTTTTTTTTGTATTGTATTGCAGATATAATGGTGATAAACTTCCCCAGCTTTTTTGTTACCTAGGAAAATTTTAATTTTGCCTTCATTTTGGAATAAAAGTTTCACTGGATATAGTTATTTTTGCTTGGTAGTTTTCTCATTCTGTACTTAGAATCTATCATCCCACTATCTTGTAGCCTTCTAGATATCTGCTGAGAAAACTGATAATCTTATGGGAGCTACCTTGAATGTAATGGGTTGCTTTTCTCTTGTTACTTTCAAAATTCTTTATCTGTGACTTTTGACACCTTGTCTGTGCTTTTCAGTATAGATCTCTTGGGTTATTCTAGTTGGAGGTTTCCGAGCGTTTTGAATTTGAGAACCCTCAAATTTGGGGAGTTTGGGGCCATTATTTGCAGAGGCTTTCTGCTCATTTTCTCTCTCTTCTATTCTTAGATTCCCATATTTATGTATTGGTCTTTTCAGTGGTGTCTCATAAATCCCTTGGGCTCTGTTCACTTTTTTCTTTTTTCTTTTGCTCCTATAACTTGATAATTTCAAATGATTTGTCATCACGTCCACTAAGTCTTTATTCTGCTTGGTACAGTCTGGTGTTGATCCCATGTAGTGAATTTTTCAATTCAGTTATTCTTCAGATCCAGAATTTCCTTTGGTTCTATTTTAGAGCCTTTGTTTCTTTGTCAATATTTTTATTTCTTCATGCACAATTTTTCTTATTTCATTTAGTTTTCTTTCTGTGTTCTCTTTTACCTCATTGAACATCTTAATGTTGGTTATTTTGAATTCTTTAATGGGTAATTCACAGATCCCCCTTTCTTTAGGGTCAATTTCTGGAGATTTATTTCTGTTTCCTTGTATGTTTAGTTCTCTTATGTTGAAATTTGGGCATTTGAAAAAAAAAACCACCTTTCCCTGTCTTTTCACAGTATCTTTGTACAGAGGAAGATCTTTACTATTCAGTTCAGGTATATACTCTGGGAACCTCTCAAACCTGTTCTAGAGATGCATTTTCTCTGAGCTTGTGTGTATAATCTCTTATCTGAAGAGGCTTGTCTCTTTGTACTCAGAAGCTCCCCACTGACATCTGTCTTCCATATTACAGTTTTGGTTTTATAAACCATGCTTTTGGAGGTCTCCCTGCTGTCTGTGTTAGTATGATTTTTCTGGTGCTGTACCAAGCTAATAGGCTCACCTTTGTTCTCATCTGGACCCTAGATATCCAACATTTGCTACTTCCTCCAAGTCAGGTGAAACAGAAACCAGTGCCTTGGACAGCCTCCTGAAAAGCCAGAATATTACATGAAAGTTCCACTCTTCTCTCCTTTTTGAAGGAGAAGCCACAAGGGAGGAATTTTGATTGTGCCGTAATGTATCGGGAGGGGTTTAGGATATGTAGGATATGGTGGATAAGTGCAACAGACTTTCCTACCCACTACAGAGCACCTCTTCTTTACCTTGCTGTTGCTTGGGGTCCTATAACCTCTTGACTGGCTTCTAGAATTCTGACAAAGGAAATTTGATCCATCCCATGAGTGATGAAGGTGTTGGTCTTCCCATTCTGCCATCTGCTGGTGTCACCACACTGTAGTACTTAAGGTCTTCCATCCAGTGACCATACCATGTTCTAAACCAGTTTTATTTATTTATTATGCTTTTACTCCTTTTTCTGTTTTTCTCCCTGAAATGTTCTTTATCTTCATCTTAGCTATTTTGAATGTACTAATCTATATGAAGATGCATGTTCCTCAAAAACTTTTTAAAAAACTTTTTCCATTGGCACTGCACTGTTACTTTAATTTGCTTTTCTATTTGTTTCATATGTTTTTGTCCACAGGCAGATTTTAAGCACCTTTAGAGCAATTCATTGTAATTTTGTCTCTTCTCTACACGTGTAACTAGTATAATGCTGTACTTGGTTAAAGTTACTCTTTTAGCCTATAAAAAGCATCAAGATTTGTTGATTGAAAAGAGTGATTAGTAGCATCTACTTAATGTGATCTTAAGCACCTACCACCTTTGTTTTAATATTTATTATTGTATTAATTAAATCTTGAGAATTATTTATATTTCTTAATTTAAGAAATAAATGATAGTGTAATTACTGACTGAGGCCCAAGTAACGGTAATTAATATGTATAAGAATTCCATTTCTATATTCCCTGTTTTTTGGGGGACAAGACTGAAATTAGTTGATGCTTAAGTTTAGAATTGAGATATCCCTTTATGATGTTAATAAGTCACATAGTGGCAATTAGTTATTTTTTAAGCAATAATTGTAAAAATAATTTTGATTTGAGAATTTTGATTTGTGACCTTAGGCACCACTTTGTTGGTAATCAACTATTTCTCAGATAAATACCTCAGAATAAATATGTACTTTGTTGAGTTTCTGTTGGTAATTTGGTGCCTGCTATGTGTGGTATGTAGTAGGCATTCACTTGATATTGAATGAGTATGTTTAGTTATTCTTTAGATTCATATTAATATTTATTAAACCTTAGCATGTAAACCATTTTCACATTCTTTATTCATCTTAAAAACTGAGGTATAGGAATTATTATATTAATCTTTCACATAATAAGCAGTTGTTACATTGGATTAAGTAATTTGTTTAAGTGGCAATGCCAAGATTCAAATTCTTTTCTCATCTAGTAATATTTTCTGGAAGTAAAGAGATAATATATTGAGAAGACATATAAGGTTTTATTTTTTTTATAGTATTGGTTTCAGGTACACAACATAGTAATTCAACATTCAGATACATTTAAAATGATCACAATAGGTCGAGGTAATGTCTTATTTTTAAAGATTCCTTGTGTATTGGGTTTTATTTTACCTGGGTATTTTTTCTCCCCCAGAATCCACCGAACCCACCAGTATCACCAGGAAAGTCTGTAGTTGACATCAACAGCAATAATAACAATGTGCCGTACAGGTGAGAATTGTAAACATTGTTTGTCAAGTTTTTAAAAAACACAACAAGGTTCTGATTTTATTTTACAGGAAAATGTTTCAATGTATTCCTATTTGTTTATGTAGAGATAAGTGTTTGGTATACTGGATTTAGATTTTTTTCTTTTTTGTTTTGTTATAATTGCTCATTTGTGGTTACTGGTTTTGCTAATTAATTTTGAAGTTTTCTTTGGTCACTGAAGACTTCTTTAACCACTTGTACTAAATACTATTCTTTCAAAGTAATTGAGAAATGCTTTGATCAAGGGTGATAAAAACTAATGTCTACAGATATTAGGATGTACGTTTGGCTTTTTGTTAGTCTTGAGGACATTAGAATATAAGAGAAAGACTCTTAATTCCATAGACCCTGGCATGCTATAGTCCGTGTGCCGTCTTTACCTCTGCAGTCATTTGCACTTTAGTGCTACAGTACCCATGTCTTGCCATGCTTTCCCCTATCGGCCACTGCTTTCTCTATTCATTAGTTGATGTCCTCGTGAATGGCATTTTCATTGACTGTTTGTGTGTATATATATTTTTTGTAGAAATGCAGGCACAGTGAGACAGATGCTGGAGTCTAAAAGGAATGTAAGTGAGAGTACACCACCAACCTTTCCAACCCCTGTGAATACAGGTAATATTTTTTTAATTTTTTAAAGAAAACTCTTTTAATTTTTTAAAGAAAATTCATTTTCTTAGGAACTGAAGGCTTTGGTTCTCTTTTATTACATCTTTCTGAAATTGAAATGATCTAAGGGAATGAGGTATTTATCTGAAATTAAATAAGTACAAAAATTTATTTAAAAATCAGGATTATAGATATGAATGCAAATATAGAAATTCAAGTCTAGTGATTCTCAAATTTTCTGGTTTCTGTATCCTGATATAATCTTATAATAATAATGTAAATGTGGCTTATATTAATTGATTTTTACTGTAGTAGAAATTAAAACATAAAAATTTTTATTTTTTATTTTTTTAAAAGATTTTATTTATTTATTTGTGAGAGAGTGAGAGAGAGAGGCCAAGAGGGGGTAGGGTCAGAGGGAGAAGCAGACTCCCTGCTGAGCAGGGAGCCTGACATGGGACTTGATCCCAGGACTCCGGGATCATGACCTGAGCCGAAGGCAGTCACTTAACCAACTAAGCCATCCAGGCACCAAAACATAAAAATTTTTAAATGTCTATTTAAAAATAATAACAAACCTATATCATGTAACACAAATAACATGTTTTAATGAAAAATAACTTTTTCAAGCTTAAAACAATTAGTGAGAAGAGTTATTGTTTATAGTTTTACAAATTCTCTTACACTTAAAACATTAAGACAGTTGAAGATAGCTAGATTCTTATATCTATCTCTGCATTCAGTCTGTTGCAATTTGTTGTTTTGATTGAAATATGTGAAGAAAATTCAGCCAAATAAAAATAGATAGTTGCAAAACGGCTAGCCCTTTTAGAGTATTTGTGGATATTTTTCTTTGACACAGGCAGTAGTTTTTTAAACGTTAGTTGAAAAATGGAATGTGAAACCATAACAATGAATTTTTCTGACTTTTTCATTAAAATCCATTTGTCTGGGGCACCTGGGTAGTGTAGTCAGTTAAGCGTCTGACTCTTGGTTTTGGTTGGGCTCCATGCCCAGTATGGAGTCTGCTTGGGATTCTCTCTCCCATCTCTGGCTGCCCCCCTCCCACCCCCGACCCCCATTCTTTAAAAAAAAAAAATCCATTTGTCTGTCTTGTACTTGGATGGATCTTTTGCTAATATCATTCATCAGTCATTTGGAAAATATTCACTGAGTTATGTAAGACTTCAATTGTTGACATAGCTCATTAAACTTTTAAAAAGTCACATGTATTTATTTCACTGTCGATTTTTGTCAGAAAAGTCTTTGAAGATTTGGGAAGTTGTCATGCTCTCAGTGGCATATACAAGTTTTTCCAAAATTCTAATTTTTGTTTTCAAACTCAAATGTATCATTGCCAATAAACTCAGTAAACTGTACCATTGCACTTATTTTCTTTGAATTGACTGCCAAGGTTTCTTTTCTTTTTTTTTTTTTAAAGATTTTATTTATTTATTTGAGAGAGAGAGAATGAGAGATAGCACGAGAGGGAAGAGGGTCAGAGGGAGAAGCCAACTCCCTGCCGAGCAGGGAGCCTGATGCGGGACTCGATCCTGGACTCCAGGATCATGACCTGAGCCGAAGGCAGTCGCTTAACCAACTGAGCCACCCAGGCGCCCAAGGTTTATTTTCAAGAAAAGATTAGTCAAATACCCAAATGTGAATAATCACAGTATGTCTATAAATCGTTCTTTCAAGTAAAAATGGTCTTCCATGAAAAACGCTGTTAGCTTTATAACTCAGACAATAATAATATAAGTGCTTTTCCCTGAGCCAGCCATGCTACTTCGGCATGCAGTGGTAATGCTTACTGTATATTTCCTGTTTCTTCACACAGCATATTCAGAATACCTGTATTCATGGGTTCAGATTTAATAAAATAAATAGTTCTTACTACTAAATCATGGACATTCTTCAGTGAAGCTCACTTTGTCTTTTACTGTAAATATGTAGTGGTAAAGAATGCAGTGAGAGTTAGGTACCACTCACTGCCTTGAGTTTTGTACTGAGGCATCAAGTTTTACTCACCATTGCTTTTGTTCTATCAGTGCAAATATTTACATGGTGAAAAAGTCAAGTAATGTCTTATTATTGTTATAAAAATAGTTTTGACATTGCCAACTCCCTGAGAGGGTCTCTG
Organism: Callorhinus ursinus; assembly: GCF_003265705.2. NCBI lineage: Eukaryota > Metazoa > Chordata > Mammalia > Carnivora > Otariidae > Callorhinus > Callorhinus ursinus. The sequence goes on along the minus strand of NW_027397089.1, from coordinate 18,928,220 downwards.
TAATCCCAGGTGTCCTGCCCTGGATAACACTGAAGATTGCTGCTCTAGTGTGCCTTTGACTTTGGAAAGAGTGCAGGTCCGTGAGAAAGACACTTGGTCATCAGTTTGAAACCCATTTAATTGAGAATAAACAAATAGTTAAACCAAAATTTTTGTAAAATTCCAGTGACCAGCATTTTGATTTTTTTCTGGTCTTTGGTATCAATTCCCTTATTTCTTAATTCATCTCCCATCTTTACTCTTTTATTTCCCAAATCCTATAATGTCACTAGAGTGTCAGTAGAGGGAGCCTCCCCATACTAGCTCCTGCTGGTAATTCAGTAAAATTTGATTCACAGATAGAGGTTTCACACATGGTCCAAGTGATAAAATACCATGACCAAGCTTATTTTATTCATTAATAGTGATGACTCTTGGGCGCCTGGGTGGCTCAGTTGGTTAATCAACTGCCTTTGGCTCAGGTCATGATCCCAGAGCTCTGGGATCGAGTCCCACATCGGGCTCCCTGCTCAGTGGGGAGCTTGCTTCTCCCTTACCCTCTGTGTATGCTCTCTCTTTCTCTCTCAAATAAATAGATTTAAAAAAATAGTGATGACTCTTACTAGATTGTCTGTTTGAGTTTATATGTTGTCAGTGTCCTATGGCATTTATGTTTTTACTGTAGTTTCAAAAATATCTGTACAATTTTACCAAGTTTTCAGTGTTTTTCAGTCATTTTTCCAGTTACTCTGAAGTGATGATAATAATTTTCAGACACTGTTTTGATACTGAACTAGCAGTCTTCCATATTAATCATAAGCTGTGTGCCAAACATAGATGCAAAAATGCTTCTATAAATTTAATTCCAAGAATTTCCAGAACTTAAATCTGGAAGAAACTTTATTATAAAAGACTTTACTGTATCTACTGCAGTTCATTAAATTTTATCGTGTTGTATTATGCTAGCTGATAAATGAAGACAGCCATTTAAACTGAGACTTCTTTTTTCTTTTTATAGTATCTTCAACCAGTCTTGTAACTCCTCCAACAGTTGTCAGTAGTCAACCTAAGTTGCAGACTCCAGTGACTTCTGGTTCTCTGACAGCAACGTCAGTTCTTCCTGCACCCAACACAGCTACAGTAGTTGCTACTACTCAGGTGCCTAGTGGAAATCCCCAACCTACAATCTCTTTACAACCTTTACCAGTGATTTTGCATGTACCTGTTGCGGTATCCTCCCAGCCTCAACTCCTACAGAGCCATCCAGGGACTTTAGTGACCAATCAACCATCTGGCAACGTTGAGTTCATTTCTGTACAAAGCCCACCTACAGTGAGTGGTCTTACCAAAAATCCAGTGTCCTTGCCAGCCTTGCCAAACCCCACTAAACCAAACAATGTTCCTTCTGTGGCCAGTCCTAGTATTCAGAGGAACTCTCCTGCCAGTGCTGCACCATTAGGAACAACGCTTGCTGTACAGGCTGTTCCAACAGCACACTCTATTGTACAAGCCACAAGGACTTCTTTACCTACAGTAGGCCCATCCGGACTGTATAGTCCATCAAATAATCGAGGTCCTATACAGATGAAAATTCCAATTTCTGCTTTTAGTACTTCATCTCCTGCAGAACAGAGCACTGCTACCCCAAGAATTGGTAAGTCACTGTGTACGCTTAATAATAGAAATGTAGTAGTCATGTTAATGGCCTTTTAGATAATTGAACATTTGTGTATGTTTGTGGAAGTGGCTATTTTTATTTGAAGAAGAAAGTAAATAGAATATCCTAGAGATGATTTTTATTAAGTTTTTAATTATCTAAGAAATAATGTTAAGATGGTATTTGAGAGAGAGTTTATTTGAATGAAAAGTTAGAATTTTAATTTAGCTTTTAGTAATTTTTCCTAATCTGGGTGAAATTTTTTAGGCTTTGAGGCAAGCATTATGAATTAAAGTATATCACTCCACATGATATATGCTTATAAGAGGAAATGACAAACCACGTATCATCCATACCATGTGTTAAAATCCTTTGTGCATTCATCACTCACATCTTCCAAATTGGAACAATTTAAAAAATAGGTTCTTCTCTCTCTGATTTACTATAAAATGTTTGCTTCTTTTCTCTTTTATAAATTTCCCCCATGACATATTATATTATTATGTTTGTATATGTCTGTATACTTTCCAGTATTGCAAAAAGGAGAAATTGATTGTACCTGTATTTAAAATCTGTAAAATTGTATGTCTTCCTTGTTTTTAAGAAGCATACATTTTGTATGCATTCTTAAACTTTCTTATTCTTCATTTCTGGCTTCACATTTATTCCCACTGTTGTAAAGATAGGCAAAAGTGGTTAGGAATCATGTGTAATAGTGAAATTGCTGCTGGTTTCTCTCTTATTGATATAGTAACTATGAAATATAAGAAACAGATTCTAAAGTGCAAAATTTCATAAGTGAAATATGTAAGCCTTTTGTTTTTTTAAATTTGTCATGTAGCCATTAGTAGTGTACCTACCCTCTGAGTATATTTTCTCATAAAATAGTGCTTGTAGTATTTTATAAGGTTGTTAAGAGTAAATGAGTAGATGGTCAAAATTAATATTGGACAGGAGCCAAATAACAATCTCATACAAGTTTATATCTGGGATACAAGAGGAAATCTGAAATTTTATATAAAAATGTAATTATTGATGTAAATGCTTGCATAGTATAATAATATTTGTTAGCCCTACGTGCTACCACATTACTCTTAGACACTCTCATTCATGTTTGCAGCACTGAAAGATGCTTACTTTTTAGTGAATGAGCAAGATTTTGGGGGGTTACTTCATTTTTCTCTAATTTCTTTTTTTTTCTAATCCTTAGTATATTTTAATATGTCAGGTAGAAGGTGATTTCTCATAGACATTGTTTTATGTGATTTTTGGAGTTTTTCCTCCTTATGAAGTATTGAGCCTAAGTTGACACTTTTTAATTCATGGTCAGAAGATATATTCTTAAACATAGAACTTTTCCTGATAGAGCATGGTTTGAAATGAAATAAATAACTTAAAAGATTTTGCTTAGTTTTGTGAATGCTTATATACCCTAAACACTTCTGCGGGTATCAGAGTTATTCATTTAATTATTTTGTTTTCTTAAAATTTTATGACCATTTGTTGACACAAAGGGTGTATTTTTCCCAAAATTAGCTAGCTAATGTACTCTATTAGTCATAGTGTTAGTCTGTTTTGTATTTATTTAATTACTTGACTGTTCTTAATTGTTTTTGTATGTAAAACTAATAGTTTTCATAATCATTTTTAATCTCTACATCGTTCTACTTTTGCAATAATATACATTTATACTTAAACTTTTATATTTTAACATATATTTAATATATTTTTATGTACTTTATAAATTAAGGAGATCTTCACTTCAAGTTCTCTTTATAGAGTGCTTACTTAGTTTTGAAAGTAGATTATTGGATATGATAAGCTTTTTTGCATATTTTTCGTCATGCTAATGAGAATGAGATCTGATGAAATGATATATTCTTTAATCAAGCATAATTTTAGAGGTGCCATAAATGATGTTACAGTAGGTATTTAGCTGTTAGGCTTCCCAAAACCTAAGCTGAAACCATATGGCAAATTTTGGCTGAATATGAAGGTTGAAGCCAACCTTTAATACATTTGTAATATGATAAATCAATTAGTTGTATAATTAAAACTTTCTGTTTTTTTAAAGATATTTATTTATTTGACAGAGAGACACAGTGAGAGAGGGAACACAAGCAGGGGGAGTAGGAGAGGGAGAAGCAGGCTTCCCGTGGAGCCGGGAGCCCAATGTGGGGCTTGATCCCAGGACCCTGGGATCATGACCTGAGCCGAAAGGCAGAAGCTTAACGACTGAGCCACCCAGGCGCCACCTTTTTTTTTTTTTTTAGATTTTATTTATTTATTTATTTATTTATTTGACAGAGACACCAGTGAGAGAGGAACACAAGCAGGGGGAGTGTGAGAGGGAGAATAATTAAAACTTTTTAAATCTTATACTTATGTAGGTATTATTGACTTAATGAGAATATAGGCTCTCTAACTAGAATGCATGCGTTTGTATGTCTTTTATTATAGTTCATGTGTCCTCGTAGTGTAAGTCAATATTTTCTGTTGATAGTAAAGTAAAAATCCTCTTAGAGACTGCTGGGAGATTTAGGACCTAAATTACAGTTTTTATTCATTCATGGGGAGGAGTTAAAATGCTGGAGAAGTAAGGGAACCCTATGCTTGCCTCATCTCTCAAGTACATTGGTAGTATCAAGCTAGATAAATATCAGATCATTTTAAACACCCAAGAAATCAGTTTGAGGGAGGAAGCTACACAACTAGGGTAGAGAAACAATTACATTGTGGTACATAGAAGCTGCAGAGAGTTGATTTGGGGGAGAAAAGAACTGTAGGAGGAGAGGGAGCCCTAATTATGGAGAGAGGAGAGGGAGGGAGAGAGAAAAGTAGTGTACAGGGGATTACACTAGAAAAATTTTTCCCCCAAACTATTGACTGGGAAAAGGAGAGGGACTAACTACTGAAAGTTGTTATAAGCAGTGGATCACAAAGTCTGAAGTTTTAGAAGGCCTTGCCATCACCCTGTTCGTGCCTGGCAGACATAGTCGTGCTCCTGTGGGGAAGGAGGACAGAGACCCGGGAGTGGGCAGCATGGTCTGAGGATCCCCTGGGTCGCACAGGGAGAAACAATTCCCTCTCTTGGAGGGCATTTGGGAGTGGTGGCACAGCCTGTCCGGGGACAAAAGAAGTGGTGCTGCCTTGTTTCCTAGCATAGGAAGAAAGACACTGGCTTAGGGCAGCAAACCTTGGTGCTGGCTTTTTGCTGCACTTACCATAAACTCTGAACTGCTGCCTGGTCGTGCGACTGCTTTTCTGGGACAAAACAGCAAACAGCAAAAGCATGGCAAGACCCTCCCCCAGAGGATCAGTGTTGATCCTTAAAGCTTGGAGTTTTGAAACCCAGCCACATGCCTGAGATAAAACACAGGAGTACTGTGCCCCCTGGCAGGCATACAGCTTGTACACAGACAGGGTGAAGGCAGGAATCTGACAGAAACTGGAGACACAAGAAGGGTGATTGTTTGCTCTTCTGTGAGGACTTCCTCACAGAAGAGTGGCAGGGGTGAACTCACTCCCCTGCGCGGGTTCTAGGTACAAGAGAGAGGGCTGATGCCATTCCTCCCCTACTTCAGCACTGACCTACTAGAGTGAGCAAAATACCACCACCCAGTGGAGGCCAGAGCTGCTTACACCAAACCCTGCCCCCATGCACCCTGCAGGTGCATCTTCACTAGGGCAAGTCCGCCTGAAGAATCAGCACAGTACGCCCCTCCCGCAGAAGACCAGCATGAACCCTATACAGCACCAAGTCTACTAAATAGAGTGCTTTAAAGCTTTAGCTCTAGGGGAAATAGAATCTAGTTGCCTTTTTTTTTTTTTTTTTTAACCTCCTCTTAATATAGCCATTCCTCTCAGGAGCAGGAATATAACAGGCTTTCCCAACAATCACAAAAATCAGTGACATGAAAAGAAGAGGGAAAAAAGATACTGGATTACAAATGTAGACTTAGGGAACTCATTGACTCCTTAAAGCATAGTAGCATTTGTATCATAGGAGTCCCAGAAGAAGAAGAGAGAGAAAAGGGGGCAGAAGACTTGTCCGAGCAAGTTATAGCTGAAAACTCTCTAATCTGGGATAGGAAACTGACATCAAAATCCAAGAAGCACAGAGAACTCCCATTAAATCCAAGAAAAGCTGACCATCGCCAAGGCATATTATAGTCAAATTCACAAAATACAGGAAAGAATCCTGAAAGCAGCAAGGGAAAAAAAGTCCTTAACCTACAAGGGAAGACAGATCAGATTCACAACAGATCTGTCCACAGAAACTTGGCAGACCAGAGGGAGTGACATGATATATTCAGCATGCTGAATGGGAAAAATATGCAGCCAAGAGGCTGTCATTCAGAATAGAAGGAGTAATAAAGGGTTTCCCAAACAGACAAAAACTAAATGAGTTCATGACCACTAAACCAGCACTGTAAGAAATATTAAAGGGGACTCTGAGTGGGGAAAAAAAGACCAAAAGCAACAAGGACTAGAAAGGCACAGAAACACCCACTTTACAGGTAACACGATGGCATTAAATTATATCTGTCAGTAGTTACTCTGAATGTAAATGGACTAAATGTTCTAATCAAAAGACATAGGGTATCAGAATGGATAAAAAAAAGACACATCTATATGCTGCAAGACATATCTATATGCTGCCTAAAGGAGACTTATTTTAGACCTAAAGTCACCTCCAGATTGAAAGTGAGGGGATGGAGAACCATCTGTCATGCTAATGGATGTCAAAAGAAAGCTGGAGTAGCCATACTTATATCAGACAAACTAGATTTTAAACCAAAGACTGTAACAAGCGATGAAGAAGGGCACCGTATCATAATTAAAGGGTCTATCCACCAAGAAGATCTAACAATGGTAAATATTTATGCCCCCAACTTGGGAACACCCAAATATATAAATCAATTAATAGCAAACATGAAGGAACTCACTGATAATAATACAGTAATAGTAGGGGACTTTAACATCCCATTTACAGCAATGGATAAATCATTTAAGCAGAAAATCAACAAGGAAACAATGGCTTTGAATGACACACTGGACCAGATGGACTTAACAGATATATTCACAACATTTCATGCTAAGGCAGCATACACATTCATTTTTCTTTTCTTTTTAAGATTTTATTTATTTTTGTGAGAGAGAGTGTGCATGCATGAGCAGGGGAAGGGGCAAAGGGAAAGAGCAGAGGGAGAAGCGGACCTCCTGCTGAGCAGGGCCCCCCCCCCCCACGCCGACTTGGGACTTGCACTTAACAGACTGAGCAACCCAGGTGCCCAGAATACACATTCTTTTTGAGTGCACATGGACGTTTTCCAGAATAGAGCACGTACCGGGTCATAAATCAGCCCTCAACAAGTACAAAAAGATTGAAATCATACCATGAATATTTTCAGATCACAACACTATGAAACTTGAACTCAACCATAAGAAAAATTTTGGAAAGGCCACAAATACATGGAGGTTAAAGAGCATTCTAAGGAATGAATGGGTTAACCAGGAAATTAAAGAAGAATTTAAAAAAATACATGGATGCAAATGCAAATGCAAATGCAGTCCAAAACCTTTGGAATGCAGCAAAGGCAGTCCTAAGAGGGAAGTATATTTCAGTACAGGCCTACCTCAAGAAGCAAGAAAAGGCTCAGATACACAAACTAACTTTATGTCTAAAGGAGCTAGAAAAAGAACAGCAAATAAAGCCTAAAGCCAGCAGAAGAAGGGAAATAATAAAGATTAAAGTAGAAATAAATGATATAGAAATAAAAAACCAGTAGAACAGAGCAATGGAACTAAGAATGGAACTGTTAATTCTTTAAAAGAATTAATAAAAGTGATAAAACCCAGACTTATCACAAAGAAAAGAGAAAGGACCTGAATAAAATCACAAGTGAGAGAGGAGAGATCACAGCCAACACCACAGAAATACACTTAAATGTTAATGAAAAATTATATGCCAACAATCTGGGCAATCTGGAAGAAATGGACAAATTCCTAGAAACATACAAACTACCAAAACTGAAACAGGAAGAAATAGAAAATTTGAACAGACTCATAACCAGCAATGACATTGAATCGGTAATCAAATATCCTCCAACAAACAAAATTCCAGGGCCAGATGGTTTCCCAGGGGAATTCTACCAGACCTTTAAAGAAGAATTAATACCCATTCTTCTCAAACTGTTCACAAAATACCAAATGGAAGGAAAACTACTAAACTCATTCTACAAGGCCAGTATCACCTTGATTCCAAAACCAAAGACCCTAGTAAAGAGAATTACAGGCCAATATCCTGGATGAACGTGGATGCAAAAATTCTCAACAAGATAACTAACAAATCCAGTCCAGTGGTACATTAAAAGAATTATTCACCATGATAAAGTGACATTCCTGGGCTTCAGGGTTGTTTCAGTATTTGCAAATCAATCAGCGTGATGCACCATGTTAATAAAAGAAAGGAAGAGAACCATATGATCCCCTCTATAGATGGAGAAAAAGTATTTGGCAAAATGGAGCATCCATTCCTGATAAAAACCCTTAACAAAGTAGGTATAGACAGAACATACGTCAACATTGTAAAGGCCATATACGAAAGACCCACAGCTATTATCATCCTCAATGGGGAGAAACAGAGCTTTTCCTCTATGGTCAGGAACACAACATGGATGTCTGCCCTAACCATTACTATCTGTCTGTCTGTCTTATCTATCGATTTATTGATTTTATTTATTTATTTGACAGTGAGAGCAGGAACACAAGCCGGGGAGTGGGAGAGGGAGAAGCAGGCTTCCTGCTGAGCAGGGAGCCCGATGTGGGGCTCGATCCCAAGTCCCTGGGATCATGACCTGAGCTGAAGGCAGACACTTCACCAACTGAGCCATCCAGACGCCCTAACCATTACTATGCAGCATAGTACTGGGAGTCAGCCTCAGCAATTAGACAACAAAAAGAAAAGGTATCCAAATCAGCAAGGAAGAAGTCAAACTTTCACTATTTGCAGATGACATGATACACTATGTAGAAAACCCAAAAGACTCCACCAAAAAATTGCTAGAACTAGTACGTGAGTTCAGCAGAGTTGCAGGGTATAAAATCAATGTACAGAAATCTGTTGCATTTCTTATACATTGATAATGAAGCAGGAGAAAATAAATCAAGGACTCGATCCCATTTACAATTGCACCAAAAACCGTAAGATACCTAGGAGGAAACCTAACCAAAGAGGTAAAAGATTCGTACTCTGAAAACTGTAGAACACTTATGAAAGAAATTGAAGAGGACACAAAGAAATGGAAAAACATTCTGTGCTCATGGACAGGAAGAACAAATATTGTGAAAATGTCTATACTACCCAAGGCAATCTACACATTTAATGCAATCCCTATCAAAATACCACCAGCATTTTCACAGAGTTAGAACAAACAGTCCTAAAGTTTGTGTGGAACCACAAAAGATGCTGAAGAGCCAAAGCAATCCTGAAAAAGAAAACCAAAGTGGGAGGCATCACAATTCCAGATGTCAAGCGGTACTACAAAGCTGTAATCATCAAGGCAGTATGGTACTGGCACAAAAACAGACGCATAGATCAGTGGAACAGAATATAGAATCCAGAAATGGACCCACAACTGTATGGTCAACTAATCTTCAACAAAGCAAGAAAGAAAATATCCAATGGAAAAAAGTCTCTTCTACAAATGGTGTTGAGAAAATTGGACAACCACATGCAGAATAATGAAACTGGACCACTTTCTTACAACATGCACAAAAATAAATTCAAAATGGATGAAAGACCTCAATGTGAGACAGGAAACCATCAAAATCCTAGAGAAGAACACAGGCAGCAACCTTTTTACCTGGTCTGTAGCAACTTCTTACTAGACACATTGATGGTGGCGAGGCAAACAAAAGGAGAAATGAACTATTGGGATTTCATCAAGATAAAAATCTTCTGGACAGTGGAGGAAACAAAACTAAAAGGCAGCCTACAGAATGGTAGAATATTCTGACATATATCATTGACAAATGACATATCAGATAAAGTGTTATTATCCAATATCTATAAATAACTTACCAAAGTTAATACCCAAAAAACATAATCCAATTAAGAAACAGGGCAGAAGACATGAATAGATATTTTTCCAAAGAAGACATACAGATGGCTAACAGGCACATGAAAAAATGCTCAGCATTACCCATCATTAGGGAAATACAAATCAAAACCACAGTGAGATAACCACCTCACACCAGTCGGAATGGCTAAAATTAACAACTCAGGAAACAACAGATGTTGGTGAAGACGCAGAGAAAGGGGAATCCTTTTGCACTGTTGGTGAGAATGCAAACTGGTGCAGCCACTCTGGAAAACAGTATGGAGTTTACTCAAAAGGGTAAAATTAGAACCACCCTACAATCCAGCAATTGCACTGCTAGATATTTACCCAAATATTAAAAAAATATATAGATTAAAAGGGGTACATGCACCCCGATGTTTATAGCAGCATTGTCAACAATAGCCAAATTACGGAAAAGGTGCAAATGTCCATCAAGTGATAAAGGATAAAGAAGAGGTGGTATATATACACAATGGAATATTACTCAGCCAACCAAAAATAATCTTGCCATTTGCAATGATGTGGAGGGTGCTAGAGTATCATGCTAAATGAAACAAGTCGTCAGAGAAAGACAAATACCATATGATTTCACTCATACGTAGAATTTAGGGAACAAAAGATGAACATATGGGAAAGGGGGATAAAAGAGAGAGGGAAACAAACCTTAAGAGACTCTTAAGGTTAGAGAACAAACTAAGATTGATGGAGGGTTAAATGGGTGATGGGTATTAAGGAAGGTCACTTGTTAATGATGAGCACTGGGTGTTATCTGTAAGTGATGAATCACTAAATTTTATTCCTCAAACCAATATTTCACTATATGTTAACAAACTAGAATTTAAATAAAAATTTGGAAAATTTCATTCATTCATGAAATACTGAATACCTGTAATTGGTTTAAAATCTTGCAGACACACAGAAATGTACATATGGTCCCTATTATCACCAAGCTTGCAGTCAAATAGGGAACTTTGCCATTAAATAAGTAATTAATTGTAAATGTGGTTAATGTTAAGATAGGAGATTTCTTTTTTTTTTTTAAGATTTTATTTATTTATTTGAGAGAGAGAGAATGAGAGATAGCATGAGAGGGAAGAGGGTCAGAGGGTCAGAGGGAGAAGCAGACTCCCCGCTGAGCAGGGAGCCCGATGTGGGACTCGATCCCGGGACTCCAGGATCATGACCTGAGCCGAAGGCAGTCGCTTAACCAACTGAGCCACCCAGGCGCCCCTAAGATAGGAGATTTCTGTGAGGATGTTGGAGATCTGGAAAAGGTATTTGATAATAAATGGAAAGATGGTGGGCAATGGGATGAAAGGATTTTTGCAGGGGAATTTTGCAGTCATGAACACTGGCTACAGTGAAGAAAAGGGTTTGGGGGAGATAAAAGGTAGAGTTAGGGAGACCAGTTAGGAAGCTTTGGTAGTGGTCTAGATGGGAAATGATGTGAAAATGATTTAAAAGTTTTGAAATTCATTTAATACACTGAAAATCCAGCACCTACTAAGGGACATTCCTGTGAAAACCCTTTCATGACTCCAGTAAAAATGCAGTGTTGGTTAAAAGTGACAGTATGTTTTAACAATCATGAGAATTAGAGATGTTTCCCAAATGATAGAAAGATTTTGTGGTATAATTTCTGATTTCTCACCCTCATCAGTTTTATTGGTTGATAGATTGATTTATAGTTATCTGAAGTAGATAAATTATAAGTGAAATGGTAAACTGTTATATTAAAAATCAGGGGGCGCCCAGGTGGCTCAGTTGTTAAGTGTCTGTCTTTGAGTCAGGTCATGATCTGAGGGTCGTGGGATCAAGCCCCTCATCGGCCTCCCTGCTCCACGGGAAGCCTGCATCTCCTGCTCCCCCTGCTTATGCTCCTTCTCTCAGTGTGTCTCTCTGTCAAATAAATAAAATCTTAAAAAAAAAATCAAGATAAAAGTCTACAATAAAGGAGCAGGGAATATTAAATAAAAACCTGGATTAAGGAATATAATTAAAGTTATGTGAATAAAACTCTATTCCAAAGCCAAGGGAATATATTCTAATATTATATATAAGAAACTCTGGTGGTAAATCACTGATAAAGTTTTGTAATGGCATCAATGTATTTTACTACTCTACCATGTAGGAACAGTAACCTGGAATTTTTTTTTAATTTTTTAAATTAACATATAATATATTATTTGTTTCAGGGGAACAGGTCAGTGATTCATCAGTCTTAGACAATTCACAGCGCTCACCATAGCCCATACCCTCCCCAGTGTCCATCACCCAGCCACCCCATCCCTCCCACCCCACCACTCCAGCAACCCTCAGTTTGTTTCCTGAGATTAAGAGTCTCTTATGGTTTGTCTCCCTTTCTGGTTTCGTCTTTTCATTTTACACTCCCTTCCCCTATGATCCTCTGTCTTGTTTCTCAAATTCCACACATCAGTGAGATCATATGATAATTATCTTTCTCTGACTTATTTCGCTTAGCATAATACCCTCTAGTTCCATCCACATCCTTTCAAATGGCAAGATTCCATTTTTTGATGGCTGCATAATCTGTTTTATACACACACACACACACACACACACACACACACACACACACCCCACACACATCATCTTTACCCATTCATCTGTTGATGGACATCTAGGCTTTTCATAGTTTGGTTATTGTGGACATTGCTGCTATAAACATTGGGGTGCAGGTGCCCCTTTGGATCCCTACATTTGTATCTTTGGGGTAAATACCCAGTAGTGCAACTGCTGGGTCGTATAGGGTAGTTCTATTTTCAACTTTTTGAGGAACCTACATACTGTTTTCCAGAGTAGCTGCACCAGCTTGCATTCCCACCAACAGTGTAGGTGGGTTCCCCTTTTTCCACATCCTCACCAACATCTGTCGTTCCCTGACTTGGGAATTTTAGCCAGTCTGACTGGTGTGAGGTGGTATCTCATTGAGGTTATGATTTGGATTTCCCTGATGCTGAGCGATGTTGAGCACTTTTTCATGTGTCTGTTGGTCATTTGTATGTCATCTTTGCAGAAATGTCTGTTCATGTCTTCTGCCTATTTCTGGATTGGATTATTTGTTCTTTGGGTGTTGAATTTGATAAGCTCTTTATAGATTTTGGATACTAGTCCTTTATCTGATATGTCATTTGCAAATATCTTCTCCCATTCTGTCAGTTGTCTTTTGGTTTTGTTGATTGTTTCCTTTGCTGTGCAAAGGCTTTTTATCTTGATGAAGTCCCAATAGTTCATTTTTGCCCTTGCTTCCCTTGCCTTTGGCGATGTTTCTAGGAAGAAGTTACTGCAGCTGAGGTTGAAGAGGTTGCTGCTTGTGTTCTCCTCTAGGATTTTGATGGACTCCTGTCTCACATTTAGGTCTTTCATCCATTTTGAGTCTATTTTTGTGTGTGGTGTAAGGAAATGGTCCAGTTTCATTCTTCTGCATGTGGCTGTCCAATTTTCCCAACACCATTTGTTGAAGAGACTATCTTTTTTCCGTTGGACATTCTTTCCTGCTTTGTCGAAGAAGATTAGTTGACCATAGAGTTGAGGGTCCATTTCTGGGCTCTCTGTTCTGTTCCATTGATCTATGTGTCTGTTTTTGTCCCAGTACCATACTGTCCTGAGGATTACAGCTTTGTAATAGAGCTTGATGTCCGGAATTGTGATGCCCCCCCAGCTTTGCTTTTCTTTTTCAACATTCCTCTGGCTATTCGGGGTCTTTTCTGGTTCCATACAAATTTTAGGACTATTTGTTCCATTTCTTTGAAAACAGTTGATGGTATTTTGATAGGGATAACATTGAATGTGTAGCTTGCTCTGGGTAGCATAGACATTTTTACAATATTTGTTCTTCCAATCCATGAGCATGGAACATTTTTCCATTTCTTTGTGCCTTCCTCAGTTTCTTTCATAGTTTTCTGAATACAGATCTTTTGCCTCTTTGGTTAGATTTATTCCTAGGTATCTTACGGTTTTGGATGCAGTTGTAAATGGGATCGACTCCTTAATTTCCCTTTCTTCTGTTTTGTTGTTGGTGTATAGGAATGCCACTGATTTCTGTGCATTGATTTTATATCCTGCCACTTTACTGACTTCCTGTATAAATTCTAGCAGTTTTGGGGTGGAGTCTTTTGGGTTTTCCACATACAGTATCATGTCATCTGCAAAGAGCGAGAGTTTGACTTCTTTTCTGATTCTGATGCCTTTTATTTCTTTTTGTTGTCTGATTGCTGAGGCTAGGACTTCTAATAGTATGTTGAGTAGCAGTGGTGATAGTGGACATCCCTGCCATGTTCATGACCTTAGGGAGAAAGCTCTCAGTTTTTTCCCATTGAGGATGTTCGCTGTGGGTTTTTCATAGATGGCTTTTATGATACTGAGTTATGTACCCTCTATCCCTATACTCTGAAGAGTTTTCATCAAAAAAGGATGCTGTACTTTGTCACATGCTTTTTCTGCATCTATTGAGAGGATCATATAGTTCTTGTCCTTTCTTTTATTAATGTATTGTACTACATTGATTTGCAGATGTTGAACCAACCTTGCAGCCCAGGAATAAATCCCACTTGGTCATGGTGAATAATCCTTTTAATGTACTGTTGGGTCCTGTTCGCTAGTATTTTGGAGAGACTCTTGACATCCATGTTCATCAGGGATATTGGTCTGTAGTTCCGTTTTGATGGGGTCTTTGTCTGGTTTTGAGTTTAAGGTAATGCTGGTCTCATAAAATGAGTTTGGAAGTTTCCCTTCCATTTCTGTTTTTTGGAACAGTTTCAGAGGAATAAGTATTAATTCTTCTTTAAATGTTTGGTAGAATTCCCCTGGGAAGCCATCTGGCCCTGGGCTCTTGTTTTTTGGGAGATTTTTGATTACTGCTTCAATTTCCTTACTGATTATGGGTCTGTTCAGGTTTTCTATTTCTTCCTGGTTCAGTGCTGGTGGTTGATACATCTCTAGGAATGCATCCATTTCTTCCAGATTATCTAATTTGCTGGCATATAGTTGCTCATAATATGTTCTTATAATTGTATTTTTTTGGTGTTGGTTATGATCTCTCCTCTTTCATTCATGATTTTATTTATTTGGGTCTTTTCTTTTTGATAAGTCTGGCCAGGGGTTTATCAGTCTTACTAATTCTGTCAAAGAAACAGCTCCTAGTTTCGTTGATCTGTTCTACTGTTCTTTTGGTTTCTATTTCATTGATTTCTGCTCTGATTTTTATTATTTCTCTTCTCCTGCTGGGTTTAGGCTTTATTTGCTGTTCTTCCTCCAGCTCCTTTAGGTATAGGGTTAGGTTGTGTATTTGAGACCTTTCTTGTTTCTTGAGAAAGGCTTGTATTGCCAGATACTTTCCTTTTAGGACCGCCTTTGCTGCATTCCAAAGACTTTTGAACAGTTGTGTTTTCATTTTCATTTGTTTCCATGAATTTTTTAATGTCTTCTTTAATTTCCTGGTTGACCCATTCATTCTTTACTAGGATGCTCTTTAGCCTTCGTGTATTTGAGTTCTTTCCAACTTTCCTCTTCTGATTGAGTTCTAGGATCAAAGCATTGTGGTCCGCAAATATGCAGGGAATGATTCCAATCTTTTGGTACCGGTTGAGACCTGATTTCTGACCCAGGGTGTGATCTTTTCTGGAGAATGTTCCATGTACACTAGAGAAGAATGTGTATTCTGTTGCTTTGGGATAAAATGTTCTGAATATATCTGTGAAGTCCATCTGGTCCATCGTGTCATTTAATGCCTTAATTTTCTTGTTCATCTTTTGCTTAGATGATCTCTCCATTTCAGTGAGGGGTGGATGTTAAAGTCTTCTACTATTATTGTATTATTGTCAATGTGTTTCTTTGATTTTGTTATTAACTGGCTTATATAATTGGCTGTTCAGGGCATAAATATTTACCATTGTTAGATCTTCTTGTTGGATAGACACTTTAAGTATGATGTAGTGTCCTTCCTTATCTCTTATTATAGTCTTTGTTTTAAAATGTAATTTGTCTGTTATAAGGATTGCCACCCCAGCTCTCTTTTGATGTCCATTAGCATGATAAATGGTTTCCACCCCCTCACTTTAAATCTGGAGGTGTGTTTGGGTCTAAAATGAGTCTTGCAGACAGCATATCATTGGGTCTTGTTTTTTTAATCCAGTCTGATAGCCTGTGTCTTTTGATTGGGGCATTTAGCCCATTTACATTCAGGGTAACTATTGAAAGATATGAATTTAGTGCCATTGTATTGAGTGTAAGGTGACTGTTACTGTATATTGTCTGTGTTCCTTTCTGGTCTATGTTACTTTTAGGCTCTCTGCTTAGAGGACCCCGTTCAATATTTCTTCTAGGGCTGGTTTGGTGTTTGCACGTTCTTTTAGTTTTTGTCCTGGAAGCTTTTTATCTCCCCTTCTATTTTCAATGACAGCCTCACTGGATATAGTATTCTTGGCTGCATATTTTTCTCGTTGAGTGCCCTGAATATATCATACCAGTCCTTTCTGGCCTGCCAGATCTCTGTGGATGGATAGGTCTGCTGCCAATCTAATGTTTCTACAGTTGTACTTTACAGACCTCTTGTCCCGGGCTGCTTTCAGGATTTTCACGTCTCTGAGACTTGTGAGTTTTACTATTAGATGTCATGGTGTTGACCTATTTTTACTGATTTTGAGGGGATTCTCTGTGCCTCTTGGATTTTGATGCCTGTTTCCTTCCCCAAATTAGGGAAGTTCTCTGCTATAATTTGCTCCTATATACCTTCTGCCCCTCTCTTTCTTCTTCTGGGATCCCAGTTATTCTAATGTTGTTTCACTTTATGGTATCACTTATCTCTCGAATTCTTCCCTCAGAATCCCATGGTTATTTATCTCTTTTTTTTAGGTTCTTTATTCTCCATCATTTGGTCTTCTGTATCACTAATTCTCTCTTCTGCCTCATTTATCCAGCAGTTAGAGCCTCCATTTTTGATTGCACCTCATTAATAGCCTTTTTGATTTCGACTTGGTTAGATTTTAGTTCTTTTATTTCTCCAGAAAGGGATTCTCTAGTATCTTCTATGCTTTTTTTCATGCCAGCTAGTATCTTTATAATTGTCATTCTGAACTCTAGTTCCGATATCTTACTAATTTCTGTATTGATTAGGTCCCTGGCTGTCGGTGCTGCCCCTTGTCGTTTTTTTTGAGGTGATTTTTTTCCGTCTTGTCATTTTGTCCAGGGGAGAATAGATGAAGGAGAGAACAAAATGCTAAAAGGGTAACAACAACCCCAGAAAAATATACACTAAACAAATCAGAAGAGACCTGAAATGGGAGGGAAAAGAATGGGGGAAAAAAAAGAATATGATCAGGCTGGTGAATAGAACAGAGCCACACACTAGATTTTGAGTGTATTTTGGTCTGTTAGAAGAAATTGCCTCCCAACATTTTAGCGAAAGAAAAACATATATAGAGAGAAAAATAAGAGTAAATACGATGAAGGGATGGAATATAACTGTAAAGATGAAAATTTAAAAAGATTTTATGGGGCGCCTCTGTGGCTCATTTGTTAGGCGTCTGCCTTCAGCTCACAGCATGATCCTAAGGTCCTGGGATCGAGTCCTGCATTGGGCTCCCTGCTCGACGGGAAGCCTGCTTCTCCCTCTGACCCTTCCGCCTCTCATGTGCTTTCTCTCTCATTCTCTCTCTCTCAAATGAATAAAATCTTTAAAAAAAAGAATTGCTACTGTTCTTTTCTTCAAGCTCCTGTTGAGGTTGTAGATGTTCTGAATGGTTTGATAACTATCTAGGTGAATTCCTATGACCAGACAAAATTTAGGTCTCCTACTCTTCCACCATCATGCTCCTCCCCGAAATTTGTTTTTATTAACTACTATTTCAGGAGTTTCACAGTCCAGAACAGATGTTGATTCATTTTAAATGAAGTAATTTTAAGATATTTTTTAAAAGTAAAGAATATATAACATATTCTTTCTACAAGAAAACTAAGGTAATTCAGAAAGGTAGAGATTACAAGGGTCTCCTTGTTACTTCTCTAGCCTCGAAAAAAACCTCTTTTAATAGGTAGATGTTTATCCATATTTTTTTGATGTACAGGAGTTTGTGTGTATGTGTGTTTTATATATAATGAAATACATAGTTCTACCTCTGTTTCTTTTCTTTTTAGCATGAATGATTTACTCTATCTGTGTTCTGAAGATTTGAAATGAAAGAAATGCCATATTTTGACCACGAATGTTACTATCTACAGGAAGCAAGGATAGGATGTTTCAACATTGGAAATTCACCACATTACCAAAGAGAAAAAGTTGCATAATCACCTCAGTAGATGCTAAAGACATTTGCTAAAATTTAATACCTTCTCTTTAGAAGTTGAGGCAGAAAAACATACTTGATTTCTTTGCTGTTCTGGAAGTAACATTCGTGTGTGGGTATGCGTGTTTATCACAGACTCAATACAAATTAGTTGAAAAATGCATTAAAATATCATCTGTGATTGAACTACTGAGATTATGCATATATATTTTCTCAGAATCACTGTGTAGTTTGCTAATGAATTTATTATATTTTTGCCATGTCATTTCATGTTTTTCTCCAAAGGCATATAGTATGGAATAATTATGTTTTAACCATTTACTTATGTTAGGACATTTAAGTTATACACATCCTATATTACTTGTCTGAAGATATTTTTTAGGATAGAGTTAAATATTCTGGACAATGAGAGTATGTGAAATTTTTTTCTGTCTATTGTGAATTTGCCCTTCTGAAAATTACTGTAGCAATCGTCTATGAGAGAGTTCATTTACATATGTGACATGTTAAGAGAAAAAAAAACAATTGGAGATAATTACATTAATTGTTGTATATAAGATAACCAAACCTTTCACATTGTGTAGGTGTTTTTAAAAATGGCCTTTTTTTTTTTTGACTCCTCAGAAAACCAGACAAACAAAACAATAGATGCTTCTGTTAATAAGAAAGCAGCTGATAGCACATCACAGGTAAGATTTCTTCTTTGTTTCAAAGTAAAATTCTAATTACAGTCCACATGATAATGGATTTCCATCCAATAGTTTTTAATACAATGAAAATTATTCTAATTTAGTAATCATACTTTTCAGACCTAGAATTTCTATTTTTGTTTTCCAGTTTCTACTTTTGAGATTTCTTGTACATTCATTAATATTATATTTTCCTTTATTTCTCTGAATATATACTTAAAGGATGCTCAAAGTCTTTGCTGAATTCAACATCTGGTTCCACTTGGAGTAATTTTCTTTTGACTGTCTTTTGTCCTTAGTTGGGTTCTACTTTACTGGGGTTCTGCATGTTTGTGTAATAATTTTTGATAAATTTAAAATTTAGTAAATTTTGAGAATTGGACCTTATAAATACATTGCAGCAAGTAGATTCTGTTACATTCTTTAAGAATTTGTTAACTTTTAGATTTTAGATTTTAGATTGTTGTGTTAGTTAACAAATCATTTTGTATTAAGTCGTCATCATAGAAAGATTTATAATTGTAAGATTTAGAATTACATCATTATTTTTGGATTGGGCCTGAATTTTTCAATGTCAATGAATTATTTTCTTCAATTATGTAAAGTCTGAATTTTGCAGTTGAAAACCTTAATCATTTGGAGCTGATCTCAGTATGTTATAAAGTAATTATGATTAGTATTTATTACACAGCACATGTTATGCCTGGTGTTAAGCTTTTTGTCTGTATATTTGGTTTGATCCTCATTACAGACCCCATATCTGGAGTTTGGAAATTGAGGATCTTATCTTTTAACATAAATTCACATTGTTAATATGAGCTGGAACTAAAAGATGCCCTCAGTCTTTTTGACTTAAAGATACTGGTTCTTTAGGTCTGTATTGTACTGTTGTTGCTATTATGTAGTTAAAATTTTTTTTAAAATTACATTTCTAATGATTGGGGACAATAGGTTGACTTAGGTCAGGTTGGATGTCAGTGAGGTATGGTGTAGCACACCATATCTTACCATAGCATACCTTTTTTTAGGGGGAAAACATAGATTATTTTATATAACTTAATTCTAGCTTTGAAGTTGCCTTTGGTGTTTTGGTGAATTAATATTGATAATTTAGTGTAGTATTGGTCAACATTTTAAATGCTGGAAAATGGTGTTTGTGTTGAATCAAGCACCTAATCACTTTAATAGCCCTATGCAATGGACAAATTAAAAAGAAAAACTTTTAGAAATTCTTGCAAAAGTCTTTCAAAATTATTTTCTGTATGACAGATGTATAGCTCATGAGTATTCGGGGTCATTTGTCTGACAAACTCTGTTTTTTCAAGGAATGCCATTTAGTGGTCCAGATGAACCAGCCTACTCATTATCCTTGTTGCCCCTTAGTATTATTTCATTTTTCCTTTATGTCTGCTAGTTTCCTTTGCAAAATGCAGAAGTTTTGTTTTTCAGAGTGGAAAAGTCACAGGCAGTGATTCAGGTGGTGTCATTGATCTCACAATGGATGATGAAGAGAGTGGAGGTTCACAAGGTACTTATAAGTAATTGTACCAGTACCAAGGAATGTGTTGATAACATTTTTTCCTTTTAATCCAGTGTAGTAATCAGTGAAGACAGATCTCTACAACATTATGCTTGATGTGTCTGTATCTATTTTATCTATTTTAGAATAAGAGTTTTTATGTTATGCCATATAGTGGTTAACTCTTTTTAAGGGCTTCGTCTGAGATGCAAACATTTATTCCATAGGCTGTCCTATATCTTTTTTGAGATTAGACACTCTATGTGTATCTTATTTTAATGACTGGATAGTGTAAATAAGCAACCATCTATATTATCAAACAAAAGAACCTAAACAGCAGTAATCGGAGTTCAAGATCACTGATAAAAAAAACTCATCAATTTATAGGTGTTTGCTTAGGAAAATGTCCTGGCTATAGATAATAGATACATAGATATGTATGAATATAGGAAATGAAATTATTCTGATTGACAGGATATTGTAATTGAGTTCAGTAATAGGATTCTTTCATGAAAAACAATGTACAATTATATTTCTATAAATGTGAATTAGAGTATGTGGTAGAATCAACAGTGAATTATTTTAAGGCCATGATGTGATGTTTTAACCTGGTAAATGTACACATAATTAAAATAGAAATAAATTGTTCTCTTAGTGGTAAATGTGACTAAGTGGTAAGCACATGTAAAATTCACAAATAAAAGAAAAACCTGTTTTTCTAATTTTTGTCTGTCAGTAATCACCATGTCTCACTTTTAATTAATAGACCCTAAAAAGCTAAACCATACTCCTGTGTCAACCATGGGTTCTTCTCAGCCTGTGTCTCGACCATTGCAACCCATCCAGCCTGCACCACCTCTTCAGCCATCTGGGGTGCCAACAAGTGGACCATCTCAGACAACCATACATTTACTACCTACAGGTAAACTTGCCGAATCACTGAGTTGAAGCTTTTAGTTTTGCTTACAGTGAAATAGGACTATGGAAGTAAGTGGAAAGATTAGATAGAAAATTAAGGGTAATTCTCTGTCATTTTGAGGACAGTGCATCTTTTTGAATGTAGTGTAACTTAGATTTGCTGACCATCTTAAGTAGCACCACTGACTGATACAGAGTGGTTATAAGGAAGAAAAATCACATGTTTTTGTCATCTGCCACTATAAGCAGCAGAATGAATATAGTTTCTTTTGAGGGGATGGCTATAATGATTCATTCTGATTATGACCACAAAGTAATAACTGACTGATGAAGAAAAAAATTTTAAATGATTCATAATGTGAACTAGTTTTAACTGGCCTAACACCACCATTTGGAGATAATATTTTACACACTGCCTCTCAAGAAGTTATAAATCCTATATATTTTCAAGATGTAGCCTAGATCTCCTAAACTGTTGGGAAGCGAACCAAGACAGTTTGTCTTTTTTTTTTTTTTAAGATTTTATTTATTTATTTATTTATTTATGTATTAGAGAACATGCAAGTGGGGAGAAGAGTGTAGAGGGTGGGGGATAGAATCTCAAGCAGACTGTGGAGTGTGGAGCCTGACATGGGGCTCAATCTCACAACCCTGAATCATGACCTGAGCCAGAATCAAGAGTCAGACGCTCAACTGACTGAGCTACCCAGGAGCCCTAAGGCAGTTTGTACTTTTTTATTTATTTATTTATTTATTTATTATTAATTAATTTATTTATTTATTTGACAGAGCAGGAGAGCACAGTCAGGGGAAGCTGCAGAGGGAGAGTGAGAAGCAGGCCCCCTGCTGAGCAGGGAACCTGATGTGGAGCTTGATCCTAAGGCCCTGGGATCATGACCTGAACTGAAGGCAGTCAGTTAACTGACTGAGTCACCCAGGTGCCCCTGTCTTTTTTTTTTTTTTTTTTAAATAAAATAGCCCATCATTAGAGATTTATCTGCAAAATTATATATGGACTTTTCTCATTAAGGAAAACATTGAATTCACATGGAATTGTATCTAGTGAAATCAAAGTTTCAAGTCGCCAATTTATATAATTTAGAAGGAAATATCATTATGCAAACCATGTGCATAATAGATAATGAAATGGGTAATAAGGAGTTGAAGAGGTAAGTATTCCTCCTTGTGTACTTTCTTCCCCTTTCTCACATTGAAAGTTCAGATATGTAAAGACTAAGTTAAGTAAAGACATTAGTAAATAAGTCATTAGTAAAGAAACCTTTTTATCAGATGTCTCATATCCAGTGTTTACCTCCAAATTTGTTTTATTATGGAAGCCATTTTTCTGTATGAAAGTAGACTTTTTATTATCTTTTATTATATAGTTAATATGTGGTTATTTGTAAAATGTGATGATAATTCAGAGAGTTATTAATTCCTAAAATAATTATTGTAGTTCCATGCTGCCAGTGAACAGTTAGGACTTTTTTGATAAATACATGTTAACATCACTCAACGCATGAATGTTCTCTGGAACATAAATTAGGAGGAATGCTGGAGTAGAGAAGGAAGAATTCTTTATTTTAATTGATGTTTTATTGTTTTGAATTAAGAGATGGTTTGGTTCACCTAAAGAAAATGTCTGTTACAATAGCCAGCCAGATAGAAAATTAAAGATAATTTCTTGAACTGTGGGAATACAGTTACTCCTGGATTTATGCCATTAGTAGAAGACCTTCAGGGCCCCAAATCCCACTCTACTAAGAATAATTAAACATTGAGAAGTGAAAATTTGCTCTTTTAAGTCACTCCCTTAAGATCATACTCTCAGGTCTTTATCTTTACATGCTTATCATCAAGTCAAACTGAAGAGTGGGGAGGTCATTTTACATGGTTGAGGTGCTCTTTCCTTCTGAAGTTTGGATTGTAATAATAGTTACTATTAATTTTGGTTGGCCATAACACTCTTCTCTGTCAAGATTACAAAAGGAAACTGTTGTCTGTATTTCTCTCTTTATTATAGTTAGATTTTGTGCAAAATTAATCACCATTAATAACTGTTTACTTAACTGCATTTTAATGTTTTTCTGCTTTTCATTAGCTCCAACCACAGTGAATGTAACACATCGTCCAGTAACTCAGGTGACCACAAGACTCCCTGTACCGAGAGCTCCTGCAAACCACCAGGTGGTCTATACAACTCTCCCAGCACCACCAGCTCAGGCTCCCCTGCGAGGAACTGTTATGCAGGCTCCTGCTGTTCGGCAGGTCAATCCTCAAAATAGTAAGACTCTTTTCTTGTGTATGACCTCAAAGTTACGTGTAGTTCTTTAGCATTTAGTGGGCTTATACTGACATTAGATTTAGCAAAAAAAAAAAAAATGCTTATTATATTAAAACTATTGACAATTTTTCTTCTTCCCTTAGGAGAGTTAACCAGAAAAATTGGACATGTGTATCAAATGATTTGTGCTCCGTGTGTTGTCTTCAATTTAATTTTATTTATGGCCAGTATTATCACAATGCTCAATTTGATAGTGGTCTGCACTCTCTTAAGAGATACCTTACCTAATTAAAGTGGGAATGATTAATTGTGGCATAACCCAGATAATGGAAATGATGGTTAAGGATAGCCTCCAATGAGAGAGAGTCTTAAGGGTGTGGAAGATGGCTGAGAAATAGAAGACAGGAATATGTTAAAGGAAATCTATTGTTTCTACACACACACACCCTTTTCATCAGAGGTAGCCACCATCTTCACTTTCTGCTTTTGTGTATGATTTTGCCACCAAATAAATATCACCAAAAATATTTAGTTTTGCAAAATTTAATAGCAAGGGCAAATCTAGCTGTTTAAAGAAACTGCCATTATTAGGTGATGATTTTGAGGAGAAAATAAACTAAGCAGAGTCTCTGGTTCACAATCTGGCTTCAGTTTTTCTCAAGTTTACAAGAGCGTTTTCTTGGAAATCAGTCAGTAGGGTCATGAACTTAGTTCTGGGAAACTGGGCTCACTATAGTCAGGGTACCTGGCAGAACTATAGTATGGGCCAGGAACTGAATATATGGCAGTAATATGGTCCGGGCAGTAGTTGATTTAAAATTGTCTGTTTCTGTTACCCTAACATATGTCAGAATAGTTTTCTCTTCAGTGAATTGAGTATCCTCAGCTGTTCACGGCATGGAGAGAAAGTGAGGAACCTCATTAACATGAACCAAGGATAACTTATAGTTGAGATTTCTGTTCTAGTTGAAAAGATGAGACAGCTGAGGTTTTTTTTTTTTTTTTAAGATTTTTATTTATTTATTTGAGAGAGAGACAGAGATAGCGAGAGAGAGTACACGAGTGTGGAGGAGAGGGAGAAGCAGGCTCCCCAGTGAGCAGGGAGCCCGACATGGGACTTGATCCCAGGACCCTGGGATCATGACCTGAGCTGAAGGCAGATGCTTAACCGGCTGAGCCACCCAGGGTGCCCCAAGCAGAGGTATTTTTGAGGACAGCTTCAATTTGTCTACCTTTAGAGTTACACCACTCCATTCTGGCCTGTTTGACTTCTACATGTGGTGTACCACTGTGTTCTACTGTTCTAGGGTTTTTGCTTATAGTCCTCCTGGTAGGGATTCCATTTATTTCTCTTATGTGCTGGATCTCCACTGTTTCTTGCATCTCATGTTTTCCTCTTTCTTGATTTTCACTCTCATAATTGGTGGCACACATCCTCCAAAGGCTACTTGAGAAAGGGTTTATAGAGATAGATTTTTTTTGGTTGCTTGCATACAGGAACATTTCTTCCTCCTCATGCTTATTATTTGGTTGATTGTAGACTTCAAGGTTAGAAATGTTTTTCCTTCCAAATTTTAAAAACATCACTTTGCTGGCTTCAAGTGTTTAATCTGTGTTCTACCAAATTTAGACTAGAAATCTAGGGTTTTTGTTTGTTTGGTTGGGTTTTTTAGAGAGGGAGAGAGATGGGGGGAAGGGCAGAGGGAGAAAGAGAAACTTAAGCAGGCTCCATGCTCAGCACAGAGCCTGATGGAGGGCTTGATCTCACAACCCTGAGACCATGACCTGAGCCAAAATCAAGAGTCAGACGCTTAACTGACTGAGCCCCTTGAGGTGTCCCTAGAATTCTAGTTTTATGTCTTAATTTTCTTTTGTAGGTGTCACAGTTCGAGTGCCTCAAGCAACTACATATGTTGTAAACAATGGACTAACCCTGGGATCAACAGGACCTCAGCTCACAGTGCATCACCGACCACCACAAGTGCATACTGTAAGTGTTGATGTTTGGATTTCCAAACTTTTCAACCATAGAGCTATCAAATATTATTGTAGTTAGCATTTATCCTTCAACCTAGTTTATCAAGAGGTAATGACAGGTCTTCTTTAAAGAAGGGATACCATCTTAGGGAGGGTAGTCATCAAGCATCACTGAGTTTGCTTGTGGTGGTATACAGGGTTTAAGAAGCGTCCATACCTGGGGCATGTGAAGTAAAATAGACCATTTTTTAACTCATGGTTACATTAAAAGAGTATTTTAAAAAGTGTTGTTCATGTTCTAGCTTTATTCTTTTCCTCAAAACCTTATAGCAGGTCTAACTGGTATATTGCCATCACTTTATTGTTTTTAATAATCTAATGGTATTGGGAATTCATTTGTTAAGAGATGACAGAGAAGATCAAAGATGTCGTCTTAGATTTAGGCTCCAAAACAATGTCACATTATTCTGTGACATGATTATAATAGTATTTGGTATGGTATACCATGTAAATGGAAATGCTGGCTTTATGAGAAGGGAGGAGATTGAGATTTCATATCACTTTTCACCAAGCAAAGAGTCCCTTTTTAAGTATGCATAATAATTACTAGCATTTCTTGAGTGCTTGCTATGTGCCAGGCACTGTAAATATACTTGGTCCTCAGGAATCCTTTAGGAGTCTTGCTCTCCTTTTTTATTCTTTATTATAGATATGGCAGCTTATACACAGAGAGTAACCAGCCCAAGGTCATACCTCATAAAAACTCATGCATTCCAGCTTTCTAGTCTATCCTCTTAATAGCTGTTATTTTTCTTACTCCACTACAATGAAAAAATTAATGTTGATGGAGCACTAACTATATAACAGGCACTCTGCTAAGTACATGTATTATTTTATTTAATTTTCACATCCCTATGAGGATTATTATTCTCCTTTTGATAGAAGAGGATACCATGTCACAAAGATGTTAAGTGGTTACTCAGGTTACTCAGTGTCATTACCCAAGCTAATGTCAGAGCCATTTTAACACAGGTTGTCTGATCCCAGCACCTGCAGTGTTTTCACTGTTTCAAATCTGGCCCTGTAATTAGAATATGTGGTCAATATATCATTACTGTTGTTTGCAGCTACAAATAATTTTTTTCATTCCATATTCCTTCAAAAAATATAGAGTAAAAATCTCTTAATTTTTTAAAATTTTTTTTAAGACTTATTATTATTATTATTATTTTTATTTATTTGACAGAGAGAGAGAGACAGTGAGAGAAGGAACACAAGCAGGGGGAGTGGGAGGGGGAGAAGCAGGCTCCCAGCAGGGCAGGGAGCCCGATGTGGGACTCGATCCCAGGACCCCAGGATCATGACCTGAGCCGAAGGCAGATGCTTAACTGACTGAGTCACCCAGGCGCCCCATAGTTTTACAAATTTGATGACCTATCAAGAGCTTTTTTTCAAAAAAACAGGAGCCCATGTGTATAGTCTTATAATAAACTGTGTATCTTACAGGAGGAACTTTTTTTTTTCAGAAGGAACTTTTTTTAAATTTTATTTTAATTAATGTAAAAAATGCTTTTAAATGAGAATTTGCAAATATATCAATAGAGAGTATAATATATCAATAGAGAGTATACTATGACAATTCCCACTTACCCATCACTCATCGCTTATCAGCATATGGCTAATCTTTTTCATATATAATGCCACCCACTTATTTTGACAATCCATGTATACACGGGGTTATTTTGAAGCAGATCCCTATTGTATTATTTTATTTGTAAAACTTGAACAAAAACCTCCATTGCAATGGCAAAAATGAAAAAAACAAAACTCAGTTGACTTAATTATTAAGTTTCAGGATATGAGCAGATTCAGAATCCTAGAATTTTAAGAATTAGAAGGGACATAACAGCCATTAAAGCTGTTGTCAAACTCCTTAAATTCTTGTGCTCCCTCCAGTCGGATTCATGGCTTCAGCCATCTTCTCTTGGATCTTGCTAGCTACATGTTTATTTAACGTTATTTACCTAGGTGACTAAATCACTTAAGGAAAAAAGAGATAATTTTAGAGAGAAAATAGAGCAAAATGGCCAGCATTCAAATCACTTCTACTTCTTCAGCTTTCAATATTTTATTTAAATTTGATTTTTTTCCCTTCTAACTTTATATTCATTTTAGCTTTTTAACCGTGGATTCTGCCTTTTTCCAGATATGTATATGAATTTTTTCCACTAGGCATATGAATTTCAACACATTTGCTTTCCTTGAAATTATCCAGCATATCCTTTTTGAGTTCTTACTATGCGCACATTACTGCTACTAAGCTTTGACAGGGCATGGAGGTTAAAAAGATAGCATCAGACCTTCACAGAATTCATTGTTTAGTGTATGTAAATAACCCATTTTATGAAATGCATATTAAAACATAGTTCTTATTCAGTGAATTTTAGTTAAGGAAATCCTACTTGTTTCATGACTTTCAGTCTAAAGTCAGTGAGCAAATGACACGTTTCACTTGGGAAAAAAAAAAGATCACTCCATATCCCTTTTTCCTCGCTCACACTTGAATCTTTTTAGAAAAAAATTACCATCACTGTAATCTTTATTAAAACCTAGATATAGGGCTCCTGGGTACTTCATTCGGTTAAGCGTCTGCCTTTGGCTCAGTTCATGATCCCAGGGTCCTGGGGTCGAGTCCCACATCAGGCTCCCTGCTCAACCGGGAGTCTTCTTCACCCTCTTTCTCTGTCCCTCCCCCATACTCATGCACTCTCTCTCTCAAATAAAATCTTTAAAGAAAAAAAAAAAAAACCCTAGGTATAATAATAATGTCCAGTGTTAGAAACAAGTCAGTTTGAATTCATACACTTACTATTCATGCTTCTTCATCATATGGCCTTTACCTTTCCAAATGTCTTTTCTTATTCATATGCCGTATGTCTTAGTAAAAGTTAATACTTGTTTTTACCCATAAATCCCCTACTTTCCTGTAGCCCCATGCCCTTGTTCATGCTTTACCTATTGGCCGAAAGGTTACACACTATTTCTCCATTTCTAAATCTTACCTTTCATAGTCCAACTTAAATATCACCTTTTTTGTGCAGATTGACCAAGAACATAATATGTATATTTAGCTTTAAATGTGCTTATTTGTGATATGCTACTGTCCTTAGGTGGAAAAAATGGCTTAAAAATGAAAGTAGAGTTGAATACTCAAATTATATACATATAGTAGACTGTCACACATGATGTTTAAAACTTATATTATTCTAAAATGAGAATCTATAGCATAGATAGTTAAACATAAATTATTTTGTTAGAGATAGTTGATTATTTTAGTTTCTGTCAAAATGATTTTCCATCAGCAAAGGCTTTCCTTTCCCAAGGAAAGCTTAGTATTTTAGATGTAGAAAGTATATTGGAGTATCAATAGGCAATCAAGCAATATTGTTTATGGCATGATTGGTCACAAATCAAATAGAGCTAGCCAAATGTGATACAGTATTGGCATTTCTTAGTATTCTTGATGTAAAATGATAACTCTTTAAATGATGTCTGAGTTGTTTTAGTTCTAGCATTCCGAAATAGTCCTTTCTGTGATCATTATTAAATCAACATGACTCTTCTTTTATTAGGAGCCCCCACGCCCTGTGCACCCAGCACCCTTACCAGAAGCCCCACAGCCACAGCGTCTGCCCCCAGAAGCTGCCAGCACATCTCTGCCTCAGAAACCACACTTGAAGTTAGCACGAGTTCAGAGCCAAAATGGCATTGTACTGTCATGGAGTGTCCTGGAGGTAGACCGAAGCTGTGCCACTGTTGACAGCTACCATCTCTATGCTTACCATGAGGAACCCAGTGCCACAGTGCCCTCACAGTGGAAGAAGATTGGAGAAGTAAAGGCACTTCCCTTGCCCATGGCATGCACTCTCACCCAGTTTGTATCTGGCAGCAAATACTACTTTGCAGTACGAGCCAAGGATATTTATGGACGTTTTGGACCTTTCTGTGATCCTCAGTCAACAGATGTGATCTCTTCTTCCCAGAGCAGTTAAACCTAGGAGCCTTTATCTCTTCCTCTTTCCGAGTTCCACTTTTTGGTCTTGTTTTAATCTTGTGCATGATATCCATTGTAAAAGCCACATTGTGCAAGATTTCTTGGACAGATGTGTATATACACTACATTTGTTTATAATCAGAAGTAAAATAAACAGCCCATAAAGCAAGAATCTTTTCCTGGACAATTGAAGCTTCAGGGTTTTGAAATGTAAATGTGCACCTTGCTTTAGTTTTAAGGCTGGGGAATATGTGTGGGTGTTTATGTGTGTTTTTCCCTATTTATATGTTTACTGCAGTGGAATCTCCCATTTCCATTCTCACATTTACCCCTCTTCAAGTATAAAGTAAGTAGATCAAGGGATCCGAGGTATGGTGTATAACTGGCATGATTCTGCTTCTGAGGGATCTGTAGGTTCATAGCTAAATGAATCTAAACAAAACCCAAGGAAAGAAATAAAAAGCAAAATGGTTAAATAGTTTAAACTAGGTTAATTTGAACACAGGAAAGGATCTGTTCATCTTTTTTCTTTGCTTGGTTGTTAATTAGATGAAAAAGATCTGCCTTGGCCCCTCTTTCCTAATCTGGCTCTTACATTTATTTTGTGCCTTAAAGATTAACTACTAAAGTAAACATGACCATTTATCCATTGTTGATCTTCTCTTTCAGCCTTTTGCCCTTCATTTCTCCTTCATCTCTACTAAATATAGCACATTCCCCTCAAGTGAGTTTTAAACTTAAGGCTTTTAGGTATATTCTTACCAGTGGCATCACTACATTTAACTCTAAAAATTGGACTGCTCTTTTCTTCTAAGAACATAAGTGCTTTTATCTTTGGTCACTACTTAAATTAACTGTGTAAAACGGACCAAGAGAAGAAAGACCATAGTGTAAAGAAAATTGTCCTTCAAACATATTTTAGAATTTATACTGCATACTGTGTTAGAGATTAGGAAAGCAGTGCTAGTTCACTTTATCACCCAAAGCGTAGTATTCTTTCATAGGTAGTAAAATTCACAAAATATAGTGAGCTAAAATATCAAAGGGAAAGCTTTATTTCCTTATTATTCTCCTGTCATCTTTTTCTGTTTTAACCTTTTAACTTTGTTTTGATGGTGCCAAGTTTTGTCTGATTTACCCTCTGTCAACTTTGGACAGAATTTAAAGTATATCCTTTGGGGTTATTTTATGTAACAATTAGATAATACTTTCTATGTGTCTCTGTTCCTGTTCAGAGTTAATCAAATTCTGTTTAGATCATGGATTTTCAGTATGAGTGCCAGCTCTACTGGTATCAGGTAGGTGTTCAAGTGTAGGTAGTTTAGGGCAGGAGAGATGGGGTAAGTTTGGGGATGAGAGTATGGTTGGGAATAGTTTGAAAGAAATTCATGGAGTTTATGAAATAGTTTTTCAAGGCATCTTCCCTTACCATATTTGAATTCATATTCCTACCTTCTCAAAATAAATACATTTTTAATTTTTCTTGGGATTATAGGAGGGAGCTATCCCTTCTATTAATGCTGCTTTGTTTGCAGCTTTGATGGCTTGTAATGGGAAGCATTCTAGCTGTAAAGAAACTCTCATTAGAGACTTCACAGTATACTGTCACATTAGGTGTGAAGTTTGATTGACGCTGAAGAAAGCCTGCAGATTGCCAAAATGTAAGTGCTCCAGAACCTTCCTTTCACTTTCAGAAAATGAGACCACAATGAGAATTAAAGTTTTCATGAATCCAGTTTGCCAACCAACCACATAGATGTTACTCATTCTAGGACTAATGATGATGGTAAAAGAAGTTGTCAGTGTCATGCCAATGAAAATTTTAAAAAGGGAGAAACTGATGATCTTCTAGCATATATGAACACCTATCTATATCTGCATGTATATATGTTTTTACCCACAGTGGTGGCATTGTTGATTATGTGTTCAAGATCATTCCTGTCTACAGAATGGAAAGCCTGTGTTCAATTAAAAATGTTCTTTATTGGCCGGTTTTATGGTCATGTGATGACAATTTGCTTACCTAGCCTAGAAAAGCTTCCCTTGGTGAATGTTTTTATTTATATTCACTAATCATTTTTTTAAGCTTTCATAGCATTATATAATCAGATGAAGAAAGCCCAGTAGAATGAAAATATTATTTTAGCCTATATTGTGTGTCTTCTGTCAAAGAAAAAAAAAATTCTCAAATAGTAACCCTAAAAATACACTTACTACAGCAAAATAAAACTTTTTTTATTCCAGATGGTGGAAGGAAGGTACAAAGAGAGACTGTAATTATTTGAGGAAAGTGTATATTAGGAGATTCTTTCCTCAAATTAGCATGCCATGGGATTTATAGGCAACAGCTATATTGAATTTACTGAAAAGTGCTAGGCTAGGACTATAGGCATTTATTTTGGGCAGGTTTTGTTGATGAGCTCTGACTTTGTTTCTTTTGAGAGAGAGAATGGAGGACTCAACTAGAAATAGCTACTGATTACAAGACTATATTGTAGCAGTTCATACTCCATGGTACCTTTTCACAAAGTATTACAAATAAGTTTGATTATCCCATTTTGGGAATGCAAGTTTGTTAACAGTTTTAGCCTGACAGTACTTGTGTAAGTATTGCCTTATTGGAAATCCCAAAAGCTTCTGATATTTCCACCTGAAATATAGGATGTTCATACAGCATTTGAAGGTAATGGTGATGTTTGTTGCTGTATGTTTTGCACTTTGTCAGAGTGATTTTCACCCTGTTTTAAGTGTGAGTAAGCCTCTTTTTAAAATTATGTTCTTGCCAGCTAGTTTATAAAATACAAAGACAACATCTCTTGTTAACTGTTAACTTTCTGAGGTAACCATATCCCTGTTTCCCTGGACTTGCTTTAAAATATGCAGAATACTGTGTACTGTTTAACACAGTAGATGTTCATGAGAGAACTGAAGAATACAGCTTTCTTCCTTGAAAAGTGCATATTTATTGGGATGCCGTTTGCCTCACAGAGAGTGTTCCCCACTCAGCCCACCCCCATTTCTGGGATAGTAAATGAAAGATTTAATTGGGAAACATGACCGAAAGCAAGGAGCTTAGAATTTTTGGTACATCTGTCTGCAAAATTCCTTAGGCAGGCTGCACTATACAGTTCTCTTACTGTATTGAGTAAGTGTTAACTTAGTTTTTATCATTTGCTCTTTTGCTTACATTTTCCAAATTATTTGTGCAGCAAGGTGAATGTTAATATTGCATGATATGCATTTACCTTGTTCCATGGATTTTCCAGTACTGTACAAGATTAACAAAATAATGCCTGTGGTATCCTCTTCTCTTTGGTACACTGTGATTTTAGCACATTAGAGTACTGAAAAGACCTTCCAAGTGTTCTCCCCAGCTTCCTTCTTGGGCTATTTCAGAATCATATGATTTATTCGTTATTTTAATTTCATTGTTGACCGGTCGTTGGCCTGTTTTATTCTAATTTCCAGAAAAACCATGCCCCAATATTGGATTCTTGGAAATAATTCTACCTAAAATCAGTGCAGGATTCTGCCTTCCTTACTATTTACTGAGTGATGCCCCTCTCCCACTTTTTAACATTTTTGGACAAACAGAAAGAACAATCTCATGAAGTGTTTTTGTTAGTGTGGCGGACTTAGATCTTATTCCTAAAATGCATTCCCCTTGAGCCAGCCAATGGGGAGGAATGATAAAACACATGTTTTGTCTTCTCCAAACATTTTATCATGCTACGTAAGTTTTTTTTTTTTTTTTTTTTCTTTTAGAGTCAGCTAAGTACCCATCATTTATATTTAAATGCTGGGAGTGGGGGGTTGTTTTTCTTTTAGTTTTGTTTGTAAATAAGGTAACTGGGCAATCAAACACCTTTTGGGGATCCTGGCTTCATTATTTTCTCCGCTATTTCAAAATTAAATATAAAAATAAATCCTTTGTAGGAAACTTGCATCCTGATTTTTCTTTATTGCAGTTGAAAGTGTAAATAATAAGACAATGTAAGACCTTCCTAATGTCTAATACAAACTGGGCTATAGCAAGTTGCCCTATTTTTATTAGGTTTTGAAGGTTTTGTGGGGTTTTTTTCTTTTTTAAATGTACAGTAGAGTGGTGTCTGTATAAGTGTTAACTGTAGTGGGATTTTGTCCAGCAAGCCTGAAATTTATACTTTGAAATAAACTACTGGGTTTTTAACATTTGAGTATTCTGATTCATTCTAGTTATTTTCAGCCCTTGTGTTGCTTTTGGAAGTCTCTCACCTTGTTAAGAATCACCCATTATACTGTATAATATGGTTTATTTAACCCACTGGGCAATATCACAGCACTCAAACAACATATCATTCTCTGGCTTTGAAGGAGTTGTTAGTAGAGTTGCTCCCAGATTAGATATGCTACTTTTAACTGATGGGAGACCACATTAAGGTTATATTGTGTGCCTAGTCTGTACCACGAAAAGACTCAGCTGGTGCTTGTTAATGGCTGGAAGAATCACTAACTGTATTTCTGTTAGAGGTTCCTTTGAAAACGAAGCTCTACCATCCCCTAGGGCTTTATCATTAAGTATATCCAGCCCGGGGAAGGATAAAAAGCATGGAAGAGTACAGGTTCTTAGGGGCCAGGCCTGGAAGTGACACACTAGTGTCATCAGATTCCTTGGGCAAAAACCCTATCACATGGCACAGCTATCTAGGGGAACATGGGAGATGAGGTCCATGTGGCCAGATGTGAAAGGAGAATATGGATCTGGGTGAGTAGTTTCTGCCATACCATCTTGTATATGAACTTGTATGCTAAAGCCAGGTATTATTATGTATCTTCTTTCTTCTACAGTGTGTCACCCTATAGAGAATGTTGTAAAAAAAACTACAAAATCAACAGAAAATGAAAGTGACAGGCTGAATTTAATATACTTTATTAAGACTAATTCTGAATGGAAAAACATAGCTAAAATAGTGCCTTTGGAATCTTATTTGCAACCTTCTATTCCCTCAACTCCCTCCTTCATTTTATGTCACGTTTCAAAATTGGTTTCATGGTAATAAAATCAAAGTCATAGGTCTCTGGCATGCCCTTGTGGAGAGTTTTGTTGAAATGGCTCCAGTGAAAAACAGGGAGGCCACCTTGTACTGTGGGACCACTAATGGCATAGGCTGTATACTGGGATGCGAGGTAGATGTCTGCCACCTGGAAAGCGAGAGGAGAGGGACATTTTAGAAAAGCATTTGGAAAAAACAAGATTCCTGTTTTTCCTTTTTTTTTTTTTTTTGGTCCTCTTTTTCCAAAGTCGCAATATTAGCCCCCTTTTAAAATAAAATCTTGCAAGCTTCCACAACATGCTCTTCCATAACCATTTGGTATTCAGATGTGAATTGAGTAGAAGTGCATTAACATAGCCAAATTCTGAGATCTGGAGTCAGAATGCCCATATTCAGAATTCTAGCTGCAAAACTTGTTTAAAAATAACCCCTATAGGACTCCGTTTTCTCATTTGTGAAAGGGTTTTAATAACCATACTTCATAGAAGAGTTGTCATGGGGATTAATGAGAGCAAATGCTTGCAGCAGTGCCTAGGATATATTCTTCAGCAAAAGTTGTTACTAATCAGGACTGTAACAAGAGTTTTAAAGTAGAAGGAACTCAACATTGAGGTCCATGAGTTCTCAAAAGCACCTAAACCCTGGATAGCAGCAAATCTTAAACTCAGAGGAAAAAGAAGATGTCTCATAGCTTCTGATTTTCCACATATTCAAAATGGCTCAAGGAAAATGATAGTAAGTGTATCCTTCAACAGAAACTCTTTTGATGACAAATTGGCAGACTCCTCTCTCCAGAAGATAGTAAAACTTGGCAGGTGGAAGGTTGGCTTGGGTTCTCTCCGGTAAGGCGGCAGAGGTCATTCTCTGTGTATCTGGGAATGGCTAGAACACTTCTTGCACACTCTACTGAATGTTTGCAAATACCATTAATAAGAAATAAGCACTCACTGGGGTTTCATGGGTGTCAGGCTTTCTACACCCACAGAATTTTACTTTACACAACATATTGGGGCTTATTAAAGCTAGCGCTTTGGTATCATGGCTAAAAAGTAGCTTGAGTAGGAACTAGACTATTCTAAAGCATCTTCTGTTTAGGCATTAGGCTGATAGAAAAAATTATGTGTAGGGGGATCAGCATTCTTAACAGTTAACTCCACTTCTAACAGATTTCTCCCAGAATTTAGGACTGAAAGTGCAAACAAAAAGACAAGCCCAAACCAGGAGTGCAAAAGGACGTGGTAGAATGATTCTTTTCCACCAACCAAATGGCTAACTCATACCCTCGGACATCCCAAATCCAGTAGTGTGCAGGAAAGTTTTTAATGACCAGCTCTCTTGAGAGGAAAAAAAGACCCTGATTTGTAGTGTTTGCTGATTTGCATGGTGTAAATACTCCTCCATGGCTGATTTCAAGCTATCCACATGATGTCAACGGATTTTAACAATTGATTCTCACAAGCCCTTATGAGCTGGCTTCAGACCACCACTGCAAGTAAGTAATACCTATTTATTACCTATATTAGGAGATGCATTACAGCACTTAATAATTCTAAGATGGTGAAAACCCTTTAGTGCTTGTCCAATAAACCTGTTCCCTCAGCTAAATTCAGTTCCTGCTTAATGTGAAATCACACTGCTTCCAATAATAGGTTCTTTGGACTTTGGGCTAGTCTGATAAAACTTAAGACATCAACATCATCATCATCATCATCATCATCATCATCATGGTGTACATTTACAAATAACACAACATCAATACTAAATATTCTTCACAACAATCCTATAAGGCAAGTACTGTTATGTCCATCTTACAGATAAGGAATCAAATATTCCAAGATTATGGAATTTTCTATTAAGTGGCAGGGCAGGGCATTAAAGTTAGGCAATGAGACCTACTACCAGAATCTGCAAAAGCTGATTCCTGAATTGAACTTATGGTCAGAGACGATATTGTGTTTTATGCCACAAAAATCTCTGCAGCT
The DNA here is from genome assembly GCF_003265705.2 of Callorhinus ursinus. Taxonomy (NCBI): domain Eukaryota; kingdom Metazoa; phylum Chordata; class Mammalia; order Carnivora; family Otariidae; genus Callorhinus; species Callorhinus ursinus. The sequence continues at coordinate 18,891,699 of NW_027397089.1, read as the reverse complement.
TTGCCTTTGGATAGGCCTACGTGCAGGTAAAAATTAAATTCAAAAGCCAATTCGCATGTTACCTTTGTGTCATAGCAACCTCCAGGACTTGGGTTAAGTGAGTTCAGGTCTTCACGGCAGCAGATGGTATTGCAGGGATCGCCCTTACTGTAAGGATCCTTCTTATAATCTAGGAGGAAACAGTGATGGGGAAGAGGGTGAGTACTGGTTGTTCTGAGATACACCTGCCCACAGGAAGCCTCTGGACCTGTTCAAGTCTAGATAATCAAGAGAGTCCACCCCAGTGGCCTCACTGACCCAGCCGCTCTCAAGAAACTTGCACAGTGAGAGTGGATGGAAGACAGAATAAAGGATAAATGTGCATCACTATTTTTCTACAAAATAAATACAAAATTGACACTGTTCATCAAAAATAAAGTATTTGTGAATAAAATTTTTGTTTTATTAGCTGCTTCTGTCCTTGAAAGAAAAACCTGTGTTAGGGTTGAGGGGGAGTGGTAAAAAGAAAATACTCTGTATGGGTTATTGCCTCTGTGTTTTATATATTGTTTTTATCAGTGAAAAAAGTCTGTAGAATCTTCTTCCATGTCATTTTATAAAAGACAAAATTCTATCTGTTGAGTATAAAATATGTATAGTATTGATTGAATACTAAAAACTTAACTTCTTATAATTCCTTCTAGTACTGAGATGGATTCTTAACGTGGGAAAACATACATGGATTCTTTATCCATGCGGAAGAAAAGTTTTGAGGAATGATTCTTGAGAAATGTGCTACGTACTGTTGTATCGCATGATATATTTCATGGATGCCATATCAGTCACGTCCCCTTGGTCACGCCGGAAGATTTTGGCTCGTGAAGCCATATCATAGGAGTACTCCAAACCCAGCTTCTGAACTAGCATTGGATAGCCACTCCAGCTGTAGATTTTTTCATGGAAAGGAATGTTGTAGGAGGGCCAATATCCTGATTTAGGATGGAAGGAAGGAAGGGTGAGATTGACAGGGAGACAGAAAAGAGAAATGGGACAAAAGAAATATTATTAATGATGGTTTCTTTTGAAAATCGGCACAGGTGTGTGATTGCAAAATGATATTATAAAGAAAATAAAGCTTTGAATGTGAACACTGGCCTTCAAACTGATCCTTTTAAATGTACAGAATCAGTATACCTCTAGATGATTCCATAAGGGAAAGAAGAGCATCAGAATTCTTTGGTTTTCACCCAATATTCTTTTTTTAAATATTTTATTTATTTATTTGTCAGTGAGAGAGCACAAGCAGGGGGAGCAGCGGGGGCAGAGGGAGAAGCAGGCTCCCCACTGAGCAAGGAGCCCAATGCGGGGCTCCACCCCAGGACCCTGGGATTATGATGTTGAGCCAAAGGCAGGCGCTTTTGGACTGAGCCACCCAGGCGTCCCTTCACCCAAAATTCTTAAAGCAGTCTATTAACCAGAAAATAACCTTATGATCTGGATAACAAAACGAAGTGTAACACAGAGCGGTCTGAGGAGCTGGTTTAAGTGAACCTGGTTCCTGAAATGCCGAGATAGTTTCACAGTGTGGCCCTAACGGAACAGGCCAGGTGCTAATCATGGGACAGTGGAAGAATATAGTACCTAGAGTTCAGAAAACCTGAATTCTAGGCTCAAGGCTGAATCACCAGGTCTTAGGCAGTTAACCTCACTTTATTTTCTCTTTTTAACAGGGAAAGGAGAAGGAAGAATCCATAATTTGAAGAGACCGGAGATGATCTTTAAGGTTCCAGCAGGCTTTAACTTCTTTTTGTAAGCATTCCTTAAGGCTTAGCTTCATCCCAAGCTTCATAATGTGCCAAGTCCATAGAGCACATTCATCACTAAGTGTCAGACATGTGACACAGCTCTGGTACAATCAATATTTCGGGAACAGCCCAGATTCCAGTGGCCTGGGCTATTGTCTATAGGACAGTTAGTCAACGCAGGGACTCTTCCACCATTCAGGGTTTATTTCCCGTCCTCCATATTGTCTTGGCCTTTGTCTGCCTTTCTCCCTTTTGACTGTTTTATAGGATCCCCTTGGTAATCATTAGATGAATATTAACTATTATAATTATTATACTTCTCTTTATATGAATGCAGCTCAAATGAATAATCAAAATGGCTGCTTTACACATTACATTTTCCATAAAGCTTCATGATTTACAAAAACATTTAGAGTATCTTATATAATCTCACAACAACCTAATTATGTATATAAGCATTACCATCCCTCCTTATAAAGAAAGAAACAGAGGTTCAGAGATGTACAATGCCTCCCTTCTGACCAAGGGCTTCCAGCAATATACCACAGCTGCTTCCAAATTCTAGGAGGTTTGTGGAACTTTCTGTCTTTTATGATAATGGCTAGATGATATCATGTAAGTATTTGGGCAAATCACGTTTCTTTCTGAGCCTTTCTTTCCTTACAGTAAAATCGTAACAATGCTGCTTATCTGGAAGTATCTTAATGAAGATCAAACAAGAGAACATAAGTAAAAGGCCCAAAAGAGTGCCTAGTATATAGTAGACAATGAATTGAACTCTCTGTTCTTCCCACCTCTGGCAAAATAACTACAGACAGATCAGCATCAGATTTTTTTTTTTTTTTTTTTTTTTTTTTAGTCTCAGGGTAGATTTCTTCATGGCATCTAGGAACAAGATGACAAAGAACTGGACTGCCATTCCATAATTAGCGGCCGTCCAAAGAAGAAAAGGCCTTGAATAGCCTGTCCCCTTTAACACACATCTTCCCCTTGAGGCTGCTAATTTTGTCGGGCTCTTACGAGCTGGATGGGCCAGCCTTCAAGATCAGACAGCTGACTTCTCAGTTTTGAACTGCCATCCTAACCAAGTGACTGTCAATGATTCGACTTCTCTGTTGACTTCGTGATATCTGATCGGCTGGGCAGCTGAAGTTTCCACCTTCACGAACTGTTTTCTGCATGTTAGGAGCATTTGGTTGGCGTCATTATACAATCTCTGGGGACCGGGGAGCCTGAGGACCAGGCCCTGATTCCCGGGGTCCGTATCTGCCCTCGGTTCTGTTCCTGCTAATCTATCAGCTGATCTATTGCAGTAGCTTCCTAATTAGTCTCCTGCCCTCTCTCTGACTCCCAGTCTTTTCTCCCTTTTCAAAAACTCCCATTTTCTAAACTGCTTAGCAGGATAGAAAGGCTATTTTTCCCTCACCACCACCTTCCACTGCATAGCCCTTCCACTAGCTATCTCGAGCTAACAGTCTCTCAGTCACACCAGTTTCCATGCCTCCATCTGTTTGACCTTGTCCCCTTGTCAAATTGCTGAGCTCTTTTTTGACCTTTAACCATCACTCAGACATCATCTTCACTCTCATTTATTCAAGAAATATGCACATATGTTGTGTGTGCCAAACACTATGATCGATGCAAGGTAAGAGTGCTTGCTTTGTGTCAGCCAATGTGCTCCAGAATTTACAAGAATTCTCCCAATTCACTCTCGTGACAACTTTGTGAAATTACAAAGGTCCACACTCCCACATCCAAAATCTCTTGGAGGCCAGATAATTCAGAACTCAGGGTTTTGCAGGTTTTAGAACAGCAATGGGGTGTGCATATCACATATGACATTGCAGTCTCTGTGGGCAACACTTCATAATCAAAGGCATTGAAATTTCTGTAGCCTAATGTATAGTCTCCCTGGAGGAGAGGAAATAAAGACTAAATAGTTCAAGTCTACCAAACTACCAAACGGGTAGTTTTTGCTACCAAAAGGAGGTCAAACTACTAAGTTTGCTAGGAAAGAACAATAAAAAAATTTTTTGAGATTTCAAAATTACAGATAAGTGATTGTGGACCTTGTACCCCTACTGTCGTGTTTTACAGATGGAGAAAGTGAGCTTGGCGAGAGTGGATCATTTGCCTGAGATTTTGAGGAGCAGAGACTCAAATCAAGGTGGTGCTTCAAATGTCAGGGCTCTGGTCTTGCCCTCCAGACCCACCTTCTCTGATCCTCCCACTGACCACAGCCCCCCCTGGGCTTGGTGCTGCGGACGTTATGACGGCTCTTCCCTTTCTGGGTTCTAATGGCTGTTTATGTGCCTTGCTTCCTCACTAGACTGTTTCTCAAGGTCGGGGATTTTGTACCAGCAGCCATGCTTTTCCAGTCCCTCCCTGGGCCAAGGAAGCACTTTTGTAAATATTTGCTGAAGTTGACTAAAAGCTTTACCCAGGAACCCAGGAGTGAAGGTAATATTAGAGCTATGAGAAGTCCTAAGACTATAAAGGCCTGGATTTGTCCCCAACTATACAATGTCCTATAAGAGTTTGAGGTGCAGATTTTACATGTTGTGCTGAAGCTGGGAATTCTTTCCCAGTGTAGCTAGCAATGGCTTTCTCATCCTTTCTTCCCCACCATTCAATCCCCACCCCCAACCCCATCATATAGTCCCATACCACACGTTCCCCAGCACATGCATACACACTCACAGACTCATCAGATTTCCAGACTTCTAGCATAAAGACAGTACCTCTCCGTAGAACCTCAGTTTGGTCAGAATATTCTACATATGTAGGAATTTGCTCCACAATGTAGAGAGTGCCTGCGTCAAGGCTGTACTTCGGCTTTACCTTCTTCAGGTCCAGGACCATGTATTGATTGTTATAGGTGCCTGAAATATTGGGAGACATGAAGTAGGGTATGGGTATGGCTCTACTGGTTAACTCGAAACCTAAACATACGTACCTGCCTAAGAGCTATCCTGCCGGGCCACTTACCAGAGTTGTAGTTTGAAAAGATCTCTGCCCACTGCCTTCCATCATTTGCCATCATATTGGCCACACGAACTCTTTGCCATGCGAGGAGAGACTGGGGTACCACAAGCTTTAGTAGGGTTTTATTATACACACTGTTTGTGGTCTGTAGCAATATCAAACCACTGCTAAGAATGTAAAAGTCATCCAGAGACTCCAAAAACCCTACAGGAGAGACAGTTATACAAATCAGTATACATATAGCTGGTATATTCAACCAACATTATTGGTGTAGAGCTTTGCATACACAATGCATTTTGCAAAGAGTATCAGTTATTGATACTTGATCCTTGATCTGCAGTAGCCTCTCCTGGTTTGGGCTCACCTCTGTGTGCTTACTTAGTAGCTGCTTATAAAACGTGCCAGTGGACCTCTGACCCTAGATTCTCTATTGATATTTTTTGGTTTTATAATTTGGACACTAAAAATATCTTAAATCAGGACTATTCCAATTTTCCAAAATGATAAACAGAAATAGATCCCCACTAACTAGGATTTTGCAGGAGAACTTGTAGTTAGGGAGGGGTACTAATAGGGTTCATGGCTGGATAATAAGATTAGGGATGTCCTCTTTCTTCTCTTTCTACTTTTCTGTATTTCTCAAATTTTACATAATGAGTCTATCGGATCTTTAGAAAGAGGAAAAACATCTACACTTACCAGAGGAGCTTCCCCAACTTACACCATGTTTTGGCTTTTTTTCCTCAGGAAACACATTAATAAAACAAACACATGTTTACTAACATGCAAAAATTACTTGCCCACGGACCACCTAATACCACCTCACCAGCACCGTGCAGGCCACACCTGGAGAAACACCAACGGATCTGAAGCTTTTGTGTTCACGAAGAATAAGATGAGGCTCAGAGAGGTGAGGGCACCTGTCCAGGACCATACAGCCAGCTTGACCCAGTCCAGCACTCTTTCCACTAAGTGTGAACCCCTATGCTCAGCCTTCATGGCTCTCCTTCTTCTGGCTTAATGAAGGCTAGAGGAGGAAAGCTTCATGGAGGAAGCAGACCTGGAACTGAGTCAGGAAGCTTGTGTAAGAGCTGACTAGGGGAGACCTGGGGGCTCAGTCAGCTAAGTGACCGACTCTTGGTTTTGGCTTAGGTCATAATCTCATAGTTGTGAGATAAAGCCCGTGTGGGGCTCTGTGCTTAGCATGGACTCTGCAGGAGATTCTTTTCCCCTCCCTCTCCCTCCCCCTCTGCTCCTCCCCAAACTCACTCTCAAAAATAAATAAAATCTTAAAAAAAAAAGATTGACTAGGTAGAGAGCAGTGAGCAGCACAGGTATGAACAAAGATGTACAGCAGGAATAGATGTGGCATAGGAGATTGGAAGTTTGGGGAGGCGGAAGGAAAGAAACATTAGAAAATAGAGTTGGCCAAAGAAGGCATTAAGATGGCCAATAGACACATGAAAAGATGCTCAACATCACTCGTCATCAGGGAAATGCAAATTAAAACTACAAGGAGATACCACCTCACACCTGTCAAAATGGTTAAAATCAAAAACTCAAGAAACAGCAACTGTTATTGAGGATGTGGAGAAAAAGGAACCCTTCCTTGTGCACTGTTGGGGGGAATGCAAACTGGTGCAGCCAATGTGGAAGACAGTATGGACAGTCCTCAGAAAGTTAAAAATAGAACTACCCTATGATCTAAGAATCGCACTACAGAATAGTTACACAAAGAATATGAAAATACCAATTCGAAGGGAAACATGCACCCCTGTTTATTGCAGCATTATCTACAATAGCCATATTATGGAAGCATCCCAAGTGCTCATCGATAGAGGATGGGCAAGGAAGAGGTGGTGTGTACATACAGTGGGATATGACTCAGCCATCAGAAAGAATGAATTTGCCATTTGCAACGACATGAATGGAGCTAGAGAGTATAATGCTAAGCGAAATTAGGTCAGAGAAAGACAAATACCATGTGATTTCACTTATATGTGAAATTTAAGAAAGAGAACAAATGAAGGGAAAAAAAGAGAGAAACCCAAAACCAGATTCCTAATTATAGAGAACAAACAGATGGTTCCCAGGGGGGAGGTGGGTGGGGGGGATGGGTGAAAGAGGTGGTCGGGATTCTTTCCTGGTGACGAGCACTGGGTAATGCATAGAATTGTTGAATCACTATATTGTACACCTGAAACTAATAGAACACTTCATGTTAACACACTGGAATTAAAATAAAAAGAAAAGAAAATATAGTTGGACAGTCATTCATTTATTCATTCAACGAACAAACTATTGTGCATCTCCTCTAGGCCTGGTAGGGATAGGTGGGGTGCTATCAAATAATGGGATCGCCTGAAGCTAAAGCTAAGACCGCAGAGCCGCAGTGGGAGTCAGAAAGCCTGCATTTTTGTTCCCTGCACTGCAACTAACAGATTTGGCACTTCTTATTTTATCTCTCTGTTCCTTATTCCCTTCCTCTGATAACCTGGGACTAAGTGATGTCATGCAGCGCTAACTGTGTAATTTTAATTTCTGGAAATTACTGAGTAGGAAAGTTCCATGATAAGGGTAGTGTCCAACCAACTCATAATGAACCTCCACAAGGCTGTCATTGGCCTATCAGAAGTTTGTATAAATGACAGAAGGTTGCACATTCCCAGTGGGATAAGTAAGGCTTGATGAGTGGATGGCACCCTTGAGTGAAATTTTCATGGGCAACTCCTCTTGGAAGATACAGCCCGGACATTGGATGCATGGCTTCACAAGCAAAGTGTGGGATGGATTTCAATGACCTTTCATTCACCTCTCGGGCTGGGGTCATTTTGCAGTGTTCAAACTGTACAACCATATTTGGCTGCCTTAGGCAAGCTCCCCGGTGGAAGATATCCCTGGAGTGGAACGTCGTATTTCTGTCATAATAAACTTGCTAATTCACTCCTTGTAGTAACCTCTATGAACACAAGAGGGCAGGCGTTCTTTAATATGTGAGTGACTACTACTATGTAAGGAGCCGTGGTTCATCCAAGAGCAAGACTGTTTATTACAGATGGAAAAATGTAGGCCACCCAGAGTTCTGGAACAAAGAGAATGAATTGGCTTGCAAAACAACTCTAGTCAAGATGGTTAATTCTACAGTTTAGAGTTTAAGATGAAATAAAAAGGAAAAGGCCGAATGGGGACAAAGTCCTGAAACATTACAAGAGAAACAAAGGTTCTTTGGCAGTGTCAAATTATATTCTTGCTTTTATCTGTCATTAGCAGCTTTGAAAGGCAGACAATTTTAGATCAGGAGGAAGTGAAACACTCAAGTATGAAGGCCAGCCTGCAAATAACATTTCATAGTAACTTCATTGCTAAATTTAATTAAGAAATAAAAGGGAACCCTGACAGTTAATAAATCTCAAGACTTAAAACAAATCACTTGAATCACAAAATCACAAAATCACAACAGAGACCACTACCCTCTGATGCCATTTAGACCTATTGCTTAATACAAACCAGAAAAAATGTAGCCTTATTGTCCTATCAGGTGCATTTACACTGCGCCCATTCCCACATTGCATTAATTAGCAGCTGCAAAGCCCCAAAGACCAAATGCCCTCATTTTTTCCCCAAAGAGTAGAATCAGTGTTGACCAAGAATGTAAATAACACACAAGTCAGCATCAGGACTATGGATCATGTTTATAAAAATAGCTGTGCTGCATTTCTTCACACACACACACGCCACCCTCCATATTCTCTGCAATGTGACCTTGCAGCATCTCCCATCAAAAGATGCCTGTTTCCCCATCTCCTCAATCTGGGCTGGATTTGGAACTTGCTTCAGCTAACAGAATGTGCCAATTCCTAGGCTAGGCCTCAAGAAACCTTGCACACTTCTGCTTACTCTCCTGGAACCTTGGTATTGTCTTGTAAAGAAGCCCAGCTGAGCCTGGTCTCTAGGTGAGAGGCCACGTGGAGGACCAACCATCTCAGCCAAGGTCAAGTTCTAGCCCGCCAACCCCCAAGCATGCAAGGGAGTTCTTCCAACCTCAGCAGAGCCGCACACCCACTCCAAAGCCAGCCACAGAGGCATGAACGTGAGTAGCTGAGGTGTCTAGAAAGAGCCACTTAGCTGACCTGTGGACTCAAAAGCAATAGTAATCACATATTATTTCTAGCCACAAAGTTTTGGAGGTTATTTTTTATACAGAAAAAGCAAACTGATACAATAATAAAAATAATCCAATTATACAACATATTTTGTTTTCAAAGGTCTTACTGCCATTTGATTTTAACACAGGTGGATATGACCCTTGGGGAACTCTCTGGTCTTCCTTTCCTCTTTTAACGAAAAGCAAAATAACCTTGTACCATGCTCTCCGCCTTTCTGCTTAACTCCTTCCCACTACTGAAGAGGGACAGTATCACTTCTCTGCCCTGTGGAGAGCACCAGCCTGGGCTGGGCTGTCTGCTTTCTCCGAGCCAGTGTGGCAACCAGCCAGTAAGTGTGTACTACACACAGAGTATATCCCAAGCACTGTGCAGTAATTCCCAGTTCAGAGACGATATGAGAATTTCCTCAGGAGCTCTTCCCTCAGACCTGCTGAGGGAAGAGCTGCTCCCTGCTCCCCTCGGCTCCCCTCAGCGCCTCCACCAGAACCCCTGCTCTATGGCGGCTGCCTGCAGCTGGTGGCTCTTCTCCTCTCACTCTTGGGAAGGGAGGCCTGTGGGGCTCCCTGTTATCCCAGGACACAAAACCCTACAGCCATTTATTTTGCCTGCTCAACAAGGGACTCCGTCTTCCCACCTTCCAGAGTGGCATTTGCTTGTCTTCCTGCCAAGATCCTAACTGGTGGCAATCAATCTCCACTTCTCCTTCAGTGATTATTCTTCAATCAAGGAAGTATTTATTGAGCCCATTTCTGCCTAATCCTGCAGTGGGAATGTGATCCATGGAGGATTCATACTACTGTGTGTTTCAGCACAGGAGCCCATACTGTGGAGACTGAGTACCCTGCTGTGGTCCACATAAAGGAATGAGTAGGTCTCTTAAAGACTATTTAGAGTGACTATCAAGAAGTCGGCTTTATATTTCATCAACATTCTGTTACCATCCACATCAACATGAAATTGGTTTTTCTTCCATAATGAATTGTCATCTTATTTACTTTATATTAATTTGTTTCCTGTTTTCTTTTCCATCTATCCCATAGCATGTAAGATCCATGAGGGTAGGGCCTTTTTCTGTCTTGTTCACTCCAGCACCAAGAAGATTTGACATAGTAGGTGCTCAATAAGTAACTGTTAAATCTAAGGAAGAAAGAGAAGATAGTGGTGACTCACACTGACTGTGTACCTGCCATACACCAAATACCTTGCTTTAGAAGGATGGACACCATCATCTGATCTTCACAAACATGGCACTTTGATGAGCTATTTTTTTTAAATACTCAGGTATTTAAAGCTAATAAACAGTGTTTTCAGGAATAAATCTAAGACTGACTCTCAACACATGCCTTTTCCACTATACCCTATCCCTAACAAACGTGATGAGAACAGATGTGTCGTCTTGGAAATAGCAACAAGACTTAATCACACGCAATGGAGCGAATACAGTGGAAACGACGAAAAACAGAGTGAGTCACGGGGAGTTGCAGGTTTAAACAGGGTGGAGTAGGGGAAAATCACCTTAGGACAAGTATGGAAAGTAAGGTGAGATTTATAAGATAGAAGAAGGAAATTTCCTGAGCCAGGGATCGGGGGAGACAGGTGGGGCCTGGGCAAAGGAAGACATCAGTGTCCCGGGACGGTGCAGAGAACAAGAGAAAGGTACTTTAGAAAACAGAAATGAAGTGCTGTAAAAATCTATCTATAATCCTTCAAAACAGGTGCTCTTGTTCTACTTTTATTTTTTTCCTCCCTTGGTTCTACTTTTCAAAAGGCAGAAAACATAAATCTTGGCATGCATTAACTCGCAGAGTGTGTATATTTCAGCTTGACGATGAAAGTATCTGAGATAAAAGAGCTAACGTGGAATTAGTAACAGTAATTATAGTACACGAAGTAGGCAATTTTGTGACTTTGAAGGTAATAACATTATGGATTATGAGGGAGGCAACTGCATTTTCTGGAGCTCGGAGACTCTTCTTTCTTCTTCCTGTGCACCTACTTTCAAGGATTTGAACTTCATAGGAGAAAAGGCTGAGCAAAGTCTTTGCTACAGACCAGTAGAGTTGCCAGCATCTCAGTGGGTGGGCTTGGATCCGGTGTGTCAGAATCACCTGCTAGCATGTTTGTTACACACGCTCCAGCCCAGACCAACTGAATAAGAATTTCTATGGATGGCACTTTGGAATTTGCATTTTTAGCAAGCTCCTTGGGAACTTTAAGTCTAAGGGGTGTGTATATGTGTGTGGGGGAGGTGATGGGATGCCTGGATGTCATGCAAAGGAGGGGCACCTGCAGGCTTGATGAGACATCCTAAGTGCCTTCCAGAGAACCTCACTTACAGATAATTAAGCGTGAAGACTCAGCCTCTTAGGAATCATTGTTACTGGAATCCTCATTTAAAACACTTGGAATACATTCCAGCTTTGTTCCCCTGCAAGAGCTCCACCCCCATGGCATGCTTCGAGGGTCTTTGAGCTTGGAGCTCTTTTTTTAGTCTTAACCCTTTAACTTAAAAGCAAATTGAACCATTTCCGAAACAACAACAGCAACAAACAACAAGGGATATTTAGAGTCCGATATATCATTTGAACTCAGTCCCCAACCCCTGAGTCTAGTGATTTTGAGCATGTTATTTAACTTTTCTGAACCTGTTTTGTTTTTTTTTTTGAAAATGCAGATACGATACCCTCCTTGTGAGGTTTTCATGAAAATTAATTGACATCACACACACCAAATGTTTAGCTTAGTGTCAGTCCCAGTGGCAGGCACATAAATAGGAAATAAATGCTGGGGGTTTTTTGTGTTGTTGTTTTTTTAATTTCAAGAACAAGTTGAGCACAAACAAGTTTATAGCAATTTATTTAAAATTTGCTGCCTAAATCCCATAAAACTAGTTAAGTTCAAGTCATTTGTAATCAGGATGGCTAAAGAGGAGTAGCTTCGAGGTCCAACCTCTGGGCTGAATATACAGCATTACATCTGAAATGTCTCGGTAATAATTCTTTACCATCTTGGATTCCTGTTTTCAAACTCAAGTTGTAAGAGAGAGCAGTATGCAGTGAGAAGATGATGCCTCAGGCAGCCCTCACCTCCACCTTTCATTTTGTTTACCCCTCTGTCCCCCTTGCAGTTCCTGCCATGTCCACACAGGAGTGTGTCATCCATTATCTGCATCCCTCCTTTTCTTTTTAATTCCCCTTCTCTTTTTTTTCTTTCTTTCTTCCTTCTTTGCTTCCATAAATATTTATTCAGTAATTACCATCATTGCAAGGCTATGTGCTGGTGCATCAGGAGAATGTGGAATAAATGAATACGGAATATGAATATGGGCTCTGAAGAAATCATGCATTGCGTACCAGGAAAGCTCAAAGGAAAGTCAGTTTACTCATAACAGAATTGAGTAAGAAAAAAAAAGACAAAGATATCCGGAAAGTCTCCAAATTTTTGGAAATCAAACAAGACACTTCCAAGTGAATCATGGATTAAAGAAATCATGTGAGAAATCATAAAATATTCTAAACTGAATGGAAATGGAAACAAAACACACCAAAATGTGTCAGATGCACTGAAAGCAGTGCTTAGAAGCAAATTTATAATTTTATTTTCTTATAGTAGAAAGCAAGAAAGATAAATTACCTAGGATTCTACCTCAGGAAGTTAGAAAAAAAAAGTTAAGTGCAAAGTACGGGAAAAAATGATAAAGATAAGAATGGAAATCACTGAGGAGGGAAAATGAACAAACAATAGGAAACAAATCAATGAAAATAAAATCTGGCTATTGGAAAATATCAGTAAAATTGACACACCTCTGGCTAGACTGATTAACAAAAAAGAAGATATAGTATCATGAATGATTAAAAGGACTTAACCACAGATCCTACAGACAGACATTGAAAGGCTCATAGAAAATATTATAAATAGCTTTATGTCAATAAACATGATAACTTCAAAGAAATGAAAAACTCTTTGAAAGACAAATTTTTAAAACTGGCTCAAGAACAATTAGAAAACCTGAATAGTCCTGTATCAATGAAAGAAATTGAGTTCATAGTTAAAAACTTTCCAACAAAAAACCCATGTCTAAATGGCTTAATTGATGAATTCTATTAAACGCTTAAGAGGAAAAAAAATATTACCAGTCCTACACAAACTCTTTCAGAAAACACAGAAGAAAAAAAAGTAATTCCAAACTCAGGTTATAAGGACAGGTATACCAGGACACCAAAACTATTCTAAGAAACAATAGACCAATATCTCTCATGAATATAAATGAAAACATTCCGGGACGCCTGGGTGGCTCAGTCGTTAAGCGTCTGCCTTCGGCTCAGGTCATGATCCCAGGGTTCTGGGATCGAGCCCCGCATCGGGCTCTCTACTTAGCGGGAAGCCTGCTTCTCCCTCTCCCACTCCCCCTGCTTGTGTTCCCTCTCTCGCTGTGTCTCTGTCAAATAAATAAATAAAATCTTAAAAAAAAATAAATAAAATCTTAAAAAAATAAATGAAAACATTCTTAACCAAATATTAGTAAGTTGAATAAAAAATAAATAAAAAGAATAATATGACTAAATGGGATTAATCCCTGGAATGCCAAGTTGGCTTCACATCTGAAAGTCAACCCATGGAACTCACCATATTAATAAAGGAGAAAGATCATATGATCATTTTAATAGAAGCTGAGAATTTCACAAAAATACGTTAAACAAAAACATTAAACAAAATAGGAAGGGAGGGGATCCTCTTTAAACTTATAAAGGGTATCTCCAAACACCTACAACAAACATCATACTTTATGGTGAAACACTGAATACTTCTCCCCTAAGATCAGGAACTAGCAAAGGATTTTCATGCCACTTCTAGTCAACACTGTGCTGGAGGTCTTATAAGTGCAATCATTCAAGAAAACAAAGACATACAAGGGAAGGAAGAAGTAAAACTGCCTTTACTCAGAGATGGCACAATTATGTACACAGAAAAATCCCAAGAAATCTACAAAGAAGCTGTTAGAACTGACAAGTGAATTTAGAAAAGTCCCAGGATACACAGTAAATATACAAAGAAATTATATTTCTGTATTGTGATGGTTTTAAAATTTTCATATATTCTTTGATATTCTTCCATTTAAAAGATAGATTCTAATTTCCTTTCCTTGTGTGTGGGCTGATCATAATAATGTGCTTCTAATGAATAGAATGTGGTGGAAGTGACAATGTATGACTTCTGACACTAGGTCATAATAGGCAGTGCTACCTCTGCCTTGTTCTTTTGGATCACTTGGTCTGCGGGGAGCCAGGCACCTCGTCATGACGTTACTTGAGCAGTCCTGCGGAGAGGCCCAAGGAGAGGAGAACCAACTTGCTGGCACCACCTTGTCAACCATGTAAGTGAGTCAACTTGGAAGTGTATTCTCTAGCTTCAGTTACGCTATCATAGATTTCAGCCCCCCAGTCTTTGAGTCCTCAGCTAAAGACCCACATACAGAGACGTAGAGACAAGCCATCCTCACTGTGCCTTAATCTAAATTCCTGGTCTACAGAAACCATGAGATGCTAAATGATTATTTTTATTTCAAGCAACTAATTTTTGGAGTGGCTTGTTATGTAGCAATAGAGAAACTAAAAGCAATGAACAATTGGAAAAGGAATAAAATATCAATTCTGATTAGAGTAGCATCAAAAATTATTTTGATATCAAAATACTAAAGGTATGTAAGACCCTTATAACGAAAACTACAAAGCATAGCTCAAGTTAAAGAAGACCTAAATAAACAGAGATGCAGTATTTGTGGATGGAAAGACTCAGGATTATTGACATGTCGATTTACTTTGAATTGATTTAAAGATTCAATGTAATTGAAATCAGTAGCCCTTTGCAGTGAGGTCTTCCTGCAATGGTATTAGCTACCTTTTTAGTGCTGCCATTCCTGTGAGATTTCTCTCTCTGTCTTACTTCCTTGGTTCGTGACTGCACAGCCAAAATCAATAGTTGGCTGTATCCTGCCAGAGGGCTAACACAGGGCTTTTCTCTTCCTCAGTTGTTCGGTAAAACAGACCGTGGCAATTCAAAACCGGATGGGATGCTTCTAGAACAAGATTATCCAGGGCTAGCTTCTTTAGAGTTTCCAGGTGAGTTATTTTTTGTAGGGCTCCTCCCTATATAAACATTTTGATGAAAAGGCAAATTGCAAAATTCATAGGCCCATATGAGGTATAGACACTTACAAATGAAGATTTAGAAAAATGGATAGAGGAAGATACTAATAGAGTTGTCTAGTGTCCAATCAGTACATGTGAAGATTCTTTAGAGTGTCCAGGTACCATCTCTGTACATTCTTTATTATTTAAGTGCATTGTTCCTGAATAATTGTACATCACCCGCCATGAGAAAAAGGTAGCAATATTGTTATTATTAATAAAGCCAGGACTCTTTGCAACCTGTCTGTACTGAAACAACGTAGATTTCTTTGCCTCTGCCGTTCCCTAACACCATTTCCTTAATGACTCCGCCAGTCTGCAATCTATCATACGACCTGTGAACACTGGCTTCTAAGAACTCTCAAAAATCGTTACTGCTCTTGTTAATGATGGCCACAGTTGCAAGTCTTACCCAGAATATTAAGAAAAGTGTGAATGATACTTCATGTCTGCCATTCAGAATTTTATAGCACAAACGTACATCAATGTATTTTCCTTCTGTGTCTGTCTTCTCTTGGACTCCTTATGCTGTAATCATTGCATTCCTAGAATGTGATTTCTTTCCATACCGACTCTACCCTGCCTTCCACACACCCCCACGTGTGGGCAGGACAGGTGAGAAGCCAGTGGGCAGAGCCAGAAGGGCGGTCCCAGTCTCCCAAGGAGTATCCATCCAGCTGAAGACTGGCCTGAAAGAGTAGGAAGTTACCTCATGGGGGCATGAGATCTGCTGCAAAGTCTGTTTGTGTCGTGGAGTGAGATTCTCCAAAGCCTTTGTAAGGGCCAGGCCTAGCCGCAGAGGACTGCCAAACATGTGCTACAGAGGCTGCAGGGGGTGAGGTGACCACCTGAGGGGCCAGCACTGGAGTCTACTGTAAATTCCCTTGTTGCCTCCTCAGCCACGCTCCAGTCGTGTTGAAGGGAGGCAGGTCCACACACACACTTTAGCCCGAGGGTAAGAGCGACCTTCGATAGCCTGGAGCCCTGACCACATGCGGTGTCTGACATGAGGGCCACCTCAAATCATCCTGTCACCAACATTCTGTCAGCTCAGTCAGGCAGCAAATATACTGTGACGGCCAGCAGAAGGGATCTATCTGCTCGCCAGGACATCCCATCGGCTTGAGTCCCATGTTGATGAGCAACATCTTGTTGAATGTATGGATAAGGATGGAGGGGAAGAGCTCTCAAAAAAGGGACATCCAAAGACCAGGAGCCACACGGGTTCCTGTCTAAGCTTAGCCCCACCTGGATGGCTCTGCTCTTCTGGCTAGTCCTGGGCCCTAGAAGGATATTTTGGAAAATTTCTAATGTATGGTGATTAACATAACATAATAAAATAAAATTAAAAAAAGAAAGAAATACTGAAAGATCAAAAAAAAAAAAAGTGCTTCCTAAATAAGACATACATGGGGTGGGGACAATTTTTTTTTTTTTAAGTAGGCTCCAACACAGGGCTTGAACTCAAGACCCTGAGATCAAGACCTGAGTTGAGATCAAACTCAGACGCTTAACTGACTAAGCTACCCAGGCGCCCGCTAAATAAGACACATGGGACGCAGGCTGGCTCCAGGATACCCTAGTACTGCCAACCTGGCTGGTCTCGAGGCGCCGGATGGGGCACTCAGGAAATTTTGAGGACAGCACTTCAAAGCTGGAACATCACTCACCTGAGCCTGAGGGTAGTCCCGAGGTTTATTAGCACCTGGCACACTTGTGGTCTACTTTTGAATTTCTCAGGGCATTTCATGTTAGTATCTTCAGGTGAAATAATTTCCCCAAGGGTAAAGGAAAGTCCTACTCAGTTTTTTTTTTAAAAAAACAGTCTGGGGGCACCTGGGTGGCTCAGTCATTAAGCGTCTGCCTTCGGCTCGGGTTATGATCCCAGGGTCCTGGGATCGAGCCCCGCATCGGGCTCCCTGCTTGGTGGGGGGCCTGCTTCTCCCTCTCCCATTCCCCCTGCTTGTGTTCTCTCTCGCTGTGTCTCTTTCTGTCAAATAAATAAATAAAACTTAAAAAAAAAAACAGTCTGGAAAAGATGGAAACTGTTAAGCTACCAAGTCACCTTACCTTTTCTAGATTAAGATGGGAGTTATTATATCAGTTTGTTTCCTTGACATAACCACCTCCATTTTTATGGAGTCACCTGGGGCTCTGGTGAACACAAAGCATGAGACTGACTTAGATAAATCTGAGTGTGCTGGATTACTACTGTTTCTTCTATTGTCCTACACTGGACTACGACTTTGGGAGTGCCCTTCTGACAACTCCCATTTAGGTCATTACATCTCAAAGATTCTGGCTAGGACAACAGGAGCCCATAGAAATTCCTGACTTGCTGGAGTACTTCAGCAGTCATTGTTGATATTGTTCTCTTCTTGAAGATGGAGCTCAATCTTCCCTCCACATCCGGACTGACCATCTACAAAACATTACATGGCTTGAGGCACCTGGATTATTGCCTCAGGCTTCTAAATGTTCTCTTGGCAACCTGTCTCGTCCTCCGCCTCTCCTGTGGGCCAGGTAAATCTAATATGCAAATCTATTAATGTCACTTCTGCCACTTGTCACCTGAATGGTCTTCACTGTCCTCCATTCCGTCTTTCTGGCCTTCTCCACATTTTTTTTCTTGCCCTACAAGCCTTTACACACGCTGCTTGGCCCACATGGAACATTTTATTGCCCCATTGTCCCCATTTGCTGGCTAATTTATACTTGTTTTTGCGCCTCAACTTAAATTTTACTTTCTCTTGGAAGATCAACATCCCCAAACTAGTCTTCCCTATTATTTCATAAATCACACTTTAATCATTGCTTTTTTATTTGTCCCTTCTGCCGAAATACAAATTTTATTAGAATAGGGACTGCATCTGTCGTGTTTCCTGTCATAAATACTTTGCCTAACACAATTTCATAGAAAACTGTAGACGAATAAATAAATTACATAATGTTTACAACTTTATGAAGTCAGCCTTTATGTTAGTCTCATTCTCTAGATGAGAAAACTGAGGCTTCCCAAAGTAAAATTGTTGGATTTCGTACGTGGAGGAACGGTTTACAGCTTCCCAGCTCTATCATTTTCCTTTTGGACAACCTCAAAACAAAAAAAAAGTCTTTGTGTCTTGAAGCTTTAGTGTTTTTCAGGGCAATCATCTTGGTGGTCACTTCCACAGAATCGGGCAGCAGTGGCGGGGGGGTCATGATGCATTATAAAAGTATGGATAGGTGCTCTGGAAATCTTCAGAGTTATTTGTATCTTTAGTATAATGGTCTCTATACTATCCCAGTTGTCATCTTTAATATGGGTCTCAGCCAAGTCACAAATATTTCATGACTTGATTATTTCTGCTCTGACTCAGTAATTCTTAACACCCTTGCTTGTATCATGAAGAACCTCCAGGTCCTGATACCACACTCCTAATCCACGGCACTCCTCCACCAACAAACAAACAAGCCACCCCAGCTTTGTTCCAGGATCAACAGCGCACAGGGAATGAAGTTCACGGCAAAGCTTAGCTCCATATGTATTGGAAGAATCCAAAGTGGCGGGCAAACGATTAAATTGTTGATTTAATCAAACGATTCTTTGTAATAGAAATGAGACCCTACATGTTTTTCATGTTTGCTGTTGAGAACAAAACTGTCCAATTAAAGAAAATATGAATCACATTGCTACAGTAGCTCCTGTAAAAACATCTTGGGTTTTATTTTTTTATTTTTTTTAAGATTTTATTTATTTATTTGAGAGAGAGAGAGAATGAGAGATAGAAAAGACGAGAGGGAAGAGGGTCAGAGGGAGAAGCAGACTCCCTGCTGAGCAGGGAGCCCGATGTGGGACTCAATCCCGGGACTCCAGGATCATGACCTGAGCCGAATGCGGTCGCTTAACCAACTGAGCCACCCAGGCGCCCAAAACATCTTGGGTTTTAAAAAAAAGTCTTGTTTTCTCTCAAATGCTCTAAAAAAACTCTATTATCTATGTATCTATTCTGGAAAGATATATACATATGTGCAAATGTGAACAGACTTATACGTTTCATAGGAAATTCCTTCCCCATCACTACCTCTGGGATCCAGGATTATTAAGACTATGGAAGAACACCGTTCTGCAGAGATTTCAAAGCAGTGCAGGTAACATCTGAACATTGCATTTTACTGCAAATGAGAGGAAGAATATGAATATTTGACTGGCCTCGGTCTCTTGCTGTCCTTAAATTTCAGTTTGAAGGAATACAAAGAAGTCAAAACACAGTCTAACTCTGAGAGAGGAGTGCCCAGCCCCCCCCCCCTACTTTTAAAACAATTCAGCAAGCAATGACAAAGATGAAATCAGTGTTTTCAAAGGAAGGATCAGGTCACAAGGACAGAGAGATACCGGGTTATGTCACTGATCAGAATTCCTAATAGGATGGTATTAATACTACCGGGAATAATAATACCAGAAGGGGTGATGAGACTCTGACAAAGGTAGATAGATAAAACAGGTGGTTGGTATAACCACCCTGTAAGTTACAACTATGGAATTAAAGGTCAGAAGCGTCCACCTTGTATCTGTGTTGGACTCTTACATGTTTGGTAAGAGTTTTCCCCTGGCCTTTACCCATGATGGTCCCTGAAGAGGCAGCAAACCAACGCTGAGGGGGCCATTCCAGCTAGCAGACATGTTTTGTTAGGTTCACACAGTGGGTTTTGTTAAATCTATATTTCTATCTTCAGAAGTTGGAGGATCTGGCAATGCTACCTCCATATTGCTGAGTGACAACAGTCAGTGGGAGCCGAGCACTTGGCGCCCTTTCAATGGGTCATGTGTTTGCTACAATTGTTTTCCCTTTTTTTTTTCTTATACCAGCCCCCCTTTATCCATTTTACATCATCTGCCCGGCCCCTTCAAGCATAGGAGCTTGCAACTCCTACTCCACAGAGACTGTCCCTCCCACCCATCTCTACCTGTTCAAATTCTAGTCCTCATTCATGGTTCATCTCAAGTGTCAGCTTCTCTTTCCTTTCCCTGACAATCCAATATGAGCTGACCCTCTTTTGAATACTCTCAACATTCCTTACATTTCGGCTATAGCACACACAGTACCCAGTAATAATACCATTATTATCTGTATTGTACTTATCCTGTTAGTGTAAGATTTATAAGCTTACACATTCATTCATCCATTCATTCAGCAAAAATTGATTAAGTACAAAGTGCCACACACTAGATTAAGTGCTGTGGCTATTGTGACGAATAAAAGAGGCCCTCGAGGAGATACCTAGAGCAGGCTCTCTGTTGCCCGACCTGGCTTCCACCGCAGAGCCTAGGAAAGTGCCTCGTACCTCACTTGGCATTTTTTGAAGTGAATTTTCGGTAGCTATTAACTTTGTTTACACCATTCCATTAAATAAAAGCACTAGAGCAGTATTTCTTCAAAAGGCATTCTGAAAATCAACTTTCATTCATGCACACTAACCTCTAAAGGTTTCTTCTCCCATTCCAGTTACTCTGAGTCACCAAGGTTTCATTCTGAAAGAATACTCAGAGTTACTCCGATGTCCCTCTAAATTTATTTACCTGGGTAACTGCTGAAAGAGAGGCGACAACTGCTGGTGTCTTTATCTTTGATGTTGAAGTCCCAGTGTTTATATATCCTGAGCATGGCTGCGTATGTGTACCAGCTTGAGTGAGCAAAAAAGATGTTCTCAAATCCGGGAAGAACCTATAGCCAGAAGCATAGTGAATGACGCAGAGGTATACAGATAACTGACTACAAGTGTAGAAAGTGTACAGGGATTGTGTCAATTTGGGTGTTCATTGCTATATTTATTATCAGAATATGTGGCCAGGGAGCACAACATTAACCTCTAATATGCACAAAACAGACAGACTCTGTCCTTCAAGTATCCAAAATGGAAGGCCGTGGGAGGTGGGAGTGGCAGGTGCATATGGCATGAGGAATGGTGGAAGAAACAGGGATAACATCATGTACTTTCAATTCCCTCCATCAGCTCCTTCTAATTCTTAACTTCTAGACAGAGGACCCATGAGCTGACAGATGGCTCCAGCCAGGGTTGAGATGTGGCCACACTTGGGTTGATATATAGAAAAAGTCCACGTGGCCCGAAGCAAGGAAAAAGGCAGAGGCTGCTATGTGTCTCACCTTAATAAGAGCAGAGCAATGTCCCATGTCCCATCTTTTAAAAACCTTCAGGCTGGAATTTTTTGTTTGAGAAACCGAGGGAATCAGATCCAACAGATCTCCGACGGCATTCAGGAACTGAATCTGGAACAGGGTCATGGGCTGGGGAAAAGACAAAGACCGCTCTTAACAGTGATTTATGACAGTTGGATGTCATTTTCTTGTTTTCCTGTTGTCAGGGATCTGTTCAGTTGTTCATTTGGGAAGGGTCCCTAATGGAACAAATGCGCTAGATATTATTGTAGCTTACAAAATAATTATTACCTTACGGTTTGTAAGAGATGTTTTGGCATGTTTTGATATCCAAAACACTAGCGGTATTTGGGGCCAAATAGTTCTTCCTTGAGAGGGGTTGTGCACTATAAAATATTTAGCAGCATCCCTGGCCTCTCCCCATTAGTATCAGTAACACCCTTCCGGTTTTGATTACCAAAAATGTCTCCGGGCATTGCTGATTATGCTCTGGAGGGAGACTGCCCACAGTTGAGAATCACTGCTTTACAGCAAAATATTCAATGAAGATACTTTTTGATTTTGATTGTGGGTTTCATGGTAGGACTAACTGGCTCGACAGCATTTACCTCAAAGCAAAGATCAGACTTGAACATGAACTTTGTGCCAACTAGAGAGCACTGTGCCAGCAAAAGTCAGTCCACCAGAGTAGCCTGGGGCTGAGCATCTACAAATTGGCTTTTAGGCAGAGTTGGTGAAAAGACAAACACCAATGACATATTAACTGGAAAACGAAAGCAAAAAAAGCAAAAACCAGAACCTGATTATTTATTTATATGCATATTCTCTTTGTGTTGTCCTTTGACTAAGTCATACTTTCACTATTCAAAATTTAAAAAATTATGATGGGGCGCCTGGGTAGCTCAGCTGATTGAGCATCAGACTCCTGATTGCAGCTCAGGTCATGATCTCGGGGTCGTGGGATTGAGCACCACATCGTGCTCCGCGCTTGGGATTCTCTCTCTGCACCTCCCCCCCCGACTCTCTCTCTCAAATAAATAAATCGTTAAGAAAAAATTATGATAAGATCTGTAGTGGAAATGCTCCTCACTCCTCCATTTGCTCGGGCACCACCCTGTCTCCAGTTTACCACTTTTATTTGTTTCTGTGTCTTTCTCCAGACTTTTTAACATGTCTTATAAATACATTCTTACACAAATGGTAGTGTATTATATGCACTACTTTTCACCTTGATTTTTTTTCCTCTTAATATTTTTCACTTGTTTTGGCAATCTTTCCATATTAGATGTAAAAATCTGAATGGATTACACTATATTTTAACCAGGATTATACTGATGGACTTTCAGGGGCTTTCTAGTCTTTTGCATCCATCTTGGACCCATGATTTTGTATGTGTGTAAGTCCACCTGTAGGATAGATACCTAGAACTGGTTTTGATTTTAATAGACGTTGCCAAATTGTCTTCATAGGGCTTTTTTTAATAGACACTCTTCCAGCCTCAACAACATATTGAGTTTATTTCCAATTGGATAGGCAAAAAACAGTATCTCATTATAGTTTATATTGGCAATTCTTTTATGAGGAATAAGGCTGAGCATGTTTAAAAACCTTTGTTTTTTGTTTGGTTTTTTTTTTTGCAAACTGTTCATATGCCTTATTTATTTTTCTCATCTTTTTCTTACTAACTTTTAGGAGTTCTTTAAATATTAAGAAGATTAGTTCACTGCCTGATATGAATTACAAATACTATTTTTCAGTTTTTAATTTGCCTTTAATTTTTTGCTTTTTTAATTTCTTTATTTTATTTTTTTAAAGATTTTATTTATTTATTTGTCAGAGAGAGAGAAAGAGGGAGGGAGAGAGAGAGCACAAGCAGGGGGAGCGGCAGGCAGAGGGAGAAGCAGGCTCCCAACGCCTTTATTTTTTTAATTAAGAATGATACCATACATATGAAAGAATAAAGATGCATATGCACATTTTAGGAAGAAAAAAAAAACACTTACGAACCAACCTGACAGATTAGGAAATAAAACATTAACTGTGCCTTGGAAGCCTCCAATCTCATCGCCCTCCTTACCAGCAGTAACCACTCTGCTAAATTCTGTGTGGCTCATTACCCGCTTTTCTGTTACTTTGTCATCTGTGTATACATCCCCAGACAGTGTATTTTTAAATTTGCCTGCTTTTGTGTTTGTATAAATAGAATCATATTGTGTACATTCTTCTGTTCAACATGATTTTTTTGGCATTCATCAATGTTGATAGTGTAGAAACAGCCCATTCATTTTCGTTGCTATAAGGTATTCAGTTATATGAATATATGGTACCATGATATACTTACGATGAACATTTGGAGTATTTCCAGTTTGCAGCAAAACAATGGTACTTTGAACTTTTATGTACACAGACCCCCCAATGTACAAGAATGTCTTTAATCTCTGAGTGGATTTGCTAGGTTGTAGAACATATGTTATCTTTAAATGTTTCAAGTAACATCCAATCCTTTTCCAAAGCAGTTGGAACAATTTACTCAATCCAGCAGTGGTTAAGATTTCCCACTTCCAGTGTGTAATAGAATCTCATTGAGGTTATTTGTTTATTTACTTTTATTTTAAAGATTTTTATTTATTTGAGAGAGCGAGAGGGCAAGAGAGAGGGCACAAACAGGGGAGTGGCAGAGGGGGAGGGAGAAGCAGACCCCCTTGGGGAGCCCAATTTGAGGCCCCGCTCTGGGGCGATCCCAGGACTCTGGGATCATGACCTGAGCTGAAAGCAGATGCTTAACCAACTGAACCACCCAGGGCCCCCCTCATCGAGGTTTTAATCTGTGTATCTTATTGAAATTAAACATTTCTCCACATTTTTATGGGCCATTTTTGTTTCCTTTTCTGTGAAATTCCTGTGGATATTTTTGCCCATTGCTTTTTTTTCTATTGGGTATTTTTTTTTAAATTTATTTGTTATTCTTTACATATTTCCGAAACAAACCCTTTGTTAGTTAAATGTATTGCAAATATTTTCTCTTGGTTTGTAGGTTATTTTTCCAGTTTCTATATAGTGTCTTCTGATGAAAAGAAATTGAATTAGCTGAATTTATATTTTTCTTCATGGCTAGTACTTTTTTTTGTCTTGTGCCTCTATAACTTTAAAAACTACAAGGTCTCAACTTCATTGACTTTTCTTATGCTGAAAATCTTGATATTCAATATATTTATTTATTTGCTTTATCTTACTATATTTATAAAATTTTAAAATAACAACACTAATATTATTGCTAAAGTGAGATTACTGAATTACAGTTTAAGGTTGTTTTGTTTTTGTTTTATGGTGGTGGTTCTTGTCCTTAGGATGTACCCCTTTAAGGATGTATAGTGATAACTGTGTTAAGGTCACTGGAAATAACCACTTTCTGTGTGGTTATGCCATGAACTTGATATATAGTTAGATATATTCATGTCAATTCATTTTAAGATTTTAAGGACTGTTTTTCTTCCATGTAATTAAATTTTGTTTTATAATTATGAACAGCATTTACATGGTTCCCAAGTCAAATATATATAAAGATACATTCAGAGAAATGTATATTTCATTCTTGTTCCCTCCCTTTTCTTTTCTCCCTTTTTTGGTAGGTAATCTTTTTTTTTTTAAGTATTAGATTTATTCTTTCATTGTTGTCTATTCTTAGCAAGTTAAGCAAATCAATCAATCAATCTATCTATCTATCATCTTATTTCCATTTCTTACATAAAAGGCAACAAACAATTCACACTGGTCTTCACCTTACTTTTTTACACTTCATACCAGATCCTGAACCTCACTCCATAACAGTATTTGGAGATCTACCTCATTCCTGTTATAGCCACATCATTTATGCAGCCAGTCTTCTATGTATTTGGCTGTTTTCAGTGTTTTTGATATTACAAATTATCTGCAATGAAGAGACTGGCACATAAGCCATATTGAATTTTTGCCTGTGAACCTTGGTGATAATCGTAAAAGTGGGATTCCCGGATCAAAGGGTAAATGAGTAGGCGATTTGGGTACTGAGTGCCAAGTTTTCTCTCCATAGCAAATACACTGTTTTGTATTACTACCATTATTTAGGGAAAGGGCTTTTTTTCCCCCTTAGTCTTGCCAGCAGGGTAGACATTCACATTTTGGAATTTCTGCTAAATTGACAAGCGAGAAAGTAGAGAAAGTATGTTTCAGGATGGTTTTAATGTGTATTTCTAAACTTATGAGTAAGGCTTGGTTCATATGATTAAGAATTTTTTGCATCACTTTTCTGTGAACTGTCTTTTTGTTTATTTTGTCCAGTGTGTGTGTGTGTGTGTGTGTGTGTGTGCACGCGCATGTGTGTCATAGAGGGTGGGAAGCATAGAACTTGTACTCTTAGACATTTTGCCTTAACAATTATATCACCAGGGGCGCCTGGGTGGCTCAGTCGGTTAAGTGGCTGCCTTCGGCTCAGGTCATGATCCCAGGGTCCTGGGATCGAGCCCCACGTCTGGCTCCCTGCTCAGCGGAGAGCCTGCTTCTCCCTCTCCCTCTGCCTGCCACTCTGCCTGCTTGTGCTGTCTCTCTATCTGTCGAATAAATAAATAAAATCTTTAAAAGAAAATTATATCACCAAAGATACTAACTTTATTAGGTTAGTTAAACAGCCAGTACATTCATTCAGTACATTCTTTAACCTACTCCAGAGCACAGCATTATGAAGAGATTAAGAGCTAAAGAGATTGTGTGTTAAGCTTGAATTTTGTGTCACTGAGTCAGGTGCTAGCAATATAACAAGACAGTGCTTGTGTGCAAGAAATTTATGTGCTAGTCATAATTTGATCTGCTTCTAGGTTGCAATGTTATTTTAAAGGTAATTTTCAGTATTCTTGCCATTCTTTCAATACTCTTGTCATATTTTAAAGATAACTTTCAATATTCAATATTCTTGGCAATAATATTGCCAAATGCCAATATAAATTCTGAGCAGCTTTTAAAAAATCTTACCTTTGTCCTTTCTAACTTAGCCCTCCTCATTGCTCCTACATACAGCCCATTCAGTTGTGTCATAATATAGCCTATATGTCTCCAAAATGGGTCATCCTTGTAATCTTTTATGTTTTTCCGGGTCCACTGATCTTGCTTCCTGCAAGAGAAATTAGATTTGCTCTAGAGATCTCCATGGTTGCTCATCCAAAGCTAAATTAAACCCAGACATTTAGAGATTATATATTCAGATACTTATGCTAGTGTAATTTACATTCTGGATCTTGTAACATTCCAATCATTTTGAAAGGCTTTCAGGGCAAATCCTAAATGATTTTCAATTTCTTCCTAGGACTATGACTCTTCTCTTCCTTGATAGCTTCCTGCATGCTCTATCTAGGTCTAACATTTAGCCTCTTGTGATACTGAAATCTACAAAAGTCAAGGATAGACCATCAAATGCATTTCATATAAAACCACAATGTCTCACTAAATCAGTACGGATAAGTCATTAACTTTTTTTTGTATATGGAAGTCGTAAAGTTAAACAACAGCAACAACAAAAACTACTAAGGACAGGGTAGTTTATATCCGTTTATATTTCTCTCCAATCGTTTTCATAGTTTATGATTCATTCTCTTTCAGTTGTTGCCAGTAACTGCCTCAACACCTCTGTCCTAGCATGCTTAGCAAGAGAGTCTTGTTTTTTATAGTCCTTCCATTCTGTCTCTCCTCTTTTAGTTCTCTGCACTTTCTAGGGGATGACTTAACATAACTTTGTACACTGAAAGTTATTTCTGATTTGTTCAGCCTATCTCCAGATCAGCCTTAGAATACAAGGTCATTGCTTCACGGGATCTAGCCCAGTAATTTTTAACGATGCTCTGTAGGACTTTAGCATTCGACAAAGAGGCTGCTCAATGTATGATCTGGAGGGCCAAACCAGGAGCCCTTTTGTCCCCAGATTAATCACAGTCACAAATACAAAATAAATCCCACCTATAAAACAAAGAGAAAACAACTTTTCTGAATATTGAGAATTACTAAGTTTCCAGAAGACTTGATTACAATGACCATGTTCTCTGAGGATGTTCAGAATAAAGACCAGTAACAGACAGTAGTACTCAACTAAGATGAGTAACCAGGCCCATGACACAGAAGCACCTCAGAGGGAGGAGGAGGGATTCCTAAGGAAGGTGGAAGCAGTCTAGGCATTTAACTTTGCCTGCCTTACACTGATGGTGTCTTCCTCCAGACGTGTAATTGATAATGACATTCAACCTGACCTTTGAAAGAGCCCAAATTAGAAGACATGTTGTCTACAACCAGTTTTCATGTCATTACCCAAATGTGCTAAACCTTACTGCAAGACCAGCTCTGGAGTCCTGCCTAAGAGATAGAAAAGCAAATTGGCAAAGGAAAAATTGCTGTTTGCAATGACAGATTCAGGCCCTGCAGTCTCAATAACAAGAGGAAAGCTATTATACATACTCCATAAAATCTTGCACTTTATCCACGATGGAAGGTTTCTTAATCAACTGCGGGTAGAGGTTAATGAAGTGGTCATACATGTGTCTGAAACAGAAGAAAATGATTACATTTCTATTTTTCTTCCTAGAGTAGCCCATCATTGCAGATTATACAATTTTTTGGACTAACTATAAAGTCCCCCTATTGCAAACCTGTGCTATCTTTTTTTTCTTTAAAGATTTTATTTATTTATTTGACAGAGAGAGAGGATGAGAGCACAAGCAGGGGGAGTGGGAGAGGGAGAAGCAGGCTCCCTGCTCAGCAGGGAGCCCGATGCGGGACTCGATCCCAGGACCCTGGGATCATGACCTGAGCTGAAGGCAGTCGCTTAACCAACTGAGCCACCCAGGCACCCCAGATATAGATTTAATAATAAATAATGTACAGTACCTCTTAGGTTTCTGAACAAAACATAAACAAGATCGTACTATCACTCTAACATTTAATTCTCTCACCACAAACATAGGTTATCATCTGCAGTTTAAATTTATTATTTGCATCTGCTGATAGTATTCCATCGTATTACTACATAAGAATTCATGTATGCAACCTCAAACATTGTTGTAAATGTCTCTTCTTACATTTGCATGTTCTTCTGGAATATATTTGGCATATATAAAAGTAGAATTGTGGGGGTGAATATCCTATATTATCTATAGTTACTTGATATTGCCGAGTTGTTGTTCGTAGGGATTGTACCCATTTATATTCCCACCAGCTACGGATTAGACTTCTTCTGGCTCCATAGCCTCACCAACACTTGGTATAATCACACTTTTTAATTTTTGACAATTCAGATGGTGTTTACATGGTTTCTCATTATTTTAATTTTCTTCCCCCTCCCCCCCAGATTATTGGCTATTTGGGATTCTTTATTTTAAAACTTACTTTTAAAATAAATAAATAAATAAATAAATAAATCTTACTTAAAAAAAATAAATTTGGGGCACCTGGGTGGCTCAGTAGATTAAGTGTCTGACTTTGGCTCAGGTCATGATCTTGGGATTCTGGGATGGCGCCCCGTGTCTGGCTCTCCGCTCGGGGCGAAGGCGGGGGGGAGTCTACTTCCCCCCTCCCTCTTCCTCTGTCCCTCCCCCCACTCATCCTCTCTCTCTCTCTCTCTCTCTCAAATGAATAAATAAAATCTTAAAAAAAAATAAATGTGTTGGGGCACCTGGGTGGCTGAGTCAGTTAAGTGTCCGACTCTTGATTTTGGCTCAGGTCATGATCTCAGGGTCGTGAGATCGAGCGCTGCAATGGGTTCTGTGTTTAGTGTGGAGTCTGCTTAAGATTCCCTCTCTCTCCCTCTGCCCTTGCCCCCACCCCCCCATCCCCACTCACATGAGTTCTCGTGCCCTCTCAAATTAATTAATTAATTAATTAATTAATTAATTTAATGTGTCTCATGCTGGAAATATTTTTTAATTGATATAATTAACATATAACATTGTGTAAGTTTAAGGTGTATAATGTGTTGATTTGATACATTTATAGATTACAATATAATTACCACTGTAGCATTAGTTAACACTTCTATCACATCACAAAATTATTTTTTTGTGTGGTGAGAACAATTAAGATCTAGTTTTGTAACAACTTTGACATTTATAATACAGTATTGTTGACTATAATCACTACGTTGTGCAACAGATCTCCAGGACTCATTTATCTACTAGTTACAAATTTGTACCATTAAACATCTCCCCAATTAATTGATGAAAATAATCAATTTATATTTATTTTGATTTAATATATTTGGAACTGTTTGTACAATCTTTTGTGTTTTCCATTTACCGTTTCTTTCTCTGTCCCCCTTTTTATGTTTCCCTTGTTTAGCTAACATTTTCATTATCATCCTTTTTACTTCTGCTAATTTAAAAGCTGTAAAATCTATTTCTATTCTTTTAGTGATTATCATTAATTTTTAGAAACATTCATAACTATGAATTTCCTTATAAAGTCTAAGTGAATTTTATATTTCTCTCCTCCTCCAAACATGATACATATTTTAGGAAGTTTTAACTGCCCATTGACACCCCCATCGTAGTATTGTTCAAAGATTTAGTTTTATTTTTTTAATTAAAATTTTTCTATTAAAATATTTTTAACTTTTACAATCAAATTTTATTAACTTTTTTGTTTCTTGTATTAACTATTGCTCCTCATATCCCAAATTTCCCTCCTGCTATTTTTGTTAATGTATATCCTACTATAGTTTAATAGAAGTCTGTGGGTGGTAAAACATTTTAATTTATGTATCTGAAAATATCCTTATTTTGCCCTTGCTCTTAGATGACTTAAATGGTTATAAAATTTGAGTTTAGTTATTTTCCTGTAGTACTTTTAAAATATTATTTTCATATCATCTGGTTTTATTGTTGCTGATGAGAAGTGTGTTGCCAGTCTAGCTGAGATTCCTTTGTAGTCAATGTCTTTTCTTTCTAATAGCTTTTTTTTTTTTAAGATTTTATTTATTTGACAGAGAGAGACACAGCGAGAGAGGGAACACGAGCAGGGGGAGTGGGAGAGGGAGAAGCAGGCTTCCCGCGGAGCAGGGAGCCCGATGTGGTATTTTGTCCCAGGGCCCTGGGATCATGACCTGAGCTGAAGGCAGATGCTTAACTGAAGGCAGACATCCCTCTTTCTAATAGCTTTTTAGATTATTTATCCCTGGCGTCTCTGGGTGGCTCAGTCGGTTAAGTGTCTGACTCTTGATTTTGGCTCAGGTCATGATCTCAGGGTTGTGAGACTGAGCCCCGTGTTGGGTTCCACACTGGGCGTGAAGCCTGCTTGGGATTCTGTCTTTCCCTCTCCCTTTGCCCCTCTCCCCCAAAAAACATTTTTTATAAGATTATTTATCCCCAATTTTCTGTAGTTTTGCCCACAATGTTGTAGTAACTTAATAGATGTGTCTTCCGACTAAGGACTCATGTCTTTCTAAATGTTGATAAATTCTCAACTATTACCCTGTCAACTATTACTTAGCTGCAATTTCCTCTAGTCACTTTTTCTGGGATTCCTAATAGATGTATGTTGGAGTGTCTTAATCAAACTGCTGTAATAGCAGGTCTCTCATTATTTTTACCCTTTATCTCTTTGGGAAATATTTTATGTAAACTTCTCAATACTAATTTCCGATTCGGATTTTTTCTCTGATTGTGTCAAGTTCAGGGTTTGCCCGTTTATCATTTTTTTTAATTTCCATAACTTTCATTTATAATATTTCACCGTTTCTTTAAAAGTCTACCTGTCCTCTTATTTATTCCTTTTTTGTTTCATAAATTCTTCAAGTTTTACATCATTTATAACTAAGAGTGTCTTAGGCATATTTAAAGACTTTATTAAACCATTCTATGAAATTAATCTGGAGTGTATTCACGACATTGTTGATTTTCTTGACTGTTTTTCTTTCTTTCTTTCTTTTTTTAAAGATTTTATTTATTTATTTATTTGACAGAGAGAGACACAGCGAGAGAGGGAACACAAGCAGGGGGAGTGGGAGAGGGAGAAGCAGGCTTCCTGCTGAGCAGGGAGCCCGATGCGGGGCTCGATCCCAGGACCCAGGGACCATGACCTGAGCCGAAGGCAGATGCTTAATGACTGAGCCACCCAGGCGTCCCTTGTTGACTGTTTTACTTAGCAGTCAATTTCTTTGCGTATTTTGGAACTTTGGTATGCAAAGTTATTCAAGTTATTTGTTTCTATTCTCATATTCTCTCTCTTTTTTTCTATCTCCCTACTTCCACCACCCTCCTCTCACTTTTCCCTAAATGACTGCATCTGACTCCGTGAAAACCAGGTCTTATAGTGGCTTTTTGGGGACTTCTTTCCTATGGGGATATTGCAGATATATCTGTAATTGAACCTGCACATGGATGATTTGGTTCCTGTTGGCCCACCCCAACCACCCCCAATCGCAAGCTCATGGTTTCTTATAATCTGTACACTAGGATGCACATCAGTATAAATTATTCTGTAGCCTCTTAATTTTATAAACTGTCAAAAGCATCGAGGTAACTTCGGTTCAGCCTCGACTCAACTCACTCAAGTCCTGAGGCCTTCACCCGTCAGCGGGGATGGCTGTCTCTGCCTGTTTCATGCCAAGAGCCCAGCAGATCCACACTTCATCACTGTTTTCTATTCTATTTCTGGCTCGAAAGATGTTTAATCTTGTTTTGGGACCCACTATATTACTATAATGCTTTCTATATGTTTTATGTACCTTTTACTCTAAGTTTGGAGCAATGCTCTCTGGACTGAAAATTGATCTAAGGTCCTGGTTCTGGTTTTTATTTGATGCTTTTTACTGACTGAGGAAGGTTGGCACTGTAAACAGGAGGTGGTGACTCAGATTCCAAGAACAGGAATTTGGCTCACCATACTTTGGAACTTTAGATATCCTTTAGTAATTTCCAGAATTAAAACTGATAAAATAAGAATAGTTCTATTGCCAGTTAGGTAAACAACATTAAAATCCTTTGAAATCTTTTATGATCCTTGAATTCAATAAATTCACTTCATGAGAGCCTTTCCTTCAAATTATTTCTAAATCTTTTAAAAAACTGAGTTATCCCATTTAACTTTTGTTCACGTATTTTTTTATGGTGCCACATTTATATTATTAAGTTCATCACGTTTCTCTAACTACCACCTCTAAAACGGAGGGAGAGAACAGCAATAAAGCTAGACAGGTCTGTGGGTGACAAGAAAGGGACCCTCTGCCTGGGTTCATACTCCAGGTGAATGGAATACAGAAATTCCCTGTGAGTCTGATGACGTGATTTAGTTGCTTGGGGAGGAAACAACCCACAGTTTGCCACCCCAGGGCTTCATGGAGAAGTGGAGATGGCTGCCTGGGCTGTCTGGGCTCATGAGCCTTGCATACCTCAGTGAGCTCTGGGGAGAAGTCAAACATTTTTTTTTTTTTTGGTATGGCCCGATGTGGAATAAGTGGACATTGGACCAGCTGTGGTGACTACTGCCAACTCAGGTGGCACTGATTATACAGCTGGAGACCAGGGACACCACAGAAACCTCATCAGATGTCACACAGGGAAATATCCAAGCTAAAGACTGAACAAGATTGTTCCAATTCAGTGGATGCCGGAGAAGGACAAAGGACAACCACTGATTAAACATCTCCCCTCCCTCCAAGATGCTGCAGTAATACCAGTCCATTCTGAGATAAAGTGTTTGGAAGAGGAGTGAAACATTCTGAATTGACTCAGTTTAAATAATAAGTTATTTGTTTGTATAGAAATGGCTATGGTAACATGTTCTGCCATCAGGAGTTTCTTAAAATTTCAATGTTTTATATAAAAACAAAGTTCTATTTTGGAAAAAATAATTTGTAAGCCACAAGGCTCATTCAGGTAAAGAAACAAAAAAGGCCTTCATAATTCTTTCCCAAAGTCTTCATCACTGTACGCTGTCTACCCTCCATCCAGAGTTCTAGATCCTCTCAATTTTTCAGTCTATTTCAAAATAGAGCTAGGTTTCTCAAGTGGAGTGATTTTTTCCTCCACAGGGCATTTGACAATGTCTGTAGGCACTTTTGGTTGTTACACTAGGGGGTGTGTGGGGGGAGGTGCTGCTGGCATCTAGTGGGTAGGGGTCAGGGATGCTGCTAAACACTGTGCAATGCACAGGACAGCCCCCACAACAAAGAATTATTTGACCCAAAATGTCAATAGGGCCGAGGCTGAGACACTTTGAAACAGAGGAACATGGATCTTGACTTGGGGGTGGTTGCTGAAGATGTCCACATAACAGTAGATAGGACATTTGGAGGTATAGAGGGGGGTAACTGGACTGGAATCATGGAGCATTTATTTCTCTTTTTTGGTTGGGGGTGGGGAGACAAGATTTTTCTATTCTGACATTCAGAGCAGGGGAAGAGACACCTCCACCTTGAGATAACATATCCTGCCCCATTCAGGAGCCCTGAGGAATACAGTCCACTTTCCTCAGGTTGAGGCCCTTCTCTGATCCCTGGGTCTGGGATTCTACATTTTTGTGTGGTAGAGCAATAGAGGACAGCAGTTAAGGGTAGAGACTTTGAATTCTGAATTCAAAGGTTGACTTCACTACTTCTAGGCGGCATGACCATAAGCAAGCTGCCCAACTTCTCCATGCTTCCAAATTCGCATCGCGCAGAGCCAACACTAGGATCCACCTCACGGATGTGTTATGTTGATTCCAGCTCTGCGGTGTGTAAAGTCAGTAAGTTTCCTCCTAAGTTGGCGAAGACTTTGCTTACCTTTACTTCTCTCACATGCATGCGCATGTGAAAATCATGAAGACACACATACTCCCACCCTACCCTGAGTCTTTCTGCATCACGTTAATACCATATCATTTAGCACCTGTTAGGAGCTGTCTTCTTCTCTTTTCTACTTGCTTTAACTTTCTGGCCCTGAGACCATAACAAGCTCCTCTAGAATTTCCCATAGCAACGAAGCCACCTGCGTGCATACATGTATATGTGCACTGAAACTCTGTAGCTAGACAAACTGGTCCCTGCTTACTAGCTTTGTGACTTTTGGCTTGTTACTTAACTTCTCTGTGCTCAAGTGTTCATGTCAATAATAATGGGAATAATAATATGTACATCACAGTGTTGTGGAGTAAGTAAGTTAACTTGTAAAATGCTTTGAACAGTGTCTGGCCCATTTTAAATGCCATATAAGGGCTAGTCATCACCATCGCCGTCATCATCATCAGGAGGAGAACCTTGTGTTCATGGGAAGGTCCAAATAATTACTAGTTCTTGGGCCATTTGATATATTTGAGGATGGGAATGTGTCTCACTTTGCTTTGCCTACCGTCTTGAGTGGGAAGCATGTTGAGTTTCTAGCATCGAAGGAGCAACGGGGGGCTATGGAAGAGATTCTTGAGGTATTTCTTGGTAGTAGGTCAGAAACAAAAGGGACCACCTTTGACTGACTTCCTCTACTTGTGCCATAATATTGCTAGAACCTCCTTTCATCCTAGTTTTACCAACTGTTGTGTCAACAACCAACTTAAATGGAGTTCTCTTCAAAGAACGTGCTCAGGAGCTAACCCACCTCCGGCCTTTCTCCCCCTCCCCACAGCCTGGTAAATAATTCTTTGTCGTGGGGGCTGTCCTGTTCATTGCACGGTGTTTAGCAGTATCCCTGACCCCTACAAGGCAGTGTAACATGTGTTTGCTGCAGTGAACTGGCTCACTCCAACTAGAGAATTCCAGAGGACATATTTCAGCCGCTGCCTCAGCCACACACAGGCTCAGCCACTTTATTAAAAACTGGAGCAGACCTGGTACTCACACCCTCATCATCATTCTTTGCAGAAAGGTTTCATGACTCATTTTACTAAGACCCATCCAGGACTATTTATCAGCTTTTACATCATTAGTGAGACACGAGATACTCTGATTAGGGAGTCAGCCCATCAAGTTAAAAAACTAAGGAAGAAACTCCATTTGGCCACGGTTGCTAGACACTGCATTACATGGAAATATGTACCTCACACTTTTGGTTCATCCCTAAAGAACTGGAACAGCACAGGATTCAATTAAACCTAATCAGCAATGTAATTAAGTAACTGCTGGGGGCAGAAGCGCTGTGCCAGGTGTCTGGGGTATATAAAGATGAATAAGACAGGGATCTCCCCCAAAGCACTAACAGATGGTGGAGGGGAGAGGAGGAGCTCAATCCAGTGGGAATGGAATCGGAGAACGCTTTGAGGAGCCAGCACGTGAGATGGGTCTTGCGGGGCTGAGCAGTATTTCAACTGATGTGGGGGAGGCAGCGTCTGGCTCTCAGAGAACGGCAGTGCTAAGAGTTGCTGGAAAGGGATGTGTGACAGGCTGACAGGGCAGCATGGGAGAGCTCAGGAGCCCACCTGGAAGGAATGTTTGCATGGAAATGGCAGGGTCTTGCAGGGAGCGGCTGCTCAGGAGATGGGCGGGGGCGGGAGGGCATGAGGAAGGGCAAGACAGTGACAGAAGCCCCTGGAAATGTCTAGAGCTGCCTCCACGATGTGGCCCGGCTAGACCTGCTGCTTCCACTCTCCCCCCTGGGATAACGGTGCAGCGGCAGGACTGGAGATGGCCTGGGGCTTCGCGAGAAAGCACAGAGGGCTGGGCCCAGGGCCCAGTTGTTCTCTGGAGAGTGTTGTAAGAGTTCAAGGAAGCAACCAATTCCTGAACACTTCAGATGAAATGATGAAGGATTTCAGGATATTTCTTTGTTTTCGTTTGGCCTCGCAAGTATGTCATAGGTTGTAAAGAGCAAATTATTTCCTCCAAGGTAGTTAAACCAAGCTCTTTATCACAGTATCTCAACTGTTCCTACCACAATACCCAACCTTGCACACACTTCTCTCCCCTCAAGGTTCTGGAGAATATAAGGAATATCACTCCATTTTAAATGTGGTGATGTGGGAAGAACATGGCAGCCCTAAACTTCCCATGATTCTTGGCAGCTGCCTGAGCAACTTTGCAAGCTGAAAGGAGAACAAGGTGCGTGCCTGGGTGTCCAGTCGGTTCCGCTTGGGACTCTTGGTTTCAGCTCAGGGCATGACCTCAGGGTCGTGAGGTTGAGGCCCTCGTGAGGCTCTGCGCTCAGCACCGAGTCTGCGTGAGATTCTCTCCCATCTGCCCCTCCCCCTGCTTGTGTGCGTGCACATCCACTCTCTCTCTCTGATAAATAAATCTTAAAAAAAAAAAAAAGGAAAACAAGAAAAGGTGGCTCTTTCTTTTGGCCTTTAGCATAAATTCACCTTCTCAAACCAGGCTCAGCTGCTCTTTTTTTTTTTATTTAAGATTTTATTTATTTATTTGACAGAGAGAGCAGGAGAGCACAGGCAGGGGGAGCAGCAGAGGAAGAGGGAGAAGCAGACGTCCCGCTGAGCAGGGAGCCCGATGTGGGACTCGATCCCAGGACCCTGGGATCATGACCTGAGCCCAAGCGCCCCCGCAGATGCTCTTGCTCCAAAGCTGTGTCTTGGTAAGTGGAATCACACCTTGCAAACACCTCCAAATAACAGTCTCCAGGAGTATAGGTTTTAGATTGAAAAACTGATGTCTGTGTATGAAGATGCTATTGCTTCTCAGACAGTTGCCCATGTGTAGCTGAAAACAGACACAAACAAAACCCTTGCCCGTGACTTGTAGTCCTCCTCTGTTGGTTTGTGACTCTAGCCACAGCTTCCCGAGGGTTGACAGTTTAAGCTCCTCTGCTTTGCTTCAGAGAATGCCGAATAGCTCTGCTTAGAGGCAGCCACCCTGCCTCTCACAGCTCCGTCAGGAGTGTCGGTGGGCTGCCCGGCTGTGCGGCCAACTGCAGCAGGTCCTTGGCGGTGCCTCCAGCCTGGGAGTTGCAATCCTTGAATCCTTCCAGTATGCCCTCTGTTCTGTCTCCCTCCTGGAGCTCTTATCACCAGGAGCCCAGCTTCCCCATTCCATTTCGAAGATCTCCTTCCTTCAAAATGAGCTCTTGGGCGTCAGAATATATGACAAGCCTTCTCCTGGACCATAGGGAGGAAATCGATGGCCTCCTCTCTTCTTGTCTCTTCTCCAGCCCATTGCCAGGGATGTTCTAAGCATGCTGGGTCACATCCCACTATTGTGAGCTTTGAGCTAGGCACAGAGTAAGTCCTTTCAATGCAAGCTGGGAAATCTTCCCTATTTATTTGACTTTTCAGGAATGCGATTAGAATGACAGTCTCTTAAGAGGTGCTCATGGGAAATGTCTTTCTAACAACAGTTTGGGTTGCAATGCTTCCTTTTCCTTTTTTGGTTCCCTTCTCCTTCTTTCCTCCCTTGCTCCCTTCCTCTTTTCCCTTTTTATCCACTCCTTCTCTTTCTCTTTTTCTCTTTCTTCTTCAAATATACAAATACCTGACTTCTCTCTTCCATCCAGCCCCTTTGGCTCTTTGTCACGGTTCTTCCTGATCACCAACATTTTCTGTTCCATGAGATCTATCAAAGTCTCTGCAGGGCAGAGGTCCTCTCAAGACTCTTGGTACTGCATCTATGGGAAGCCCATCCTTGGTGCAGGTGATATCCTTGAACTGTCAGTAATGAATACAAAACAGAGATGCTGTCTTTCAAATTCAGGAAACCTCTGAGCACTCTGTGATTGAAATGAAGAATGACAACTGCTGAATAGCCAGGCTTCCATCCAAAGCCTTCCAGGATACGGCCCCCATCTACCTTTTTAAACCTGTTGCCCTCTGCCTAATCAATGGAGCCTCTACTCCACCCTCGCTCATTTGTAAATGCAACTTACTCATTTCAGACTCACTGCCTTTTTTCAGTACTTGGTTCTGTTTCCTTCTGCCCAGAATTATTTTCTTCTTCTTCCCAGCCAAGCCGAATGTTCTCACCCATCAATCACCAGACCCACAACTCACTCCTTCCACAAAGCCTTCTTTGACTGTTCTGGCCCATGAGGTGCCTTCCTTTTGGACTGTTGTAGTATTTATGATTCAAGCCCTCTTTCCAGGCTGTTCTCTGCAGCAGAAATGTTCCCAAGAAGAGTCTCCCAACTTTATCTTAATGATCCATTTTTCACTGAGGTTACTAGACCCACCCCTTCCTCACTCCTGATCATTTGCTCACAGGTGCTACTACTGGCCTGAAGGGAGGGAAGACTCAGTTGCCAGATCCTCAAAATGGATCACAATATGCAGGAAGTTGTTTTTATTTATTTATTTATTATTTTTGTGAGAGAGGGAACATGCAGGTCGGTGGTGGGGGGAGGGGCACAGGGAGAGGGAGAGAGAATCTAAAGCAGGCTCCGCACCCAGCACAGAGCCCCCCAAAAAAAGAGGGCTCGACCTCACAACCCTGAGACCATGACCTGAGCCAAAAGCAAGAGTTGGACGCTCAACTGACTAGGCCCCGCAGGTACCCCAGGAAGTTGTTTTCATCTTAAAACACTCACACATGTCAAATTTTCTTTGAAAGACTGGGCAAAAATGCAGAGTAAACAAACAAAAAAACCCAGTTACTGAATAATAGCTAACTGTTTTCCTTTTAAGAAATAAAATTTAAGTAATTTTACTCTAATATAGAAGTATTTAAAAAGTTACTAACAGGGCGCCTGGGTGGCTCAGTCGGCTAAGCGTCTGCCTGTGGCTCAGGTCATGATCCCGGAGTCCAGGGATTGAGTCCCACGTCGGGCTCCCGGCTCAGGGGGGAGTCCGCTTCTCCCTCTGCCTTTCACCCTGATTATGCTCTCTCTCGCTCGCTTTCTCTCTGTCAAATAAATAAAATCTTTAAAAAAAAAAAGTTACTAATAGAATTGATATTAACCCATATTTCTATGGATCTTCCTCGTTAATGGGTAAAGGTACTCAAGGATAGATCAATGCTTTATATTAAGAATAAGGGTAGGGGTGCCTGGGTGGCTCAGTCGTTAAGCGTCTGCCTTCGGCTCAGGTCATGATCCCAGGGTCCTGGGATTGAGCCCCGCATCGGGCTCCCTCCTCAGTGGGGAGCCTGCTTCTCCCTCTCCCACTCCCCCTGCTGTGTTCCCTCTCTCGCTGTGTCTCTCTCTGTCAAATAAATCAATAAAATCTTTAAAAAAAAAAAGAAGAAGGGTAAAATGATAAAGTTACCCCTAGAAGTGAGATGTTAAAATTTATGTTTTCCTGAGACATAAGAATATCAGACATTCCACCTTCATCAGAAGCCTTCTGGCAAATTCCCTAAAGCTCCTGTTGTGATACCCATACCCACAGAAGACATGCTCATCCTTACTACAGCCTCAGATTAGAGCTGCTCCCTCAAATCACAGTTTCCCTTAAAGGCCCATTATGTATAGCACTCATGATAACCTAATGTATTTATAGCCACACAATTTCAGCCCAAATTATTTCTCTAAACTTGCAACTCAATTTAAATAATGCAATCAGAACTAGTAGATACACAGTAAATATAGATTTATAGAGAAGGATGAAATGTTCAGATTATATATTATATATATTTATATTTATATAAATTTAAACACTTTTTTTTATTTTTTATTTTTTTGTGCAGAGAGGGGCAAAGGGAGAGGGAGAGAGAATCTTAAGCAGGCTCCACGCCCAGCACAGAGCCTGAAAGGGTGCTCAATCTCATGACCCTGAGATTGTGTCTTGAGCCGAAATCAAGAATCGGATGCTTAACCAACTGAGCCACCCAAGTGCCCCTAAACACGTTTTTAAAATCTTAATCCATTTATCAAGCTTTATACATCTCTGAGTAGTTTACCATTAGGGGGACCTGTATGGTAGAGTAACAAAAATTTGGTATAAAAAGAAAAACAGGAATTTCTAGTTCATTAAAAAAAAGAGATATTAAAACACAAGAACTAGTTATTCAACATTTGATATAATCTCCAGCACTTAGAAACAAATTAAGATTGGCACTGCACTTAACAAGGTGCCTTACAAAGGTGGTAACAGCACACAATAGGGTTTGGTTAAACTGCCCTCAAGCGTCTAGGTCACAGATAATAAAAGAAAAAAGCCAAGTCATCAAGACACTTTTTATATCAAAGAAGGGATGAGGCTTGATTAAATGAGTTGCAACCTTCTTAAAGAGCTTATCTCAGAAAAGGATGTGTCCTGATTGCATTATTATTAACTACATCCTTATTTTCATAAGACACAGGGAAAGATGTAAGAATTAAGTAACAACAGAACTGGAAGGACTGTTTATATTAGACATCAGGATTTCAACTTAAAATTTTTGCCCACTTGAAAGTATTGTTTTAAGACTGTTGAAAAAAATGTTCTTACATTTTAAATTTAACGAATCCTCTGTGTTTTGTGTTTCTCAGTCACTCCACCTATCATTTTCTTTCTACCAGACAATAAATGGCTAGTAGGATAAAATGGCTTAGCTGTATTTTAAAACAGCTTCACAAAAAGAAAGATTTTAGGTGCCACAAGAATGGAAGAATGCCACAGTTGGGGGCTTTGTTCCTTCCAAAGCAGGTACTGATTGGAGGTAAAAATGGGATTCTGATCATGTTTCTATCCCATGAGAGGGACCTCAGCTACTTTCCGGTTCTAATGTCCAATGTCAGGAAGACAAAGCCACTGGTGGACAAAGAAAGGGACAGAGTTGCCTGGTAGTTCTCCACCACAACTGAAGACTGAAGTACTTACGGGGCAGTGAGGTAACCCTCCAAAAAGCCAGCCACAAACATGGTGATCTCATTGCTCAGGGTCTGAGAACCATACCCCGCTCTGATCTCCAGGATGCCCCAGCCTGTGGTTTTCATAGAGTCATTGTAAAAGCCATAGGCGTCCCCATTCCTGTCCAGTACATTTTTGACTTGCACTGTTTTTTCAGTAGGCATCCAGTACACGGTTGCATAGTAGACTTCTGGAAGAAAAGAAGAAGCAATGATAATAGGATGCCATTTAACTGATTTGCTAATGCATTTTTTTTCCATGTAACCAACAACTGCAACACATTTGCTTTTGAAGAATTCCATTCTATTAGAAGTGGGAAACTGCCACTATTAGCATCAGGAAATCTGCCACTGTAGTTTGTCCTTGTTCTTAAGTGGGGAAAAGCTAGAGCGTGATCAAGGGGGATAAGCTCAGAGCACAGTGAACTAGGTCAAAGGTAGGGGGAGGTAATTAGAGCATCACAGAGGTGGGTCTACATGCTTCATCCTTAGAGATGGGATTCTGGGCAAGGCCAGAGCTGGAGCCCTTGCCCAGCTCTTACTTCAACCAAGGATAGGGTTCATGTACCTGGTCCGTAACAGTTTTGATCCCCAAGTCAGTTGGACCAAAGCATCCATATTCTCAGGCATCTTATCCTATCTCTCCTGCCTCATTCTTTTTTTTTTTTTTATTCATGAGAGACAGAGAGAGAGAGAGAGAGAGAGAGAGAGAAGCAGAGGGAGAAGCAGGCTCCCCACTGAGCAGGGAGCCTGATGCGGGACTCGATCCCAGGACCCTGGGATCATGACCTGAGCCGAAGGCAGACACTTAACCATCTGAGCCACCCAGGTGCCCATCTCTTGCCTCATTCTTCACACATGACATTACATTCTTATCTTGCAGAGAAAAACCTCACCTGTGAGCCTCTCAAGTTCTTGATAATTTTGTGAATTCATCCTTACAAATCCTATAGCCATCTCTCTCTTCTGGTTCACCGCAATCCTCTACCCATGCTATGGATCGACTCCTCGCACTTTCCTTGGGAACTTTGTTCCATCCTGTATCTTGTTCCTGTACCCTAATGATCTCTTCCTGCAGTGGCCCCCCTGCTTTAGTGTACTGACATGCTCCATTGTCTCGTGGCCAAGGGCAAACCAATCCCAGAAGCTCTCTCTGGATCCTGGGACCAGATTTGGCCATTGCCAGAATCTCTCACTCCTCTCATGAAATTATTACAAATATTATAGGGCACACTGTGTCAAGGGCTCAGCTAGGTACTGGTGAGAGAGCTGTGAATATGACCGGCCCATTTCCAGGCCTCATCGTTTTGAAAGAGGAACACACACACCACTTCCTCATCTTCCTCCTGTCAGCCTGCTGCAGCTGGCCTCCATGCCCACCCTGCTACTGACACTGTTCTTCTTGGGTCACTAATAATGTCCTTGAATCCTATTGTCACATGAACTGCTGAGAGCATTTGACCCTGATGATCACTTGTTCTTAAAGGTCTTCCCTTCCATGCATCTGGCTCAACATGAATCTCCTGTACCTCCTCCTCTGCCTGCTGTCTTCCTCTTTGTCCCCATGGGTTCCTCTTTATCTTGTACACCCAACAGCACACTTGAAAACACCACTTGGATGATTCCATAAGCCAAAGAAATTCCAAATACCCAAAAGAGAACTCCTATTCTCTCCCACCCATCCTCCATCTTCTGCTTTCTATCTCTGTGATCTTTCCACCTGAGACCCAAGCCCATCCAGGCTCCCTCTCTCTCCTGTAAACTCATGTTGAATCAAAGCCTCTTAAGCATCTCTCCTCCAGTCTCTACCTCTGTAGCTCTACCTTTCTCTGCCACTTCCGGTATCACAACTAACCTTACCTGTAATACAGGCCTTTTTCAAGGTTCCTTTGACCTGTAATTCATTCTTCATACTCTGCCAGAGTGACCTTTCTAAAATGCAAAACTGATTTGTTTACTTGCCTACCAAAATCTTCAATGACTTCCATTTCCTAGAAATAAAATTCTTCAGCTTACACTCTTGGCCTTCATAATCTGCTTTCTGCCTACCCCATGCAGCTTCATCTGCCACCCCATGCACTTGGTGATCTGGAAGCCATTCTATACCACTGTCCAACCTGCCATGAGCTGGTTCGACACCTCTGACTTTGCATATGCTATTTCCTCTGCCCAAGAGTTTCTCTCCTGTTAACCACGTAGCTCTCTCAAAAGTGCTACTTAAAACTCAGGAAGCAGCACCCCCTTTGTGAGGGCTGACTTGCTCTACAAGCTCAATGCAACTTGCTTCTAGGTACATCTTCTTTTGGGCCTATCACATTGTACTGTAACTCACATGTCTTCAGCTGCTGCTAGCCTATGAGCTCCTGGAGGCCAAAGAATCAGCACTAGTATAGTGCCTAGCCTGTCACAGATACTCAGTAAGTATCTTAGGAAGACTTAGGAAGAAAGAGAGAGAAAAAAGGAAAAAAGAAATGGAGAAAAGAAGTGTTATGTGATGCATTTGTTTCTTGGCCTAAGAAACTACTGCACAGCTGCTCAGGTTAAAGACCAACTTTACATTCAGGTCATCAAAGAGCTGGGAAGAGGCCAGAATGACTCTCAGGTTCGAGACTGAGACTCAGTGGATGGATGTTGTTGTATCATTTACCGAGAGAGGGAGCAGATGGGGTATAGGTCTGGGAGGGAATAGGAGTTTAATTTTGGACATACTCTATTTTCAGTGGTTAAGATACCAAAAAGTTCAGATAAAATGTTTATATATGGTTATCTGTTGTCAACATTAAAAATAGACTCAACATTTTATTTTATTTTATTATTTTTTAAGATTGTATTTTTTTATTTGACAGAGAGAGACACAGCAAGAGAGGGA
The DNA here is from genome assembly GCF_003265705.2 of Callorhinus ursinus. Taxonomy (NCBI): domain Eukaryota; kingdom Metazoa; phylum Chordata; class Mammalia; order Carnivora; family Otariidae; genus Callorhinus; species Callorhinus ursinus. The sequence continues at coordinate 18,847,864 of NW_027397089.1, read as the reverse complement.
ACACAAGCAGGGGGAGTGGGAGAGGGAGAAGCAGGCTTCCTGCTGAGCAGGGAGCCCGATGTGGGGCTCGATCCCAGGACCCTGGGATCATGACCTGAGCCGAAGGCAGACGCTTAATGACTGAGCCACCCAGTGCCCCTATTTTATTTCATTTTAGATGCAAAGATTGTCTATCAAATAAGTGTTAAAGGTATAATCTTAATACTAGAGTATCATAGCACCTTGTCCCAAAGGGGCTGGGTGATTAGCTGGGATTTGGTCAGGCTTAGAAGCTAAAGCTGATTATGACCCTTAAAGAATGATCCTGAGCAGGAAAGTCCATTTACTTCTGAGCAAAGTCATGACCATAATAGTGGGCTTTCTTTAAAAATGGCTAAGTGGAAATAATGATGTTCATAAACAGAGGTAGGTTCACAATATTTTAACAGACTTCTGGTGACAAATAATAGTCTAATTGTTAATAAAGCCAACTGGCCACAATTTGACAACTGTGGGTAGCATCCACAGAAACGTCCCTTCTTCCAAATTGATTTTGGATCACAGTGGCCTAGCCTCAGCCTTTCCCCAGCTTTCTGCACACATTCTCTTCCACCTCACCCGCAGTGAGTCTTGTAGGGAAGTGAAGAAAGCATGGCTGACTAGAAACCATAGTAGCTACAAATTGCTGCAACAAGGTGGGGGCGGGCAGGGTCATGAACAGAAACTGTGAAGGGAAGAAGGATGGTGAACAGCCTAGTCGGGCTCTTTCCTTTCAGTTCTACCCACATGGCACAATTTTAGCTTTGTTCCCTTCTCCAAAATCTTGGCATTTCTCATTGAACACCATGGCCTTCCCTAACTTCACCTTCCCTTCCAACGGCCCCATTTGCCATAAACCTTGGCTTGCTCTCCATCCAAGCAATCAGAGGCTGTGTTTTCCCTGTTGTTGGCACTATGTAATTTCCTGACCACAAATAATACTCTTCTGCAAATCAGTGCTTTTTTGACATTAGTGCGCCTCCAGGCATTAAAAAAAAAAAAAGTCCTTTTCCCTTAAGAGAATTCAATGATAAAAATTTACTGCTAACAAACTGACCAATTTAGCAAGTGCTTTGTGAATTAAGCCAAAATCTGAGTTTCTTACTCCACAACTAACTTATGTCCTCCCTCCCTCAATGTTTTCTCCATGCATCAACTCTTTCTGGATTTCTTGGTACCATACTACTTTCTGATTTTCTTAAATCCTTTAACAGGTTAAGCCACTTCACTTTTCTATTTTTTTTTTTAATCTCCATATCAGGAAGCAGATGTTGTGGAAAGCTTAACTGCAAAAAGGTAGAACAAGATCACATACTTCAAATCACACTCTAGCTTTATATACACTCTGTGAAGGCAGATCCGGGCCCTGCTTACTGCCATATATCCCGGGAGTGCCGTACCCGGCACAGTACTGTTTCTGGGATGAGTCTAGTTTAATTGAGTGTGTTCTAATGAAAGTGAAGTTTATCAGAACATTCACAGAAGTTGATCTAAAATAACTCAAGTCATTATATCTTCAAGCTCAGGGAACGGGCTGAGGGAATGGGTCAGATGCCCAACGGGCAAAATGCCATGTCCCGCTAGATTTGCGAAAAGGGAAATAAGATTTAAAAATCTTTAACAGCAACGTCTTCAAAATCAACACACTTGATAGATATCTGTTGAATGAATGGGAATGTTACTTTATAAAAACAGTATTTTTCTCGCGTAGATAAAGATGGAAGAAGCCTCCTCATTGTTATATTTCTCTCAACATAAAAACCCAAACGCCCAAATTAAATTTATTTACTTGTGTATTCTAATACTTTCTCTGAGTTGTTTTTAGTTGGAAAAAAAAAATTCCTAACCCTGTCTTAGAATTTGTAAAATAGTCGTAAGTGGTCTAAATCACTGTCTCCCATATCTGGAGCCTATTTTTCCGGGCACTTTATTCATGATAGAGTAAATGGTTTTTACCCTGGAGCAATGTAATTTTATCTAATATATTCAGTAAGTTAGAGAAAAAGAGGAAGAAACCTGAGAGGGCAGACACAGAATATGTGAGAGAAAATTTTAAAAATTAAGACTGCAACTTAATCTATTCAGATTGAGTTTAGCTGACACTTCTCTGATCCTTTTCTTTTTTTTTTTTTTTTAAGATTTTATTTACTTATTTGACAGAGAGAGAAAGAGAGAGAGCACAAGCAGGGGGAGCGGCAGGCAGAGGGAGAGGAAAGAGCAGGCTCCCCGCTGAGCAAGGAGCTCGATGCGGGGCTCAATCCCAGGACCCTGGGATTATGACCTGAGCCGAAGGCAGGCGCTTAACCAACTGAGCCACCCAGGCGCCCCTCACTTCTCTGATCCTGATCCTTGAATTGCATTTCTCTTTTATGTCCATCGAACAAAATGTCTCTGTATCTCTCAGTGTACCTTGGCATTCCACTTCCTTCTTGGAAAGGGCTCGGTAAATTGATATCTGGTTTTTAGATTTGCTGTGACTCTTCAGCAGAGTCACTAAGAAAATAACTGATTCATGACAAACAACCTCCAGGCAGCAACATTCTAAGGGTTTCAGCTCTCATTCCCAGCAGAAATCAGAGCCTAGGACTCTTGCTGAAAGGGGTATTATTCTGGGAACAGGGATGGGGGGGTGGGGAAAGTGAAACAGGGAAGGAGGGAAAGCTAATTCAAAGGTGCCATCTGAGATAGCCCAAACAAGGGTGCAGATAAGCCCTTGAGGACCCCATCCCAGGGATGCAAGGAGGAGCATTTAACTACCTGCACCCATCCTGCGTTGGTCAGAAGTTGCCCTATGAGGGGTTAAAATCCCTCTTCCCAGGTTGGCAGGTGCTCCCGTGTGAAATGGTTATGATGCGGGAGAAGCCTGAGGCAGAAGGCAAGGCATCCCTGCAGGGTGGCTAGGGTGAGGGCCCTCACATTACAGACGCTGAGGCTCACATAGACAGCAGTGAGAGGATGTGAGGTGGGCGGCATACTGTGGCCAATGTATTAGGTAAGTAGAAAGGGATGCCGCTTTAAAAAAAAAAAAAATAGCGTCAAAGAAACAAAACGCTAATACAGAAAAATGCTGGAGATTTGCACGGATCTGGAATGATCCCTTTCCTTCACCCCCCTCGGAACGAACTATTCTGTCTGCACTGCTAGCTTCAATCAGAGTTCTTGCTAAAGGTCCTGTCCACAGAAAGTCAACTTTGCCCCGTTCTCATTCGGTGCTCCTTGCTCACTCATCCCCGTCACTCTTTAGTTATATGTATTTGTATGTATGTGGTTCAAAAATTTAATTACAAGCTCCTTGAGAATCAGGGGGAGGCATCTGTTCTTTCATTGTATCGACTCCTTTGGGCCGAATTGGGTTTTCTTGCCTACATCCCAAACTTTCACACCAGCTAGGAAGGACACAGATCGGTATTGAGTCTCTGTGTATTCGTTCTTGATTTCCGATTGTGGGTTTGAATTGTGCAATCTTGTGTTTGCAAATGCTGGTTTGAATAACTCGCCACTACCTCAGGTGCTGGGATGGTAACTCATTTGCAAGGCTAACTGGCACATTTCAGAGCGAGCTCTAAATCAAGAGACTTTCACAATTTCCCACTGGAAGATTGTAACATGGTATCTGTTGTTGGTGCAGAGTTTCAAGTTTTAGATTAAAGGTTCCTCATATTTTCACTACCTCTCTTAGTTTCATCTGCTACCCCATTGAGTAAGTTCCTGTTTTGCAGTACTGCAAAAAAACAACATAAAAACATTTACAAATTTTCTAGCTACATCTTAAAGTGCAATTTTCATGTGATTGTGAAATACAAGTTTTAGGAGCAACTGGAACTTACTCCATCAAAAAAAAAAAGACAAAGCATAAATGCATTTTACAAAACTTAAAATGTTGAACAAAATAAATCCTTTGCGAGTCATTCCATTTTTGGTGCTCCTACCTATCTTGCTATCTCAATAGTTAATGCTTGATAATTTAGAATAAAAAACAAAAACAAAAGATAACAGGTGACAAAAATTAAAATAATGCCTGAAAAAGTGTGAAAACAATAATTTCTGTTCTGCATGTCAGAAGTTCCAAGCTGAAACTCACGTGATTTGCAGTTTATCTATTATGAAAAGTTTTTTTTTTTTAAATGCTCTACCTCAATTTAAAGACTGAAGGAGGATCCTTTAAATTTTCTTCTGGAGAAAGATTTTGATTTTTGCCATCAGATTCACATTTCTAGAAGGACTAGGAAACAAATTTTAACGGATAAAGATGAATGGGCACTTCCCCCAGAAATTGTTCTGGAACTTATCTTGTATACATTTTTATAAACAAACCGATAGAGGGAGAGCACGAGAAAATATTCAGGTTTACAGACAGCACTGACTTCTTTTGGGTCTGAAACGCTAAGACAATGGGGATGCGCTGTAGGAAGATTTAGTGGGGCTCAGAAAGACTGAGAAGAGTTGGGAAATGCTAACGCGAGCATAATTGATAAAATCCGCACTTAGAAAAATCAAGGTGATTTCAATCAATCAGTCGTGACCCAGGAAAGCGACCTAGGGCTCTGTTCACTGTTTCCCCAAGCACTGGCTTAATGTGCTGTTGTGTACTCCAAATCCCTGCAATGCTGGGCCACAATTAAGGAAAAATCCTGCTTTTATAACAAGTTATTACTTCACAGCACATAGATTATCATCTGCAGTCCTGGTTGCCTTATCCAAAGATCCGTGCTGCCTTTCCAGAGAAAAAGCAACTCCAATGGCCAATAATAACGGTCACTCAATTATACAGCCCCTACTGTATACGAGGCCCTGTTCCACACAACCACCTTGGGAGGCAGATACTACAATCCCCACATTACAGATGAGGAACTGAGGTGTAGGGATAGTAGGTAACTGGCTGAAGGTCACCCAGTAAGTACTGGAGCCAGGATTCAAACACAGGCAGTCAGGCTCCATGCTTTCTGTTTCTGGAATTCCATCCTAACTCTCTAGTATAGACTTCCAAAAATGAACTGCCGCAGAAAGAATGAACCACCACCTCAAAGTGAATTTGGAAATGAGAATGCCCTCCGAGTCAAAGGACCAACTGAGAACACCCTCCACCAAAGGTCTACCAAGTCACCTTAAGGAGACTGAACAACTCCCAGGTCGGCAAACTCCTCCACAACCACATAAGGGTACTGGCCTATCCAGAGAGGCAATGTGTTAGTCTCCAGTGGGCACCGGTGAGCCATGGGAGCAAGGAAAAAGCAGTGTCCCAGAGTCAAGGACCAGCTGTGCTAGGGAGCACCGTCCAGTATGAGCACCCAGAGGCTAACTGAAAGAGCATCAGTCCTCCTAGGAAGCAAATCAAGCAGGCCTCCAGCCTGAGAATCCCTGATGTGATCTATCTTGTGTAATTTGGTTACAAGAAAGTGGCTGGGGCAGGCTATGCAAATGTCCTGTCTACTAAAATTCATTATTGGTGTTTTGGTGAATAGACTTCCATGTATATCAGGGTGAATCAGCTTCTTTGTATCTGATTGGCTCTGGAGCACAGGAAGGTATGCATTTCTAGAATCTAGCCCTGCAAGTCCAGGGGCCAGATTTGGAACCAGTTTTCTCCAAGGCACATGGCACCTTGTAAGTCTCTGGGTAACCAACCCGTCTCTTTCCCTAGTGATGTGACTTCACGATACACACCACCAAGAAAAATTAAAGAAGACATCCTAAGAACAAATATGGGGCTTTCCAGTCTGGAAGGATAAAGGCAGTGCTATTATATGTCTGAAGTCCATACTAGTTTGAAAGACAGGTTGGGAGGAATGTACAATTGTTGGCCGATATTTCTGGAACACTGAAACTTCAAAGTAACCTTTAAAAATTAAAGAAGTTGTTTTTTGATTCATAGGTGCACACTGGTAGATACAAAGATCATTCCAGGGAGATGAAAATGCAGTCCCTTTGGTGTGTGTTGGGTACCGGTTAAATTCAGAGTACGGAGCTGGGCACTTCAGAGAAAACATGACAAGCAAGAAGTGGCAAAGGCCCTGTTCTCTGCCCGCATGTTGTTGGCAGTCTAGTAGAAGGGTAAAACAAAGAGCCAAAAGTTGCCCTGGAAAACAGGTTACTATGGGTGCAACAAAGGAGACAGAGCTCACGTCTGTTTCAAAGAGTGGCGTGGGCTTCACCAGCTGTTCCCCAAGGCCATAAGAAGTCTTTTCTGGTTTGCCCAGCCCTGTGCTGTCAGGATCACTGGCCACAGAAATGCCCTCAGTCTTTACCTTGACTCCTGACCACACTGGCCTGGAGTCAGCTGAGTATCTGGGGGAACTCAATTTAAGCAGTTGTTTCTTGCCAGGTGTTCTCTTCTTGAATGAACAGTGACTCATCTTCAGAAAAACAGTATCTCCACCTCACTCCTAAGTCTGTCCCCTTCATCTAAGGAACATTTAAAACAATCCACACAATCAGAAAGAACAGAAAAGTTAGAGGGTTTCACTCAACATTCCGGACACAGCCATTTCCGTTTCAGGAGCACTTCTAGCCTGTCCCCGGTATGTCTGAAGGAGCAGGCTCCCTGGGCTAAAAGGGTGGCCGGAAAACCCCCTCCACAGGGCAGGCAAGGAACAGAATGTGCAGGTAAATCCAGAGTCAAGAGTCTAGGGGTGCATGCCTTCAGATGGATCCCAGAGGCCCAGGCAGTTTCAAAGACCGGAAAGATTTAAGAGTGGTAAGCAGGCAAGTTGCGAAAGCGAAGGCCTTCAAATCTGCTAATTGCGGTTACTTGTTGATGGCAGGTGGTGTAGTAAGAATCTGGACACTCTTTGGGAAGGGGTTCCCTCTCCTGAACCCCACCCTATTCTTGCACAAAGTCAGCACAGAAAAGGGCTGAGGAAGTAAAACAAACTTAATCCTCTCTTAAGATTACTGTTGAAGTCTTTCCACAAGTTTGTTTGGTTAATCTTGCTCTTATCCACTGGGAAGAAAACTGACAAATCCGGGACTTTTTTTTTTTTTTTTTTTTTTTGTAGGGATAGAACCTGTTTTACGAAGAGGGGAGTAGTTAAGTAAATAGTTTGGCAATTCAGCTCTGCCTTCACAATTTCAATTTCGAATGTTCTGTAGAATGGGGATAAAAGTCCTATTTAGAGTTTACAGTAAGCACTGTATGAAAAGCCCTTTAGCACGCTGCCTGGCCCGTATCAAGCTGACAATACCAGGCTGCACTTATTTTAAACCAAACTCATTGGCAGTTAAGGGAAACAAACAAACAAACAAACTGACAGCCCGGAATCATCCCTCTGTGATGTGAATAAATATATTTAGATGTCCTTTGGCTGCGCTTTTCGGACCAGTCGAGGCTCCGCAAGCCAAGAGTCGAGGCTCCGCAAGCCAAGAGTCGCGCCGTAGCGCACTGATTCGTTCGCCAAGAATTCTGGCCCACACTTCTTAAGTTCGCAGCCGCACGGCCCCTGCCCCTCCCGGGGGCCGCCCCTGCCCCTCCCGGGGACTGTCCCCGAGCTACGGCGGCGCGGGAGCGAGCCGGGTCCGTGCCGCCTCCCCCGCAGACGCGCGGCCCGCCGCGTCCACCCGGAACGCCGGCCCCGCCACCCGCCGGCGGTCCACCTGGCCGAGCCGGGGCGCAGGCGGGAGCGCACGGAGCAGCGGCGGCGGGCGCAGCGCGGGCCAGGCGGGCGCTGAGGGCCCTGTCTCTCTCCGGACTCGCCCTCCCCGGGTCGTGCGGACGCGCACGGCTCACCTGCCAGGCTCGGCGGCACCGCGGCGGCCACCAAAAGCAGCAGCGGCAGCAGCAGCGGCGGGGGCGACGGGGTGGGCGGCGCGGGCCGCGCGGGGCGTCCGTCCCGGCTGCGGGGGGGCATGGCTCGGCGGCCGCGACCTCCCCTGGGTTGGACGAGGTAGCTGTTGCTGGAGCGGCTCTCGAGCCGGCAGCGGGGCGCCGCGTGTCCGATGTCTGGGCGTCCTTACTCTGCCATTAGCCCTGCCGGTTTGGGGCTTTTAGGGGCGAGGAAGCCTCACGTGGCCTTGGGAACAACCTTCGCCCCGCTGGGCAAGGCGGGTCCTTTCTGACCCTCTAGCACCCTGGGGGCTGGGCTGAGAAAAGTTCCCCAGCTGCGCTTCTGCGATCCGGCGAGGACACGTGCCACTTTGTCCGCGCTCGTCGGGCAGTTTTGCGGCCCCAGGTTTGAGCAAACCCGTTCGCGTCAACACCGCTAGCCTCTGTCGCCAGGGTCGGCCACTGGGCCACTCGTCTGTATCGGCGGGGATGAGGCACCCTGAGCGGCGGTGACATGCATGCCCCTGCCTACGCGCAGCTCTGGTTCTTGGCCACTCTGCAGTGGGCTTCACGGGTCCCTTATCCCTCAGTGATTACTGCTCCTCCATCTCAGGCTGTGTAACCTAAATCCATTTGCTGTAGCCCAAGACTTCCCAGCCTTTGCTTTTCTCTTCATTGGCGGTAGCCACCACGAGACTGATTCAGACGGAGCTGAAACTAGATCTATTTCTGAGCCCCTGGGAAGTCCCCATTTCTGTGCTGGGTAGGTTGACATTGTGAAGTAGGCAAAACTATGCCTTGGGTGACATTGTGAAGTTGGCAGAGCGTGCCCTAGGTGACATTGTGAAGTAGGCCAAAGGCATTTTTTTTTCCAATAAGCATTTATTGAGCCCATCTTGTGTGCCAGGTGCCAGGGATATGAAGACCATTGAGAGCATGACCTCCCGCAGGTGGGAGGGGACAGAGCCATATAAATAAACAGGTGCCCCATTAGTGCTGTCATAGGGCTATGGCGAAGGTACAGCGTGGGAACCCAGGACCCAGGACGGGACCAGCCACTACTACAGAGCAGGGGGGCTAGGCACCCCACTCTTCTCTCCTGGTCTTTCTTCCAAGCTTAACTGAAGTGTCAAGGGGAGATGGAAAGGGAAGAGGAGAAGCACTTTTCCCAGAGGGCGAAAGAGATTTATAATTGTTGGAAAAGATCTAGAACAATTACATGGAATTTCTGGGCAAATTGTTGAACACAAGTCCTAAGTCATTTTGTGTGGAGACAGCACCTATTACAGTGTCTGGATGATAATATCACTTAATGAATGAAGGAACTGAGGACATTGTAAAAATTGCACATTTTTCTTCAAGTTAGAAAATTAAAGTGAAGGAAAATCATGTTGGGAAGAGAGCTATATTAGGACATTCAAGGAAGTTGTGCCACCCCAGATATTTAAGTCATGCTACCTTCTACCATTACTAACCCTTCCAATCCAAGGAGCCAAGTGTTTGGATGTGAGCATGTATATAAAAATACCTGATGTGAGCTATGAGGCACTCATTCATCTCTTATGTAGTCATCAAATATTTGTTGACTTCATGTTCCAGACATAGAGTAATAAACAAGATGGACAAAGCCCCTGCTTTCACAAAGCTTGTATTTCAGTGGGAGAAGCAAATTATGCAAATAGACAAATTCATTCGATCAGGGTTTCTCACTTAGCATTGCGACATTTTGGCCCATACAATTCTTTGTTGTGGGGGGTTGTCCTGTGCATCCACTGGCCAGTATCCACTAAATGCCAATTATCACCCCTCCCTCCAAGTTGTGACTATTTCAAATGACTTCAACACTACCCAGTGTTCCCATAAGGGGCAAAATTGTCCTCAGCTGAGAATCACTGGATTGGATGATGATAAATCTTGCCTTCTTTAAATTGGTGGGGTTTACAAGTCTGGGAGGGAAATGAGCAGCAAAACTCACACCAAAGCTGAGGGGAGGAGGGCCACAGAAGATGTGGACTAAGAAATGGTTTTATCACTTTTCTAGTTAGACGTGTGTAGTTTGGGGCTGCTTACCATCCATTCATTACCTTATTCCTGATACTACTTTTTCCTGGATCTGGACTCTCCTGGTTTAGAAGTTTCAGTGAGCCAGGGAAGAAGCATGTTTCCACCAAGAGCCACAATAGTAGTTTCATTGAATTGGAATTTGAAATTGCTGCCTGGTCTTCACTGGACTTCTTTGGGAAAAAAAAAAAAAAGGGCATGAATAGGATTATAGTGCTGGTTAGAGTGATTGAGCTTGACAACGGAATGGAAGTACAGCTACACAGTAGTAGGAGGGAGTGGTTGAAGGAGCTCAGGGAAGTTTCTGGTCTCACCATGGCCTACCAAAATGATTAGTGAATGTGTTGGCCCCTCACCTCAGCAGCACCACCAGGGACTAGGGCTCTTCGGCCCAATAGATACACAACCCCAACCAGCTGAGATGTTGGCCCCAGGCTATAGCTGGGCGACCAGTTATAGAAACAGAGACAGTGACCTCTGTATTTCTTTTCTTGCTGTGACCTATGATGGATTCAAATGTTACAGTTCCAGAACGAAATGTACATAATGTCAATCTATTTCTTTTTCAAAAGGTATACTTAACATTCAAACACTTGTCCACGGATGGTAGAGATTTTAGGGTGTCAAATTTTAGATACCTCAGTCTCATTTGGGCCAAGTCCTTAATATCCTTTGCCTCCTCCATATCTTCCCATTTCCTTGACATTGACCTTGGTTTCGGGGGGCCTATGCATTGACCTGGGGCTGGATAAGAGGCATCTATCTACTCTGTGAGTCATCCTCTCGCTTGGTGGTCTCCACTGACATGTGGTTTATCTCTTCCGGTCTTTTATCGGTGGTTCTTGGCCTTGGGTCTAGATTCTTTTTTTTTTTTTTTTAGTTAGGGTCATACTAGGTACTATGACAAACTCCAAAAATTCAGTGGGTTAATACAACCGAAGTTTATGTCCAGCTCATATCTCTGTTCGATGCGGGAGTTCGTAATATGTATGTGGCTTTCCTTCATTTAGAAATGTAGAAGCCCCGCTTCCTTTCATCTTGTGGTTCCACCATGCCCTAAGGCAGATGTTCCCAAACTTTCTTGGTAAACAGTGTCCCTAGAGTCTCAGTCATATATTCTTGGGGCTGCAGACCAAAAGAAATATCTGATGGTTCCTTTTATTTAGTAGTTAGGGCCAAACAATTTAATAATAGTAGTTTGTTCCATGTCCTGGGACGGCACTATGTTTTCTTCAAAAATCTATGATATCCCAAATATACCCTTCAAAGTTCATTATGGTGTGTTCTACTGATATTACTATTTCCTGTGAATATTTAAGATATTCTAGGTACGCCTTGTGAATTCATTATGGTTGGCAAACTGGATGCAGAAACCAGGACCCCAGGACCTTGGAGTCTTTTCTTTCAGCCAGAAGAAGGGGAAAGTGTATGGGGAACACACTGCTTCTTTTTAGCCATTTTTGCTCGTATTCCATTGACAATATCTAGACATTTTGCCATATTTATATGCCAGAGATGCTGGGAGATGTGGCCAGTGGCTGGAACATCACCTCTCCATAGGGAAACAAGATTTTTAGTAGGCAGCTAGCTGTTTCCGATACCATTGGCAACCTCACCATCCCAACCTGGATTTTCCACTGGGTCCTTTGGTTCATTCTCAGGTCTCTCTGATCCCTGCAGTGTGGCAGTAGGGACTCATAGATACTCTAGTCTAGTGTGTCAATCAGTGAGCCTATCCACGTGTTCACCTCCCCAGACCCTTCCCCCAGCCGCTACTGTACAACTCAGGTCCAAATGGGGACATATAACTCCCTTACAAGGTTTCCAAGATCAGGAGCTACATTCCGGAAACCTTAAACATCATCTCCTCTGCTCTGGTAATTCTAGACCTGTCTTGAGTTTCTATTACCAAATATTTCCACATACCACCCCACCCATCAAATAGGCGACTCACCCCCTGGGGGGAAGGGTGGTGTTGGCCCTTGCAACAAGCCACTATGCAATTCTCTTATCAGCTCTTCAGACTTTTTACTTCTTTGGGTAGGAACTAATTCAACATTATTACAATTCTTATTGCAATGTGTTATTCTTGAATAAGCCGGTTGCCCTTTTATTGCAATGTGTCTTTCAATTTTCCAAACCAAGTTTTTGAATATTTTAAAATATTTTCCTTTCCCAGACGCAGAGATCTTACAATTTTTTGCCTTTGAAGACTATGGTCTATGTCTACTTGAGACCTCAACAGCCACACGTTTTACTCTTTGATCTTTCAATATTTTCATTTTTCCTCCCTTGAGCATTAAGCCTTAGATTCTTGGAATAAATAGAGTGATGGAAGGTTTACTAGATTAAACAGTTTCTCAGAAGAAAAATGTGTAGGGTAATGTTTTAGCTTATGATCCAACTATTCTGTATATTTACGTCTATAACTAATTTTTCTTTGGTATTCTTTCCCTCCATCGTTGTGTGTAGGTTGTGTTGGTTGTTAAACTTACCAATTGGTCTATAGGTGTCAGAATAGAGAGTTTAAATTGCTACAGAACCAAAGAAAGGGCAGATATTCCCCAGAAATCCTGGGCTTGGGCTTGATGCCTGTAGAGCTCATTTTGATTGCTTAGAACACAGTTCTGTACTGTTTGCCCATCCTTTCTTCTACTCACTTGCCTGCCCTTTATATAAGCTGCCACCCATTATAATTTCCAGACTGCAAGTGTCTTGTAAATTGGGTACACAAAAGAGGGGCTGTCCCGGTCAGTGATTTTAGTAAGTAAGGTCACTGACATGTCTTAGCTTTAGGGTCATGGCATGCAGGTGAGGTGGACAGCAGGAGACGAGAGATAAGAGAGAAGTTTCTGTACAAGTTGAATACTGATTCAGTGGCTTGTTATTATTATTTTTTCTACAGATGACAAACATGAACTTTTTACCCTGCTGATAGGCATTTTATCCCCACTTTTCCTTCCAAAGAGGCCGAAAAAGTCACTCCTAAATACTTTCAGGGCGCCGAGCATTTTCTGCATTGTTTAAGGATGTAATTTGGTGCCTGACAGCTCTTTCTTCAAAATGTTTCTAAATCTCTTTTTCTGCCTCTTTCCTAAATTAAGTGGCTACATCCTGGAGTGGTTACCACTGGCTTCCTCTACTTATTTTTTTCTCTACTGTTAATGTTTTAGCATCATCTTCATTCTACAGACAGAAGTATAAATGCCAAATAAAAACAGTTGCAAACAGAACCATTTCTGTGGTGCCTAACCTTGACTGTAGATGGGAAATAGTCCTGCGATAAATGTCCCTGCTTTTCTTTCAGGTTATAAGAAAGAATTTAAACCTGATGGATGTAACAATGAATAAATGAAAAATGCTTGATAAATGTTTGATAAATCTGGCTGCTACTGACATTTTTAAACAAAGACAACAAGAAGAAAATTTTAGTCAGTTAAAATGGCTGGGAATTAACATTATTAAGCCAGGTCAAAACTCCAGAAAATGTTACTAGGGAAAGATCCTATTTCAGTCTAGTTGAGTAAATGCTAGATGAGCATCTCCTGGATACAGGAAATTGAGTTATAAATTGTACATATTAATTTTCTGACAACTGTAGGCTGAGAGTGGTGCCAAGAGAAATTTGAATACTCTCTCTGTTGGGAAACACATCCTGTTTGCTGTTCATTGGCTTCTGTTAAATAATAAAAATTCAACTGAGTAAATTTAAAGATCAAACTGGCTTTATTCAACAATTCATGAATTGAGCAGCATCCCATCTAGCAGATAGAAAAGAGCTCCACTGAGCTGTAGAAAAGGAAAGGCTTTTAAAGGCAGAAAGGGGGGACACCTGGATGGCTCAGTTGGTTAGGCGTCTGCCTTCAGCTCAGGTCATGAGCCCAAGGTCCTGGGATCGAGCCCTGCATCGGGCTCCCTACTCATTGTGGAGTCTGCTTCTCCTTCTCCCTCTGCTGCTCCCCCTGCTTGTGCACTCATGCTTTCTCTCTCTATCTCAGACAAATAAATAAAAGCTTTAAAAAAAAGAATAAAGGCAGAAAGGGAAAAAGGCAGAAATGGGAAAAGGAAATTATTCCTGCATAGAGTGCATTGTTTCAGGAAAGGTTGCCCTCCTGAGGGGAGGAGAAGTGGGGATTGCCTCACTAGTACTGACCTGGTAATTCCAGGTTGACCGGTTAAAAATCACCATCTCTGGAGAAGCTTAGAGTGGATATTAAGTTATGGTTTACTGATGTGGGGCTCAGCACAAGTGACTCCATTTTGAGGTTGTTTTCTCTCTCTCTCTCTCTCTCTCTCTCTCTCTCTCTCTCTCTCTTTTTAAAACACTTCCTAGCTGGTTTACATCTTCAGAATCTCCTTTCCCATGCTACCTCCAATACCCAAACTCTGGGTACTACTTCCCTGTCCTCTCTCAGCAGCCAGCAGATTCCTTGTCTTAAAACAGATTCTCTCAAGCCTCAATCCATCAGTCTACTGCTGCTGAGGCCAGACCACATTTCAGGCTTATCAGAGTTTTCTCTTAAAAAGAGTGTTCTCTCCTTGGGGGTAACTGCATACCACCTACTAAGAAAATAGTAGGTTCTGAATTGGTACAGAAGCAAAAACAAACACAGAAACAGTGGACATTCTACGGTGGGAGGGGATGTTACCTACAGAACATTAAAAATCAGGTTAACTTTGCCACTGGAGAATCATCTACATGTTTTTGAAAAGAGAAAAGTTTGTGACCACGAAATTTTACACTGTGTTAATTTTGGTTCATGTATTAAGGTAACACATTTTCGAGGACTCAGAAAATAGAACTTTTATCAATCATTTTTGAAAAAATTACTTTGATGTACTTCAACTGACTGACAAGTCAAAATTATGGGGAAGACATAAAATAACCATCAAGAGGGACATCTTTCACCCAGTTTGGTGATTCAAGATCCCAAATTCAGAATCAAACTGCCTGTGTTCTCAGCTGGATTCTGCAACTTAGGGGCAGCTTGGGCTCAGTGCTTCCACTGGCAGGACTATATTTTCTCAAGTGGAGAACAAAGGCAAAAGAAATATAGAAAAAATATTAAATTTCCTTCGCAGCCCACTGACAAGTACTTAAGACAGGTAAGGTAACCTTCCTCCAGGAACTCAACTGCCTCGATTGTTAATACTTCGCTAAGGGCAAAGGCAAACTTTGGTCCAACCTCCAGGATCCTGTACATCTTCTCTAACATATAAAAATCCCTTTGGAGGGCTAGTATCCAAAATCTATAAAGAATTTATCAAACTCAACACCCAAAGAACAAATAATCCAATCAAGAAATGAGCAGAAGACATGAACAGACATTTTTCCAAAGAAGACATCCAAATGGCCAACAGACACATGAACAAGTGCTCAACATGGCTCGGCATCAGGGAAATCCAAATCAAAACCTCAATGAGATACCACCTCACACCAGTCAAAATGGCTAAAATTAACAAGTCAGGAAATGACAGATGTTGGCGAGGATGCAGATAAAGGGGAACCCTCCTACACTGTTGGTGGGAATGCAAGCTGGTGCAGCCCCTCTGGAAAACAGTATGGAGGTTCCTCAAAAAGTTAAAAATAGAGCTACCGTATGACCCAGCAATTGCATTACTGGGTATTTACCCCGAAGATACAAATGTAGTGATCTGAAGGAGTATGTGCACCCCAGTGTTTATAGCAGCAATGTTGATTTTGTTCATTTTTGTTTCCCAAGTGCCTGGAGGGGGAGTAAAGCCAGAATCAGACCTAGGCCTCCCCAGCTCCAAGCTTTCTACTGGGAAGGACCGCTTCCAACTCTGCAAAGGTGAATCCTTCAGACACCACCTCTCGCTTATTCTCCCTGCCCCATCTTTTGCTGTCATCCTCAGTATCTCTATTAAACATATTGCCTAAAATAAAAATTATAAGCTGTCCAGAAAAAAAAATCCCTTTGGAAACTTCCTTTATCTCTACCTTCCCCTCACCAAGATATATGTTAGCATTCATCCTCCAAGTATATGGCCCACTGATATTCATCTAAAGGGTCTCATGACTCATGGTTTACTAGACAGTAGTTAGCAACCTTATCCTAACAGCTGCTAGCCCCTCAAGGTCCTGGAAACCTTGCTTCCAAATTCCTGAGAGACTAACACTATCCCTAACCCCCTCCCAAATTGAAAGTCTATAATCCGTCACTCCTCACAACCCCAGGGTAGTTCTTTCTGCCCATGGGTCTTGTCCCCATGTTTTAACAAAACCACCCTTTTTGCACTGAAGATGTCTAAGAATTCTTTCTTGACTGTTTCCTCCCAAACCCCAACATTCCACATCATTTTCTTTCTGCTTCCTCTTCTTGCACTGTGACACAGGTGCATTTCTCAAGCTGCATGCTTCATTGCACAGGGTAGATTGATTCCTCGCTGTGATTGATAACCATTTAAAGCCCTTGTAGGTGATTTTCTGCTCAGCGCTTGCTACCCAGCAACTTGGTTGGAAGACTATGTGAACAAGAATTACATAACAGAAGCCAAGTTGCATAAAAACCATAATGGCCATCTTCATTGCCAAATAAATTGAGCAATGATTTTCTACATCCTGTTAACTCCTCTTGAATAATGAGTCATGCTTTTAAAAATCGGCTATGAAAAACAAGTGACTCAGGGGCAATCTATTAACAGTCCCGGAGCCCATCCTCTTACTGTTTATCTTCTAGAGAATGATCTTCCTAACTATGCTTAGGTAGTGTGGGATCTTTGGCTGAGCGAAACCAGAATTCATGTTTGGATGTGTCTGATGCATGCATGAGCCTATAGGTAGCCATCTGCGTAAGTTGGTTCGTATTGAGGAAGAAAACTGCAGAGGTAGGTTTGTGTTGTGGGCACTTGGGGGAAAGCAGAGTGGGTGGGGAGAAGGAAGAAGGGAAAGGGAGAAAAGCATGGCATCTCCACCATAACTTGCCTGCCTTGTTAACTTGATTTGAGCTCTTGGAAGAGAAGGGGCTTTAGACAGGCAGAAAAAGAGAATTTCAAGGAGTTTGTGAGATTTGGGGCCATTAGATCATTGTTTTGATGCCCAGATGACAGCAGGAGCCATGGAGAAGGGGATGGGGTGAAGAGAATGATTTCCGTGTCAGCATGGCCTTCACTAAGTACAAACTGCAGGGAGGGGCAAATTGCATTGACACTGTGAAGATAAAATGCATCATATGGTAAAACCCCACCGTCATGCTATGAGCAGAGTCCAAAAATGAAACAGTTTAATACAAGGGACCTGCTTTTGCAAGTTTAATGAAATGGAAGTGTGTCTGGGAGAAGGATGGGCCTCAATTGCCAGTCCTATCAGAAACTGAATTTGTTTCACTGCATGCATATTTGTATGTAAGTTGTTATATGTCCAAATGGATACAATTTTTAAATGGGGGTGGGGTAGGGGAAGCCAGCTAAGCAAAGGAAAGAATTATGTGAGTGTATTATAATGGATGTTTCTGTATTGTAGGATTTGGGGTGATTTTTCCCCCATGTTGGTATTTTTTGAAAATTGTTATGACCAGAAGTTTTCTCAGCTAAAAATTATATTTTATTTTAAAATATCCATAGGAAATCTCATTTTATATAAAAAAGTTAAAATATTTGAAGGTGTCCTCACTGAACAAATCCTCTAAATAGACTGTAACTAGAATCCAGAGTTTTAAATTGGCTATTGTATACTTTGAAACATAAAATATATTTTAGAACAAGCTTTCTCACTTTAAATGAACGTATTGATTAACAGTTCCATTCATGTTATTTTTGGACCCACTGTTACACTCTTTTTCAAAGCCTCTCCAGTGCCAAAAGCAACAGTTGGGTGTATAAATCATCTAGGAAGCATTTTCAAAATGCTCATGTTTGCTTCACGCCCCCCTATCAATCTGATCTTACCTGGACTGGGATTTTCAAAACTTCCCAGAAGATTCAAGTTCCCCCTAGCCATCCAAAGAACCTATCATCATTCCTAATGTCATACAATTATGAAATAAACTGGTACAGGTGAAGTACTTACAAGTGTTACCTTTTTTTTTTCTTTTTATAAAGGGGTTTTCTATTCCCAATTCCTGTAAAATTCTGTGTATACAAATGTTGCCAATTGTATTCCTTTTAGAATTCAAACTAACCTTTAGATGGGAGCTAATCTCAGTAGAAAAATATCTTTTTAGTTTTAATTTGGTTTTTTTACTTTATTGTATTCCAATATACAAACTGAAATATACTGAAGGAAACCAGAATGTTACCCCAAAACAGGCCTCTTTGAAATAAAAATTATTTTGAGCTGAAGGCAATTAAGAAGCCATAAACATAGAAAAAGGGCCTCCTTTTCTGGGTGAAGGCAGGAAATAAATCCTTTTACTGGCAACAGACTTTTATTGGTACAGAGAGAGCACCAGAAGAATCTGCAAACAAACCTTGTTAAACTAACTCTTAGGTAAGAAAGATAAGGACCACCTAGTCCTAGTTCTAAACCCCTTTGTCTTGTCAACTGTTAACAAATTCACTGTTTCTTTGTCCAATAGTTATAAAAGCTTCCTGTTCTGGTCACTTCTTTGGGTCTTCATTCTCTTGTGAAGGCTTCCATGTACATATTCAACAAAATTTGTGTGCTTTTCTCCTATTAATCTGTCTTTCTCAGTTTAATTTTCAGACTCAGGTGGTCAAGGAAAAGTTTTTCCTCCTCTACAATATAACCATGGAAAATACAATTTATACATCTAAAATGCAGCGTAGGGGAGCCTGGGTGGCTCAGTCAGCTCAGCAACCGACTCTTGGTTTCTGCTCAGGTCATGATCTCTGGGTTGTGAGATTAAGCCCGGTGTCAGGCTTCACACCCAGCACGGAGTCTGCTTGAGATTCTCTTCCTCACTCTTTCCCTCTGCCCCTCCCTCTGCTCATGCTCTCTCTCTCTCTCTCTCTCTCAAATAAATAAAATCTTAAGAAAAAAAGAGTGGCAAGGGTGGGCATCCTTGTCTTGTTCCTGACCTTAGAGGAAGAGTTTCAGTTTTTCATTGTTGAATATAACGTTAGCTGTGAGCTTTTCATATAGAGCCTTTGTTATGTAATTTCCTTCTATTTCTACTTTGTTGCAAGTTTTTAATCATGAGAGTATGTTGAATTTTGTCAAATGCCTTTTCAGCACCTATTGAGATGATCAGGTATTTTTTTCATTTACCCTGTTAATGTGATGTATCACATTGATTAATTTGCTTATATTCAACTGAACTTGCATCCTAGGGAAAATTCCTACTTGGTCAAGGGTATGATCCTTTTAATACGCTGTTGATTTAGTTTGCTCATATTTTGTTCAGTATCTTTTCAGCCCTTCCTTTCAGCCTCTGTGTGTCCTTAAATCTAAAGTGAGTTTCTTATTGGCAGCATAAAGTCAGGTCTTGAAGAAAAAAACATTTTTTTTTTTTTGTCCTTTCAACCACTCTATGTGTTTTGATCAGGGATTTTAATGTATTTACTTTAAAGTAAAGAGAGAAGTTCTTCCTACTGCCATTTTATTAATTGTTGAATATCTGTCTTGTAGCTCTTTTGTCGTGTTCTTTCTCTCTTGCTGTCTTCCTTTGGGCTTCATTGATTTTTTTTTATTTTTTTTATTTTTTAAAGATTTTATTTATTTATTTGAGAGAGAGAGAATGAGAGATAGAGAGCACGAGAGGGAAGAGGGTCAGAGGGAGAAGCAGACTCCCTGCTGAGCAGGGAGCCCGAGGCGGGACTCGATCCCGGGACTCCAGGATCATGAACTGAGCCGAAGGCAGTTGCTTAACCAACTGAGCCACCCAGGCGCCCCTTATTATTATTATTTGCAGTAACATGCTTTGATTGCTTTCTCATTTTCTCACTTTCTTTTGTGTTTTCTTTCTTTCTTTCTTTCTTTCTTTCTTTCTTTCTTTCTTTCTTTCTTTCTTTCTTTCTTTCTTTCTTTCTTTCTTTTCAGAGAGAGAGAGTGTGAGTGAGGAGGGGGAGGGGTAGAGGCAGAGGGAGAGAGAGAACCCTAAGCAGGCTCCACATCCAACATGGAGCCTGACAAGGAGCTCGATCCCATGACCCTGAGATCATGACCCAAGCTAAAATCAAGAGTCAGATGCTCAATCGAGTGAGCCACCCAGGTGCCTCTCTTTTGTGTGTTTTGTGTATTTCTGTAGGCATTTTCTTTGTAATTACCATGGGGTTTACATAAGACTTTTTACACTTTTAACACTCTATTTTAAGTTGATAAAAACTTAACTTCAGTCACAAGACTCTTTACTTTTGTGTCTCTTCCCCGAATACTTTATGTTATTGATGTCAAATTTTACATTTTTTATTGTGTATTCACTTCACGTATTTTTATAGTTTTTTTATAGTTTTTATAGTTATAGTTGTTGTTTTTTTTTTAAAGATTTTATTTATTTACTTGACAGAGAGAGACAGCGAGAGCAGGAACACAAGCAGGGGGAGTGGCAGAGGGAGAAGCAAGCTTCCTGCTGAGCAGGGAGCCCGATGTGGGACTTGATCCCAGGACCCTGGGATCATGACCTGAGCCGAAGGCAGACGCTTAACGACTGAGCCACCCAGGCGCCCTATAGTTATAGTTGTTTATACCTTTGTATTTTAACTTCTACACTTGAACTAAAAGTGATTTATACACCACCATTACAGTATTACAGTATTCTGCATTTCTCTCTATATTTACCTTTACCAGCAAGTTTTATGGTTCATATGCTTTTGTGTTGCTGTTTAGAATCCTTTTGTTTCAAGTTGAAGAACTCCCTTTAGTATTTCGTGTAAGTCTGCTTTAGAAATTTTCTCTTTATCTTTAGCTTTTAACAGTTTGATTATAATGTGTGTCAGTGTGGACTTCTTTAGATTCATCCTTTTTTAGAAGACTTTTGGGCTTCTTGGAGTTGGATGTCCATTTCCTTCCCTAAATTTGAAAGTTTTTGACCGTTAGGTTTTTTTGTTTGTTTGTTTGTTTGTTTGTTTGTTTAAAGATTTTATTTATTTGACAGACAGAGAGCTCGTGTACAAGTCAGGAGAGGGGGCAGAGGGAAAAGCAAGCTCCCTCCTGAGCAGGGAGCCTGACTCGGGGCTCGATCCCAGGACCCTGGGATCATGACCTGAGCTGAAGGCAGATGCTTATCCAACTGAGCCACCCAGGCACCCAACCATTAGTTTTTAAAATAGCTTTCTGCTCCTTTCTCTCTCTCTCTTCTTCTGGGGTTCCCCTACTGTTGGTCCACTTGATGCTCTACCATCCCGTTTCTTTTTCACAAATGATATACGTATATTTTATTTTCCCTTTTTAGCTGAAAGGTATCATACTAAATACTCTTTTACACGTTGCTCTTTTCATTTAAAAATATATCCACAGCAGTTCATATAGAGACCATTATTTCTTACAGCATTTTCTGGATTACCACAGTTTATGGAACAGTTTCCAATGTAGGAGCATTTAGGTTTTTTCCAATATTTTGCAATTACAAATAACCCTGCAATGTGCATATATATTTTCACATTGTTATAGGTGTATCTTCAAGGTAAATTCCAGAAGTGGGATTGCTGGGTCAAGAAGTATTTACATGTGTATTTTTGTTATACTTGTTTGCTGAATCCTCCACCAAAAGGGTGTACCAGTTTGTATTTCCACCACCAAATAAGAGAATGCCTGCTTCCACAAAGTCTTATCAACAGAATAAGTGCCAATCAGATAGTATTTTTATTTTTGCCATACAAAATTTTGTATCTTTGCACAGTCACATGTATAAATATTTAATGTATTGCCTCTGGATTTTGATAATTTAATAATTTTTATAATTTCAAAGATTTTCCTGTGTTAATGTTAAAGAAGATTTCACTTTTGTTCTATTCTAATCCTTGTATAGCTTCCTTTTTTACTTTTATTTTCCTAATGCATTTGAAGTTTACTCTTATGTTCAGCATTAGTCATGGATATAATTTTATTTTTTCCCAAATGGCCAATCAGTTGTCTCAGCATCATTTATAACCAAAGTCCATCCCAACTTATTTGAGATGCCATCTTTGTCATATATTAATTTCCATGTTTACTTGGGTTTATTCTATTCCACCAGCCTATCTATTTATGTTCCAATCACCACACTGTTTTATTTAGAGAGACTTTACAATATATTTTAATATTTGGTTGAGCTAGTCCCCTTTGTCTTTGTTTCTTTTTGTGTTTTCCTATCCTTGCAATTTTTATTTTTTTATATGAACTTTAGTAAAAACTTGTCTAACTCCATAAAATTTTTGTTGCTATTTTATTGAAATTGTGTTAATCTTATGTTAGTTTGGGGAGAACTAATATACTTATGATGTTGGGTCATCTTATCCAAGACCATGGCTTCCAGGAATACTTTTTACCATCTCAGTAGCGAGTCATATTGAAACTATCATTCGCTCAATACTTACTGTACATTTAACACATGTCAGGTTCTGTGTCAGGCATTGGAGATGTGGTGAGGAAAATAGTTTTAAATTTCACATAAATACATAAATGAAAGCACATGTGTGTCTCCATTAGAGTTAAACAATACGTGTCAAAGTAGCTAAGTCTTTAGGTCTATGGTATTAAATCTGGTGAGGGTTTGCTATGGTTCTATTTTATTTCACACTTTTCTAAACAACCTCTTTGCTATGTAATGGTTTGCTTTGAAAAGGACTGAACTGGCATCATGGGGTGACTGAAGTTTCAACGAGACAGCCTTGCATCACAGTGGACCTACTTACGCATTTTTTTTTTTTTTTGAGAGAGAGACAGCGTTAGTGACAGAGATAGTGAGAGAGAGCATGAGCAAGAGGCAGGGTGAGGGAGAGGGAGATGCAGACTCCCCGGTGAGCAGGGAGCTGGATGCGGGGCTCTATCCCTGGACCCTGGGATCATGACCTGAGCTGAAGGCAGACACCTAGCCAATTGAGCCACCCAGGTGCCCCTACTTAGGCATTCTTAACAGCATCACAGTTACCAGTTCAACCCAGTTGACTAAATGCCTGCATGAGTCCAGCTGTCTGATTTGCCCATGCCTCCACTCTACCAGCTGAGCTCTGATGGAGAAAACCAATCAGCAGAAAAGTTTGGTGCCATGAGGCATTCATAACTCTCAATCTGGAATGGCCCCTCAACTCGGCCTAGGCATGCTATTGTTTCTTTGGTCACTTTGCTTTCTCCCTTCTGCAAAGACTACTTCAAACTCTCTTCACACTCTTCAAATTTCTCCTGTAATTGTCCTTGTTCTGAGCCGATGACCCCCTCTCCTACTACAGAGAGAAAGCAAAAGTCATAAAGTGGGAACTCATCTTCCCTTCAGCAACTTTCATAAGTATCTGGATTTCCACCCATCTCCATTCTAGCCTGTTCCGGTAAAGGAGGAGCACTTCCTCTCATTATCTAAGGTCGATCTCTCCAATGTGTCTCATCCTCCTGTCGTCCTTCCCATTTTCACTCTCAATTCAACTAATGCTATCAACTCTTTATTCTCTCTTCTCTCTCTTTGGCCTCTCTCTTTTTTCTTTCATTTTTGCAAATCATGTAAACCTGCTGAAACATATCATTAAAAACAAACCCAACAAAATTCCTCATCTTATTTTCCCTTCTAGAAATGGCCATATGTCTCACCTCTCCTTCATAGCCTAATTTCTTAAGTCATTCGATTTTGTAAGGCTAACTAGAGATGCTCCTCATGGATGCAGAAGTGTAGAGTCACTGCGAAGTGGAAGAGCTTGAAGAAAATATGGAGACAGCTGTAGACCACCACAGTGTACGTGGGCTTTGTGGCTAGATTTAATCCAAGGGGCAGGGGCCATAGGTGACACATGAGATCTGCTGGCCTGTGATAAACTGGGCAATATGAGCAATATGGCATATGTGTGGGTCTGGAATCAGTTTCTTTATTTGAAAATTTTAAATGACAACATTTACTTTGCAGCATTGTTCTGGGGATTAAATGACCTAATGGGTGTAAAGCTACTTGTCACGGTACATGCCCAATAAATTTTACCTATTGTTATTTTTGCAATTATAATTATGTTGTCAGATGGGCAGATCTGCCCAACCAAATATGAAAGCATACATATTCAACACAGAAATAAATATAAGTGATACAGCTGTCTCGGAACTACATGTTGGCTAGTGCTTTAGACATTCATTCATTCATCATTCATTCATTCATCAAGAAACATGTATCAGAAACTTTGCCAGGCATTAGGGATTACAAAGAAGAGTAAGACAAAAATCTGCTGTCGATGACCTCTCAGTTTTAGGGCAGTCAAAGCATAAGCATGTAATTATAATATAGTGTGCTCAGTGCAGTGATTGATCAACCCAGGGTATTTTGGGAGTTCAAAGAAGGAAGCATACAGTTTGGGCTCAAGTACATCCTGGAGCTGGTTCTTAAAGTGAGTCAACAGATTTAGCAGAAGAAAGAGAGGAGGGGCAGGAAGGGAGAAGATTTGAAAGTCCCTCTGTCCATGCAGTTCAACTCAAAGACTCTGGAATCTTGTGCTTTGTTTGATTTTAAAAAAATCGTACTCCTAAAAAGTTATTTGAAACTCATTGGCCTATTTGAATGATATGTAAAGAACAAGGTATTACATGATAATAGGAGGATGAGTCAAAACTTTTCTGCATTGGGAGTGGAACATAGGAATTGCTGTAGGCAGAGTGACACAATGTATTTGAAAGAACCTGGTGGCTCGGAGCCCAGAGAAGCTACCACCACTGATGAAACTACCTGGGTGATGTCACCATGGTTTTCAGCTTTAATGGTGCTGGAAGTTGACCATCAGCTAACCCCCTGAAGATGACCAATCCCTTGAGGACTGGTTCAACTTAAAAATTAGAGATAAATTTATAGGCTACAAGGCATTCACTAATAATCAGAAATATGAAATTTGTACAGACTCAAATACTCACCCTGTCATGATTGGTACATTTCTCCAGACGGGCATGCTAAGCGCTTGTCTCTTGGGATCCTGAAATCAGAACAAAAGGAGTTAGCTAGAGTGGGCAGCTCCCTCTGGTTCACACAAGGGTCTGAGCAACACGGGCTCAATTTCCTGTTCTGATTCTTCAAAAACTTAATCTATTTGATTTCATAGATTCACACATTCTCCTTGTTGAGATTATTTGAAAGATGAGATCTGGAGACAGGGGCAGGTCTTAGGCTGAGAAACACCTAACGAGACTGCATTTTGAAATAGGTACAAATAGCACACGTTCAGCCAGTGTCGTGAACTGAAGTCATGGTAAGACTTCAGGGGAAAGAAATTTGCGTGGGAGAATATGCCTGCCAAATGATTAGTGCAATATTGGCTATGAGAGTGAAGTATCTCTGAATCTGTGAGAGCTAGGTAAATTATATTCATGTAAATTCAGAGTATTACTCATATTATCCATTTACATAAAATAATTAGATGTTGATGCATAGAAAAAAGGTATGGAAGTATATATAAAATGTTATGAGTGGTTTTCCTATATAAAAAAACATATATGGAAACATGAGTGTTTTTATTTTCTTTTTGCCTTATCTGTGATTTCAAGATTTTCTGAAATAAAAATGTACTATTTATGCAATAAAAGAATCATAAGTTAGAAAAAATTCACATAAGAGATAAAAGACTGAATGTCTCCCACACTCTCTGGAGCAACTATTATTAATGTAGCATGGATGACATTAGACACCAACAAGTGAAGACCATGAGTAACACTGTGGAGGAGAATGGAAAGGGGAATCATTCAAAGGAGTATGGGGGGCAATGATGCTACAGAGAAAGGGATTTCTTTTCAGTCTGGATGAAAAACTGGAAAGGACTATTTTTAGTAGAGGAATTTGAAAGGTTCCTCCCATTGACACAGCCAGCACCAAAAATATTTCCTCTTGCATAGGATAATAGTAATGTGGGCACGCTTGATCAGAGCAGCAAGTACCAATATAATCAATTTGCCAAACTCTCACCAGTCAGGAACTCTAGTGGATGGTCTTAGACTCCTTTGGTAGTTACCTTGGGCATTGTTCAGAACACATGGGACATGCTGTTACTGCATTAATCAGCTCACTGTATTTCAAGGGCAATCCAGCATCCTTGGCAATATGCCATCCCACCCAGGTGCAGTGGTGGCCTTTCTTTCTGTGCACCCAATCGGCTGTATCTACTGAAGGCTCAGTTGCTAGGGCTCTCTGGGGGTAAATTGGGTTTCTTTGCCCTTCCAGTGCTAGGACCAAAACTCTAGGAGCACTCTCTCCTTCTGTTGTCTCTGTCACAGTGCCTGACCCATCCCTTCTGGAGTCACAGACACATGTAATTCAAATGCTAGCTCTGCTTGGGAGATACCCAGAGATTTCATCTGCTTCACTAGAACTTCTGCCTCCTCAAAGGTGCTTGCTGCTTTGATTTCCTGTCCTTCATGTGCCCTTTCTTTACTTGGCAGGATAAGGGATGGAGGCACTGTGCCAGGTGGGGAATAAAAGTCCTCCACACCCCCAAATCCCTACAAAGGTCTGCATCTCGTTCACATTCCTAGGGGTTGAATAAGCTTGCAACGTATCCATCACAGCTTCTGAGACAAGTTGTGTCTTACCTGACCCCATGACTCCCAACACCTTATGGCGGTACCTGGGCCTTGAATTTTCTTTAGGTTCACTGCCCATCCTCTCCCTCACAAACGTCCCAGCAAAGCCTGCAAGGTGTCCTGCAACAGAGGCAAATCTTCACCTGTTAGCAGCATATCATCAATGTAATGGGACCATTGTACTGATGTGGGGAAGGACAATAGGGACAGTTCTTGGGCTGCCATCCCATGACCTATGGTGGTACAGGTCACCTTGGGTAAGCCCTTGAAAGGCGCATTGTTGCCCCTCCCATGTGAAGGTAAATTGATCTTGTGACTCGGGTGCCAAGGGTTTTTTGAAAAAGGCCTTTGCTGAGTCCACACAGCTTAGTACACTCCTAGGACCCCAGCCAAGGTATCCAAGATGGCGACCATGTTGGGCACAGCCACATGGTTGAGGGGCACTACCTTGTTCAATTCTCAGCTGTCCACTGTCATCTGCCATGAAGCTTATTTACAGGCCATACCCTGGCTATGGAAAGCACTCTGGGCAGGGAGTACAACACCCAGTTGCGGGAGTTCTTGGATAGTTTCTCCTATCTCCTATGCCCCCAGGGAATTTATATTGTTTGACAGTTACCACCCCTCATGGGGGTGGCAGGCTTACTGGTTGGCATTTGCTCTCAGCACTGGCTTGATTACTCTAACCTAGAGGTGCAATTCACCAATACAGGTTCGCAGAATTTGGTTTTGGAGGGTATCAATGCCCAGTATGTTCTCTGGTATTGGAGAGAGAAAAGTCTCATGTTTTGGGGCAGGGGTGGGGAACACCACATTTGCAGGGTCAAAAGGACCTCTCTGACCATAACTGTTTGCCCTCCATAATCATCAATGGAGCTGAGGGGGGCCAGGAAACTTCTGAGGGTTACCATGTACCAGCATCCACCAGAGCCATCACCCTTTGCTTATTTCTGGAGAACCAGTGAATAGTGAGCTCTGCATGAGGCTTCTGGTCACCTCTAATGACCCTCACCTGGAGGCAATCTTGGCTTGCATCCTATCCCTGGGGCATGGGGGGCACCCATGCTAAATAAGATTATATCCCTGAGGCCTCTGCTGGAGCAGGTGGAGCGTCAGGGATGGTAGAGGCAAATGGCGCGGGTCTGAACTGTTGTTTTGGCTTTCAGGCTTTCCACAGGACGGCCAACACGACATTGGGTTGTTGGTCCATCTGTTCAGATGGGATCCCTGCCACAGTAAGGTCAAACCACACTTGTTTCCAGGTTACTTTCATTGGACCCTTTACAGCCTTTTGGCTTTTCCAACTTCCTCTCTTTCTTGGGTTTTTCCATAGCCCTATACTCATTCCTGGGATTTGTCAGTCTCCTCCAGATCAGCAATGGATCAGCCATCATCAATGTCTGTCTCACAGCTGGGCTCAGCAGAGATATCAGCATCCCATACCAGATGCTGGGGTGGAGAATCTTAGTTTTCATTCCTGCAGTGAATGTGGACTGATGAGGCCCTTCCAAGACAGGGGCATGGATGGTCTGTCTCATTTCCAACTTCCCAAGAATTTCCTTTTCCTTTTCTTTTTCTTTTCCAACAGAGCCTGCTTCAGGTTCATTTATACAAATAGCACAGGAGGACACAAGCCCCTGCAGATAGAAGCCCAGGGGTCATACCAGTCCTTCTCTCCTCACAGCAGCAGATAGAAGCCTCTACACTGGAGTCTTCTTTGGGGCCTGGGCCTCTTTGAGAGCCAGAGCCTCAAGAGCAGCCTGAGCCTTGGTTTGAGCCTTGGCCTTGGAATTTGGCTGACAAGCCCATTTCCAGAGCATGGGGTAAGTGATGTAAGCAAGTTGGCTGAGCTCTCGGCTGCTCCCTTTTGGGATCGTGGGCTTTATCAGGGCCTTGACAGCCTCGGCACATACCCTCATGGCCTTGGCATTGTTGGTCTCCATCTACTTTAGGCCCTTCTTGTGTTTCTTTGCTAAGTGTAGGTTCCTCAGGAAGTTGGGTCCACCCTCTTAAGAGATTCATATCTTTGTGATAGGATTTCTTGATGTCACTTCTGTGCCATTTTCGGCACTGGTTGTGGGTGGTGTGGTTCTTGGATTGCACACTGTCCGTACTGAAGCTCCCAGCTCCCGAAGCGCCTGGGATGGGAAGAGAAAGAGGAAGCTCTGAGAATTTTTTGTACCTCCTCTAAAGATGTCCAGGGGCCCAGGGGCCCAAGGAGTTCCTCCTCATTGGGCTGAGCCTCCCTGCAGCCTAGACTAATCTGATCTCTAAAGAGTGAGGCCCTCAAACCTCCGAGTGCCAAGTGCCGTGGCGCTGCCCAAGGGCAGTGGATGCGGTCGATGTTGTTCATTTTCCCTGCCTCTCCTAGCTGCGCTAACTACACCTGGAGACTTTTCTGGGCCTTTTCGCAGGAACTTGGCAGCTATAGCAATAAGCTCGGTGGGAGTAGATTCTCTGTTCATGAACGTTCCCTGAATTGGGGGCTCCCCACTGGCTGGGATTGCTGTTGCTGGGCTTGGGCTTTTCTTTGTGTTTGGGGTGGGATGGCGGGGGTGTTCCATCGGCTGCACTGTCAATCACCACGCCTCCCTGTCACTCTGCTTACCTTCCCGGGGTGCTCTTTGCTCCAGCATGCTAAGTGCAGGTTCTCAAACAAGTGCGATAAAGCAGTTTTTGGGGTTTCCCCATACTCACACGTGGTCCCCAGGCCTCTACCCTACCGGACCCCCTCCCCACAAAGCAGGGATCCCTGCCACCCACCTGTTTTTGTTTTTATTTTATTATGTTATGTTAATCACCATACATCATTAGTTTTTGATGTAGTGTTCCATGATTCATTGTTTGCATATAATACCCAGTGCTCCATTCAGTATGTGCCTTCTTTAATACCCATCACCAGGCTAACCCATCCCCCCACACCCTCCCCTCTAGAACCCTCAGTTTGTTTCTCAGAGTCCATGGTCTCTCAGGGTTTGTCTCCTCCGTTCTCCCCCCCGCTTCATTTTTGCCTTCCTGCTATCTTCTTTTTTTTTTAAACATATAATGTATTATTTGTTTCAGAGGTACAGGTCTGTGATTCAACAGTCTTACACAATTCACAGCACTCACAATAGCAAATACCCTCCCAATGTCTATCACCCAGCCACCCACCCATCCCACCTCCTACCACTCCAGCAACCCTCAGTTTGTTTCCTGAGATTAAGAATTCCTCATATCAGTGAGGTCATATGATACATGTCTTTCTCTGATTGACTTATTTCACTCAGCATAATACCCTCCTCCAGTTCCATCCATGTCATTGCAAATGGCAAGATTTCATACCTTCTGATGGCTGCATAATATTCCATTGTATATATATATATATATATACCACATCTTTATCCAGTCATCTATCGATGGACATCTTGGCTCTTTCCACAGTTTGGCTATTGTGGACATTGCTGCTATAAACATCAGGGTGCACGTACCCCTTCGGATCCCTACATTTGTATCTGTGGGGTAAATACTCAGTAGTGCAATTGCTGGGCCATATGGTAACTCTATTTTCAACTTTTTGAGGAACCTCCATACTGTTTTCCAAAGGGGCTGCACCAGCTTGCATTCCCACCAACAGTGTAGGAGGGTTCCCCTTTCTCCGCATCCTCGCCAACATCTGTCGTTTCCTGATTTGTTAATTTTAGCCACTCTGACTGGTGTGAGGTGGTATCTCATTGAGGTTTTGATTTGGATTTCCCTGATGCCGAGCGATGTTGAGCACTTGTTCATGTGTCTGTTGGCCATTTGGATGTCTTCTTTGGAAAAATGTCTGTTCATGTCTTCTGCCCATTTCTTGATTGGATCATTTGTTCTTTGGGTGTTGAGTTGGTAAGTTCTTTATAGATTTTGGATACTAGCCCTTTATCTGATATGTCATTGCAAATATCTTCTCCCATTCTGTCGGTTGTCTTTTGGTTTTGTGGACTGTTTCCTTTGCTGTGCAAAAGCTTTTTAGCCTGATGAAGACCCAATAGTTCATTTTTGCCCTTGTTTGCCTTGCCTTTGGCGATGTTTCTAGGAAGAAGATGCTGCAGCTGAAGTCGAAGAGGTTGCTGCCTATGTTCTCCTTTAGGATTTTGATGGACTCCTGTCTCACATTTAGGTCTTTCAACCATTTTGAGACTATTTTTGTGTGTGGTGTAAGGAAATGGTCCAGTTTCATTCTTCTGCATGTGGCTGTCCAATTTTCCCAACACCATTTGTTGAACAGACTCTCTTTTTGCCATTGGACATTCTTTCCTGCTTTGTCAAAGATGAGTGGACCATAGAGTTGAGGGTCCATTTCTGGGCTCTCTATTCTGTTCCATTGATCTATGTGTCTGTTTTTGTGCCAGTATCATACTGTCTTGATGATGACAGCTTTGTAATAGAGCTGGAAGTCCGGAATTGTGATGCCGCCAGCTTTGCTTTTCTTTTTCAACATTCCTCTGGTTATTTGGGGTCTTTTCTGGTTCCATACAAATTTTAGGATTATTTGTTCCATTTCTTTGAAAAAAGTGGATGGTATTTTGATAGGGATTGCACTGAATATGTAGATTGCTCTAGGTAGCATTGACATCGTCACAATATTTGTTCTTCCAATCCATGAGCATGAAACGTTTTTCCATTTCTTTGTGTCTTCCTCAATTTCTTTCATGAGTATTTTATAGTTTTCCAAGTACAGATCCTTTGCCTCTTTGGTTAGATTTATTCCTAGGTATCTTCTGGTTTTGGGTGCAATTATAAATGGGATCAACTCCTTAATTTCTCTTTCTTCTGTCTTGTTGGTGTATAAGAATGCCACTGATTTCTGTGCATTGATTTTATAGCCTGCCACTTTACTGAATTCCTGTATGAGTTCTAGCAGTTTTGGAGTGTAGTCTTTTGGGTTTTCCCCATAAAGTATCATATCATCTGCAAAGAGTGAGAGTTTAACTTCTTTGCCGATTTGTATGCCTTTTATTTCTTTTTGTTGTCTGATTGCTGTGGCTAGGACTTCTAATACTATGTTGAATAGCAGCGGTGATAGTGGACATCCCTGCCACGTTCCTGACCTTAGGGGGAAAGCTCTCAGTTTTTCCCCATTGAGAATGATATTTGCTGTGGTTTTTTCATAGATGGCTTTTATGATATTGAGGTATGTACCCTCTATCCCTATACTTTGTAGAGTTTTGATCAAGAAAGGAAGCTGTACTTTGTCAAATGCTTTTTCTGCATCTATTGAGAGGATCATATGTTCTTGTTCTTTCTTTGATTAATGTATTGTAGTACATTGATTGATTTGTGGATGTTGAACCAACCTTGCAGCCCAGGGATAAATCCCACTCGGTTGTGGTGAATAATCCTTTTACTGTACTGTTAGATCTTATTGGCTAGTATTTTGGTCAGAATTTTGGCATCCATGTTCATCAAAGATATTGGTCTGTAATTCTCCTTTTTGATGGGGTCTTTGTCTGGTTTGGGGATCAAGGGAATGGTGGCCTCATAAAATGAGTTTGGAAGTTTCCCTTCCATTTCTATTTTTTGGAACAGTTTCAGAAGAACAGGTATTAATTCTTCTTTAAATGTTTAGTAGAATTCCCCTGGGAAGCCATCTGGCCCTGGGCTCTTGTTTCTTGGGAGATTTTTGATGACTTTTTCAATTTCCTTAGTGGTTATAGGTTTGTTCAGGTTTTCTATTTCTTCCTGGTTCAGTTTTGGTAGTTGATACATCTCTAGGAATACATCCATTTCTTCCAGATTATCTAATTTGCTGGCATATAGTTGCTCATAATATGTTCTTATAATTGTTTGTATTTCTTTGGTGTTGGTTGTGATCTCTCCTCTTTCATTCATGATTTTGTTGATTTGGTCATTTCTCTTTTCTTTTTGATAAGTCTGGCCAGGGGTTTATCATCCTTGTTAATTCTTTCAAAGAACCAGCGCCTAGTTTTGTTGCTCTGTTCTACTGTTCTTTTGGTTTCTAGTTCATTGATTTCTGCTCTGATCTTTATTATTTCTCTTGTCCTGCTGGGTATAGGCTTTATTTGCTGTTCTTTCTCCAGCTCCTTTAGGTGTAGGGTTAGGCTGTGTATTTGAGACCTTTCTTGTTTCTTGAGAAAGGCTTGTATTGCTATATACTTTCCTCTTAGGACTGCCTTTGCTGCATCCCAAAGATTTTGAACAGTTGTGTTTTCATTTTCATTGGTTTCCATGAATTTTTTAAATTCTTCTTTAATTTCCTGGTTGACCCATTCGTTCTTTAGTAGGAGGCTCTTTAGCCCCCATGTATTTGAGTTCTTTCCAATTTTCCTCTTGTGATTGAGTTCTAGTTTCAAAGCACTGTGGTCTGAAAATATGCAGGAAATGATCCCAGTCTTTTGGTACCAGTTGAGACCTGATTTGTGACCTAGGATGTGATCTCTTCTGGAGAATGTTCCATGGGCACTAGAGAAGAATGTGTATTCTGTTGCTTTGGGATGGAATGTTCTGAATATATCTGTGAAGTCCATTTGGTCCAGTGTGTCATTTACAGTCTTTACTTCCTTGTTGATCTTTTGCTTAGATGATCTGTCCATTTCAGTGAGGGGTGTGTTAAAGTCCCCCACTATTATTGTATTGTTGTCGATGTGTTTCTTTGCTTTTGTTATTAATTGGCTTATATAATTGGCTGCTCCCATGTTAGGGGCATAGATATTTACAATGGTTAGATCTTCTTGTTGGATAGACACTTTAAGTAGGATAGAGTGTCTTTCCTCATCTCTTATTTTAGTCTTTGGATTAAAATCTAATTTGTCTGATATAAGGATTGCCACCCCAACTTTCTTTTGGTATCCATTAGCATGGTAAATGGTTTTCCACCCCCTCACTTTCAATCTGGGGGTGTCCTTGGGTCTAAAATGAGTCTTTTGCAGACAGCATATCAATGGGTCTTGTTTTTTTATCCAATCTGATACCCTGTGTCTTTTGATTGGGGCATTTAGCCCATTTACATTCAGGGTAACTATTGAAAGTTATGAATTTAGTGCCATTGTATTGTAAAGTGACTGTTACTGTATATTGTCTGTGTTCCTTTCTGGTCTATGTTACCTTTAGGCTCTCTCTTCGTTTAAAGGACCCCTTTCAAGATTTCTTGTAGGGCTGGTTTCATGTTTGCAAATTCCTTTAGTTTTTGTTTGTCCTGGAAGCTTTTGATCTCTCCTTCTATTTTCAATGACAGCCTAGCTGTATATAGTATTCTTGGCTGCATATTTTTCCCATTTAGTGCTCTGAATATATCATGCCAGTCCTTTCTGGCTGCCAGGTCTCTGTGGAGAGGTCTGTTGTCAATCTAATGTTTCTCCCATTGTACATTACTTATCTCTTCTCCCGAGCTGCTTTCAGGATTTTCTCTTTGTCTCTGAGACTCGTAAGTTTTACTATTAGATGTCAGGGTGTTGACCTACTTTTATTGATTTTGAGGGGGATTCTCTGTGCCTCCTGGATTTTGATGGCTGTTTCCTTCCCCAAATTAGGGAAATTCTCTGCTATAATTTGCTCCAATATACCTTCTGCCCCTCTCTCTCTTTCTTCTTCTTCTGGGATCCCAATTATTCTAATATTGTTTCATCTTATGGTATCACTTATCTCTCGAATTCTGCCCTCATGATCCAGTAGTTGTTTATCTCTCTTTTTCTCAGCCTCTTTATTTTCCATCAGTTGGTCTTCTAGATCACTAATTCTCTCTTCTGCCTTATTTATCCTAGCAGTTAGAGCCTCCATTTTTTATTGCACTCCATTAATAGCCTTTTTGATTTCGACTTGGTTAGATTTTAGTTCTTTTATTTCTCCAGAAAGGGTTTCTCTAATATCTTCCATGCTTTTTCAAGCCCAGCTAGTATCTTTAAAACGTCATTCTGAACTCTAGTTTGGACATCTTACTAATGTCCATATTAATTAGGTCCCAGGCAGTCGGTACTGCCTCTTGTTCTTTTTTTTGAGGTGATATTTTTCCTATCTTGTCATTTTGTTCAGAGGAGAATAGATAAATGAGAGAACAAAATGCTAATAGGGTAACAATGTCCCCAGGAAATATACACTAAACAAATCAGAAAAGACCTGAAACCGGGGGAAAAGAAAGGGAAAGAAAGAAAAAAGAAAAAAAAAGAAAAAAGAAAAAGATAAAAACAAAAAAAAACAGAATATGATCAAGTATTGTCAGGCTGGTGCAAAGATCAGTGCCACACACTAGATTTTGGGCGTATTTTGGTATGTTAGAAGAAAGTGCCTCCCAAAATTTTAAAGAAAGAAAAACTTACATATGTACAAAAATAAGGGCTAATACGATGAAGGGATGGAATATGACTGTAAGGATGAAAAGTATAAAAGATTTTATAAAAGGAATTGATAAGAAGTTGGTTGAAAAAAGAAAGAAGAGGATTTAAAAAAAGGGACACAATGTGATCAGGCAGGAGACTGGAACAAAGCCATACACTAGAGATTTAGGTTATATTTTGGTCTGTTAGAAGAAACTGTATCCCAAAATTTTAAGGAGAGAAGAACTTATATGCATATACCAAAAATAAGGTTAAGTACTATGAAGGGATAGAATATGACTCTAAAAATGAAAAATAAATACAATTTTTTATAAAAGGGATTGGTAAGATGTTGGTTGAAAAAGGGAAAAAGAAAAATTAAAAAAGAATTTAAAAAATTAACTTTGAAAGACTAAAGAATCATGGTAAAAAAGCCATGAATTCTATGTGCAGTATTCCCCTAGCGCTGGAGTTCTGCCGTTCTCATTGATCAGTAAACTTGGTCTTGGCTGGCTGTTCTTGCTGATCTTCTGGGGGAGGGGCCTGTTGCCGTGGTTCCCAAATGTCTTTGCCGGAGGCAGAATTGCCCCGCCCTTGCCGGGGGCCGGGCTAAGTAATCTGCTTGGGATTGCTCTCGGGAGCTTTCGTTCCCTGCAAACTTTCCCTACAGCTTTGGAGGACGGGAGTGAAAATGGCAGCCTCACAATCTCTGCCCCAGAGGAGCGAAGAACTCAGGGCCACACTCCTCAGTGCGCCCCCAGAGAAAAGCAGTCAATAACTCCTATCTCCCCAGTCTCTGGCTGCACTCCGTGCTCACCCAGCCTGTGACCGAGAGTTTCTATCTTTGGCACCCGACACCGTGTGGAGTCTCCAAACCCAGCAGATCCCTGCGGTGTGCTCCCACGCCGCTCCTCCTGGGGTAGGAAGGGGAGTCTCCCCGGATCTGCCACTTGTTGGGTCCCTGCTGGAGGAGCAGTGGCCCGACCGGGCCGCGGATCACAGTTTATGGCAACCCCGAGCTGAGAGCCGGCGCCTCGGCTCCGTCTCTGTAGCCGGCTTCCCCGCTCAGACACCTGGGAGCTCTGCTGCACTCGGGCACCCCTGGTCTTTCTGTGACCCCGAGGGTCCTGAGACCACACTGTCCCGCGAGGGTTCCACCCCCCGCTTAGCCACTGGAGTGACGTCCTTCAGCGGAACCGGCTTCTAAAAGTTCTGATTTTCTGCTCCGCGGCTCTATCACTTGCCAGAAGCGGCCGATGGAGGCCCCCTCCCCCGCCATCCATCCTCCCAAATATCACCTCGGATTCACTTCTCTGCACGTCCTACCTTCCAGAAAGTGGTCGCTTTTCTGTTCAGAGAGTTGTTGCTATTCTTTTCTTCGATCTCCTGTTGAGTTCGTAGGTGTTCAGAATGGTTTGATCCCTATCCAGCTGAATTCCTGAGACCAGACGAAATCCAGGTCTCCTACTCCTCTGCCATCTTGCTCCTTTCCCCTCCCGACCTCTTGATGACCTCCGCCAACAACATCTTTCAGAGAATGACTAGTATATAGATACAATGGAATTAAATGAGGATCAGTGACAAAAAGGTGATGACAACCTCCCCCAAACATTAAAAAAAATTTAAAAACACACATTTAAATAACTCATGGATGACAGAAGAAATAAGAAGAGAACTTTGAAGATACTTAGAACTCAACGATATGGAAAATACTACTCACCGCTTGTGGGATTCAGCCTTAGACTGTTGATCTGTCTGTTTCCCTAGGGAAGCTGGAGGGTGGGGCTTCCCCTGTGCCTTAGGTGTTTTACTTAGGCCACAGCATTTTTATTTTCTATCGAATGTATGTTCATTTATGAAATAGAACCTAGTACCTATCACTTTGTCAAATTCAAACTGAATTTTTAAGGGTCAGTTATCCACATCAGATAAGTTGTGTGACAATATATGACTATTGTTAGTCACTGGGCATGGGGTTTGGAGGAATGCTGTCTTAGGACTCACTTTGAAGGAGTTTAGAAGTGTCAGTGAATGAAGTTGTATCCTGGACATTTTCCAGCCTTTCTTAACAGAATTCCTTGAGAAAACTGAGCCCCAATGGCCAGAGACATTCTTTGTATGTAACGAACGAGTTAACTTCTCTTATGCATCTGGAATGGATGTTAGTTATGTATCATTTGGGGGAATTAAGAAAATAGTCACTTAAATAATTTTCTGCATTTCATGGTTCAGATGTGGAACCTCAGTTGGAAAAGGCTATGAGACACAGCCCTGACAATGCAGTAAATCCTGCACTGGCCCTCTGGGTCCTGGGCCCTCACACCTGGGCTCAGCTCAGAGGATCCTAGTCTTGGGGAAGAAGAAGGTGACCAATGATCAAGTAGAGCCGTGTGACAGGCCCAGACCCTGGACTGATGGAGTGCATGCTTGAGATATCCTTGAGCTAATGCTGAAGATTTCCCCTTGGCCTCAGGGCTACCCTTTGTTCTCTCTGCAAATCCTCTCCTGGACTTTGGAGCCAAGTGAAAACCATTCAGTTCTTTAGTATAGAAGAGGACAAGTGTACAGGACATGGTAAAGAGTGGCCACTGGACTAAGGTTGAAACTGGATTAAGAAAACAGAAATGTAGACATGATTCTTAGGGTATCATTTTTAAAATAATAAACACTAGCAACAAGTTCTGACTGTATTGCAAATAATTGTTCTAACAACCACCAGACGAACCACTAGCTTTTGTAGATGTGTGGGCATGTAGTGAAAGGCTTTACCCAACCCCTGTTACATCTTAATTATGAGGATCCACAATGGTCTCCTTTAATATACAGAAGACCTCTGCCATTTGTGGACTCAGTAATCATAATTTAAATTGTCAAAGCGAGGTTCCAAATACCCATGACATGTAGCCCTTAGGGGCTTCTCTGTTGTGCTGAGTTGGGTGAGGTCAGCTAATGGCCAACAGTCCTAGCAGCTCAGCATGACTTTGTAACTCTCTGTGTGGGTGTGCATTTTGCAGGAGGAATTATTTGCTAAAATTAAATTTCGTGATTTTAAGGATTCACAGACATCTCAGGGCAGGCAGGAATCTCCTCTGATCTGATTCTTTCCATCTCCCACTCTCTAGAAATTTCTTAAAGTTCCTAAGCCTACTCCTAATTGCCACGCCATTGAATTTTTAATTTAAATCTGGATTCTTTTTGTCCTCTGTAGTATTTGGCTCAATTGGGTGGTTCCCCATTTTCAAATATCCTCCTTTTTTTGGTATTTATGATGCCTACCTTTTGTGTTCTTTCACTAATTTTCATTGATCTTTCTTTTGCTTTCTTCCTCCTACAGGCAGGCAACCTCAGTTTACTCAGATCTCATCAAGGAGATTCTGCCTGGCTGCCTTCTCCAAAACAGCACTTTTCCAGGACATGTCAGCCCTTTTCCCTGCTTTCTTATCTTTTTCTTTCTTTCTTTCTCTCTCTTTCTTTTTCTTTCTTTCTTTCTTTCTTTCTTTCTTTCTTTCTTTCTTTCTTTCTTTCTTTCTTTCTTTCTTTCAAGATTTACTTATTTGAAAGAGACAGCGAGTGCACAGAGGAAGGGCAGAGGGAGAGAATCTCAATCTGACTCCCTGCTAAGCGCAGAGCCTGACATGGGGTCCGATCCCAGGACCTTGAGATCATGACCTGAGCTGAAACCAAGAGCTGGATACTTAACCGACTGCGCCACTCAGGCTTTCCTCCCTGCTTAATTTTCTCAACAGTACTTAGCACCATCCGATAGATCATTTATGCAGGCATGTATGTATTTTTTGTCTCTTTCACCTTTCCCTCCAGCATATAAACTCCTACAGAGCAGAAAAGCTGTCTTGTTCATTTGTTTGTTTTGTGCTTTATTTCCTCTGCTGTATCTCCAGAGTCTGTAACAGTGCTTGACTTGGAATAAGTTCAGCAAATACTTAATGAATATACAAAAGAATGTATTTTTCTCTTTATTATCAGGGGAGTCTGGCGGGAAAGTGCTAGTACGTGCAAATCAATCAAAGAGATTACTAAAGGTTTGGGCATGGTGTAGGGCAAGTGCAAGGTAAAGGAACCCAGGATTAGTCATAGCAGAGGCTCCATGATCACCCCAGACTTGAAGGAGTGAGGAGAAAGCTGTGTGGAGAAGAGACAGAAGCTGCAGTCTTGGCACTCCAAACTCCTCCCCTCTAGGACTGACTACATAATTTTGGGACCCAACATGAAGTGAAAATGCAGGGCTCCTCAACCTACAATGGGATTGTATTTAGAAACAGAGCTTTTATGGGGTGCCTGGGTGGCTTAGTCATTAGGCGTCTGCCTTCAGCTTGGGTCATGGTCCCAGGGTCCTGGGATGGAGCCCCACGTCGGGCTCCCTGCTCAGCAGGAAGCCTGATTCTCCCTCTCCCACTCTCCCTGCTTGTGTTCCCTCTCTCACTGTCTCTCTCTCTCTCTGTCAAATAAATAAATAAAATCTTTAAAAAAAAACAAATAGAGATTTTAAAGAGGGAAATTAAGGTTAAATGAGGTCATAAGCTCTTAAACTATAGAGAACAAACTGATGGTTACCAGAGGGAAGGTGGGTGGGGGGATGGGTTAAATAGGTGTTGGGGATTAAGGAGAGCACTTGCTGTGATGCAAATGGGTGTTGTATGTAGGTGTTGAATCACTTAATTCCACACCTGAAACTAATATTACACTGTATGTTAACTAGCTGGAATTTAAGTAAAAATTTGGAAGAAGAAAGAAAGAAAGAAAGAAAGAAAGAAAGAAAGAAAGGAAGGAAGGAAGGAAGGAAGGAAGGAAGGAAGGAAGGAAGGAAGGAAGGAAGGAAGGAAGGAAGAAAGAAAGAAAGAAAGAAAGAAAGAAAGAAAGAAAGAAAGAAAG